>NW_026883674.1:0-498738 GCF_032173495.1 Musca vetustissima
TCCAATTGGAAAAAAAATGAACGCCTTTACCGTTACTCTACCCCGGCGCCACTAAATCCAATTGCCGCCGCCGATGACACACAAATCGAGTAATCGATTAGTCCGAAAGTCGATTTACTTATCCCTAGTTTTTATGTGTGTGTCGCCGTCGTGAAGTGATTTAATAGAGAAAAGTAAAGTTTTTTCGTACAACACATAAAGAAAGAAAGAAAAACGCAAAAATTTTGCAAAAAATTAGTGAAAGAAAGAAGAAACCGTGGATTGTGAAATTAAAGAAAAGGTTTTTTTTTTGCCAGCAGCTATTGAAAATATTGTTGATAAATTAAAAGAAAAATTACTCCCTTGACGAAATTGAAACCGAGAAAGAAAGAAAAAAAGGAAGGGGTGAAACCGAGAAGAAAAAATTACTTGCTGGCTGGCTAGTGCAAAATAAAACATGTCTTGTGTCCTGTAAGCCAGATTAAATAAGGAAAAAAGTTTGTGTTTTTTTTTGTGTGTGAAAATAACGACGACGACAGCGCCGACAACGACGACAAACAAGAAGAGTAGTTCCTAAAAAGGAAAAGAAAACAGGCGATTTTTTTTTTGTAAGGCAGTCTGTTTGTTTGGAGTTCCGGCTTTTGAGAAGGTCCTCTTTGGGACGAGCCTCCTTTTTTAAGGAAATATTTTTTTGGAATGGGAGTTTTGGGGAATTTTTTGGGATTTATTTTTGTCGTTTTTTTTTTAATTTCATTTTCGTTTTTTTTTATAATTTTTGTTTTTTTTTCTATTTTTTTTTTAATTTTTTTTTTCAATTTTTAAGGAAATATTTTATTTTTGAAAGAAGTTTTGGGGAATTTTTTGGATTTATTTTTTTATTATTATTTTTTTTTTAAATTTTTGTTATTTTTTTTTTAATTTCCAAATATTTTTTTATTGTTGCCCAAAAAATTCGAACTCAAAACCCAACAATTCTTTCCCATACATTTTTTGTGTGGGTTTTTAAGTTTGTGTTTTTTTTTTTTTTTTTTGAATATGAGAGCCTGCCCTGCATTTACAAAAATACTGTGGGTGTTTGAGACAACAACAACCACAAACCATAGTAAAAATTTGTTGCTGATTTTTTTTTCGAAAAATATTTTTTTTGTAGGCCTCTTTGCTACACCTTTTATTAATTCATTCATCTCTTCTTCTTCTTTTTCTTTGTTGTGGCTGGCTGACTGGCTGACCGAGTGTGAGAAACCCCCTGGCCCCACTCCATCGTCAACATCACCACATCTCGAAATTTTATTAGTCATTCCTCCAGTTAACAAAAGACAATATCGAATGGTTGTTGTTTTTTCATTCATTGTTTTCTTTTCTCCTTTGTTGTTGGTTTTATTGCTATTTTGTGGTGGTCCACAGTTCAGCCAAAAAAAAAAAAAAAAAAAAAAATTGACTCCAATTTTTAGTTGTTGCCCCTCATTTGCCAGGCTCCTTCTGTTTCTTGGTTGGGTGTATGGTGTTATTTTCAGGCCGGAATATCAGTCAGCCAGCCCGCCTGCCTGCTTAGAAGGCCTGTCTGTCAGCCATCCCGCCTGCCGCTTGGTAGGCCTGTCTGTCGTTTGGTCTGGTCTTTCTATGTTTCCTCTTCCTTTTTTGTTAATATTTCCTGCTGCGCCTGCTTGTATTTTTGTTAGTCTTCTTTTTCCCTTCGTTTCGTCCTTTCCTTTGAGTTTTTCATTCCTAAACAAAACTTTTCCTAGACCCACCACAAAAATCTATTCCTTGCCGAAGAATCCCTTTGGGGAGAAATAGAAAATGATTTTCAAATATCGTTTTGTTTTCATCGTGAAGGTTAAGGATTTGGGAGGCAAAGACCATTGGTTTCTATAAAGACGTATTGGTCTCTTATAAAGTCCTACGGTCTCTATACCGACCAATTGGTCTCGGGTTTTTTTTTAAATATATATTTTTTAATATCTATTTTCTGGCGAAAAATCTACAAAGGCGTAGATTTTTTAAAATATTTTTTCAAAGTCCTAACAGAGGCGTAGATTTTTTTTAAATATTTTTTCGAAGTCCTTGCAGGGGCGTAGATTTTTTAAAATATTTGTTCGAAGTCCTTACAGTCCTCTTGATGGATCTTAAGTCTAAAGAAGACCTCATTAATGTGTCTTTTTTTATAAAAAAAAGACCTTTTTAAATGGTCTTCTGTATTTAAGAGATCAATTCGATGTGTCTCCTGTAAAAATATGGCTTCTAGTGCTCAAAAAAGACCCCTTTGAAGGGATTTTCGTAGTAAGAGGACCTCCAAAGAGGCAATCTGACGGATCTTCAATGGTTCTCCGATATTTTCCGTAAAAAGAAGACCTCTCTGAAATGATTATCTGTCCAAAGAATACTTCTCTGAAGGGACTTCTGTCTTTGTAGGCCATTTTATTTAAAGAAGTTCTCTTTGATGGATCTTATGTAAAAAGAGGACCTCATTAATGGGTTTTCCTTATAAAAAATACCTCTATGAAGGGTCTCCTGCTTAAAGAAGACCGCTTTGAAAGGTCGTTTTGTATTTAAGAGATCACTTCGAAGTGTCTTCGGTAAAAATTAGGCTTCTTCTAAGTGTCTTGTGCCTAAAAAAAGACCTCTTCGATGGGTTTTCCGTACAAAAGAAGACCTCTTTGAAGGCCATTTTATCCAAAGAAGGCCTCTTTAACGGATCTTATGTCTAAAAGAGACCTCTCCAAGGGTCTTGCATATAAAAATTATCTCTTCAAAGGGTCTTCTGTATAAAGAACACCACTTCGAAATGTCCTGTGCTCATCGCCTGCCTCCTCGATGGATTTTCCGTATAAAGGAGACCTCTCTGAAAGATCTTCTGTAAAAAGGACCTCCTTGAAGGGAAGGAGACATTATTAAGGGGTCTTCCTTATAAAGAATACCTCTTCGATTGTTTAAGGGGTCTTCCTTATAAAGAATACCTCTTCGAAGTGTCTTGATTGTATAAAATTCTCGTCAAAGGGTTTTCTGTACAATAGAAGACCACTTCGGAGTGTCTTGTGTCTAAAAAATACCTCTTCGATGGATCTTCTGCCCAAAGAAGACCTCTCTGAAAGGATCTTCTGTCCAAAGAAGACCTCTCTGAAAGGGTCTTCTGTCTAAAAAAGTTCTATTTGTATGCCATTTTATTTAAAGAAGACCTCGTTGACGGATCTTATCTCTAAATAATACCTTATTAATGGATTTTCCTCATAAAGAATACCTCATCGAATTGCCTTCCTTATAAAAAAGAATACCCCTTCAAAGGGTCTTCTTTATGAAAAATGCTTTTTGGGTATTACATCAGGTTGTACATAAAGTCTGACATTATGGCGTCTATAACGGCTTTCTTTTTAGGAACTCAATAAGGCTATAAGGATATACTTCTGGTCGTATATAAAGACTAAACTGCTTTCAATTCCCTTAAGGTATTCCCTTTTGAACGTCTTTAAAAATCCCCTTTTCAGGTCGAAGATAAAGACTTCTTTTAGGTTTGCTTCGGGTGCTCATAAAGTCGACCTTCAGGACCTCTCCAAAGATTCCCTTCTGTTCTTGTATAAGACTTCATTCAGAATTTCTTCAGTATGGCTAAAAAACTACCATTAGCCCGCCTATAGAGGCTCCCATCAGCTCGCCTATAGAGGCTACCTTCAGCTCGTTTATAGAGGCTCCCTTCAGCTCGCCTATAGAGGCTCCTATCAGCTCGCACATAGAGGCTTCCTTCAGCTCGCCTATAGAGGCTCCCATCAGTACGCTTATAGATTTGTCATAGAATTTGTATTCTTCAGGTCTATAGGCGTTGATTTTTCATAGAATTTGTATTCTCCAGGTCAATTGAGGTCCATAGGAGTGGATTTATTTAAAGAATTTGTATTCTCAAGGTCTATTGAGGTCCATAGGCGTTGATTTATTTTAAGAATTTTTAGTCTCAAGGTCTATTGACGTCCATAGGCGTGGATTTATTTAAAGAATTTTTATTCTCAAGGTCTATTGACGTCCATAGGCGTTGATTTTTCATAGAATTTTTATTCTCAAGGTCTATTGAGGTCCATTTGCGTGGATTTATTTTGAGAATTTTTACTCTCAAGGTCCAAGGAGGTCCATAGACGTAAAATTATTTAAAGAATTTTTATTCTCCAGGTCTATTGAGGTCCATAGGCGTTTATTTATTTAAAGAGTTTTTATTCTCAAGGTCTATTGAGGTCCATAGGGGTGGATTTATTTTAAGAATTTTTATTCTCCAGGTCTATTGAGGTCCATAGGCGTGGATTTTTTACAGAATTTTTGTTCTGCAGGTCTATTGAGGTCCCTAGGCGTGGATTTATTTTAAGAATTTTGGTGGATTTATTTTAATAATTTTTATTCTCCAGGTCCATTAAGTCCTTGTCTATAGAGGCTCCCTTCAGCTCGCCTTTGGACTATCTCTTCTTCTTGTTTGTACTCTTTTGGACCGGAAAATATTTTTTTAATTACTAATTTATTTTTTAAATTTCATATCCATCCCATGGCTTTTCATATCACTGTCCTCCAAAAAAATTCATTACCTCTTGAGAATCGAACTAAAAAAAATTGTACTAATTCCGAATTTTTCTCCTTTTATTATTACAGTTAAATGTCCATCATCATCCGCTCATCCGCACATCTTTCATCATTTTGTCACTAAGAAGCGAATACTAACACGCTCACGCCTTTAAGCTCTAGCTACTCATTAAACGCTTGCTGCTAACAAATAACCTCACAGCACTTCTTCATCATTACAAATCTACAACAACAATTAAATCTAGAAAAGAAAAATATCACAGAGCAGACAAACCATAACGGCTTTAAAATGGGGCCACCTTAAGTCAAATAGAAGAAGTATCTCCCCCCTCATACCTTACAAAAAAAAGGATTTCCAAATAGAAAAACAAATCTGCATTTCTTCTCCCAAAGGAGTTAAGAGGAGAAAAAAAGGAATTTCTTTTCTCAAGGAGTAAAACCCAGAGAGAAAGTCTTCTTCATAACCAGTGCCATCATCTAGGTGTTTTGGACAGCACTTGTCCTGCTTTTTGAATTTGCAAACAAGCAAAAGAAAACAAAACTGAAGCAGCTCCTTGAAGAGGTAGAAAAAACAATAGCATAGTAGTTGAATTATGGAAATGGAACACATCGGCCTTTAGGCATATTTTGTGCAGGACTTAAGAAGAACAAGAAACTGCAACTTCGTCATCATCAGCATCATCATCCATCTTCCATCTCACATGCCCCACTTGTCGTTAGGGGAATGCTCTGTTGTTGCAATTTGCCACAAGAAAAAAAGGTGCTGCCATCATCGAAGTCATTACAAAAAAATTTAAAACGGAGTTATTGTGCGGATTAGCAATAAAAAAATAAAGCATTTAAAAACAAACAAGTCAACCTCAATTTAAAGCCAAAGCGGTGCCAAGCCAGAAGGCACCCAAAAAAATCGAGTAACCTTTTAATACTGCCATATTTTAAAAAATAAAAGAAAGAAAAAAAAACAACAACAAAAATCAAAAAAAAAAAAAAAAACAAAAGGAAAGAAACAAACCTCCATTCCAGCTCCAGGAATATAAGCCACAATTTATTGGAACCACTTGGAGATCATCTGAAAACAAAAAATCCTCAGAGACTCCAACATTAATCACCCAACATATAATCATCGGCTTCAAAGGAAGAAGACGAAAAAGAACCCAAAAAAAATCTCATCTTGTCACATAGTCATCACCTGGTCATCGTCATCGCCCCACATAACTTCGGCTACAACTGCATTTGCTTAGCATCCAACCATCCATCCCTATCTATCTACCTTTCCTCCCCATATTTATTTATCAAAAAAACCATTCAAAATTCTACCCAATATTTTACCCTTGCCTCCCAAAATGGCAGATTTAATGCGCCTAGGCAACGTGGATGTTGTCATACAAAAGGACAAACTTGGCTCACCGATTGGCGGTTCGGATGATGGTAATTTAGCCGCCTTTGGTGCTGGCATTAATAATTTTCCGGGTAGCGGTGGTGGTGGAGGAGGCGGAGTAGGCGTTGGAGGTGGTGTCGGCTTCGATATGGGTGATTTACAACAGGAATTGGATCAGGATGAATTCGATGGCATGAATTTGATAAATGGTAAGTCTGTTTTTGGAAATTTTTTTATTTTGTTTTATTTTTATTAATTTTATAATTTTTCTTATTTATTTAGAATTTTTTGAATATAATTGGAAAGATATTGCATACATTTGAATTTTGAAACAAATAACAGATCGAAGAAAAAAAAAATGTGATGTTGCTTCAAGACAGCTCATCTGTAAATACTCACTTCAGATCGTCTATAGAAATTCCCTTTCAACTCGTCTCAAAGCCTTATCTCCAGCTGCCATAAAAATTTTCTGCAGGTCATTCAAAAAGACTGCCTTTAGCTGGACTCCCACTCTCTTCAGGACGTCAATAAAGAGTCTCAAGTCATTCATAAAGTCTGCCATCAGCTTGTCTATATTGACTCCCATCAGAATCCTTTAAGTTTTCCATAAAGACACCCATCATCGCTTCTATAAGATCTCCCCTTAGATAGGCAATACGGAATCTCTACACCTCGCCTTTAAAGACGTTTTTCAAAGCGGCCACAAAGAATCTTTTCAGGGTGTCATAAAGATTTCCTTCAGGTCACATCAATAAAGTTTGTCATCAGATGGTGTTTATATAGACTCCCATCAGAACCCATAGACACCCATCATCGCTTCTATATGGATTCCCCTCAGGATGCCAACAAGGAATCCGTAAACCTTGTCATTAAAAATACCCATCTGACAGACTATAAGAATACTCTTCTGGTCGTCTATAAAGACTGCCAATAAATATCCCTTCATTCCGACTTTAAAAGCTTTTGTCAGAGCCTTCATGTCGTTTCCGGTCGCCTTTAAAGAGCAGCCACAAGGCCTCCTTTCTAGTTGCCAAAAAAGATTCACAAAGACTGCTTCAGCTGGTCTATAAAAACGTCCATCAGAACCATAATGGCTGTACATAAAGACTACCATCATCGCCTCTATATGGACTCTCTTCAGGAGGTCAATAAAAATTCCTACAACTTTGTCTTTAAAGACATCCTTAAGTCAGACTTTAAAGATTTCCTTCTGGTCGTTGATAAAAAAAACTCCTTTAGGTCGTCGATAAAGACTGCATTTAGTGGCCTACAAAGACCCATTTCAAGTCCCTTCATATCTTTCATAAAGATTCCCATCAGGTTGTCCATAGATATTCCCTTCAGGGTGTCAATAAAGAATTCCTAGAGATCGTCTACAAAGACTTCTTAAGGTGGTCTATAAAGACTACCTTCTGGACGTCTTTAAATGGTCCCTTTAGATTGTTCATAAAGACTTCTGCAGCCGGTCTATGAAGACTACATCCTTTTAGATTTTTATAGAGACTTCATTCAGGTCTTTTATAAATACTTTCCTCAGGTTGTCCAGATTTCCTTCGAGTGTCTTTAAATACGCATTCAGCTCGTCTATAAAGAGCTCCGTTCAGCTGGCCTATAAAGGCTCCCTTCAGCACCCTTATAAAGCCTCTATTTCCCTCAGGTCGTTTATAATGACACCCTTCAAAGCGACTATAAATAATCTCTTCAGGTTGGTCAAAATACCAAGCTTCAAGACCGTTTATAAATACTACAGGTCACCAAAAAATATCAAGTGAGAGCTTGTCAATCACGACACTCTCCAGGTTTGTTTAATCAAAACTTTCAGGGCGGCCATAATAACTCTTTCCATGGGGTCTATAATGACTCCATCAGTTTGCCTATAAATGCTCGTTTAAGCTTGCCCATAAAGATCCATAAAGCCTTACAGCAGGTCATCTATGAAGAGTAACTTCAGAAACTCTCTTGGAACGTCTATAAAGACAACCTTCAGGTGTATATCAAGACCCTCTTCATTTTACCCAGAAAAGACTCCCTTTAGATCTTTCAAAATACTACCATCGGGTGGTCTATAGTCTTCCTTCAGGTTGTGGTTTAAAAAATCCATGATGTTTTTTTTTAATATGTTTTCAAAAATGATTAATTTTGGTCTACTTTATAGGACAGCCCCGTTACCTCCCAAATTTCCGATTTTGTAGATTTTGGCTACGTTTTTCAACCGATTTTGCTGTAATTTGATATTTTGGGTTCTCATTGAGAAACAAATCTCCCTGCAAAAAATTATTAATATTGGTGCAGTTTTTAGGGTAGCTCCCATATAACGTTACCCCCCAAATTTCCGATTTCGGGGATTTTGGGCAGGTATTTTCGACCGATTTGGCTGTAAATTGGTATTTTGGGTTCTTTTAGGGTGGAAAGTCTTCATACCAAAAATTATCTATATTGGTCCTGTTTTTAGGGTAGCTCCCATATTAAAGTACCTCCCAAATTTCCGATTTTGGGAATTTCGGGGCACGTTTTTCAACCGATTTGGCTGTAAATTGGTATTTTGGATTCTCTTAGGGTGGAAAGTCTTCATACCAAAAATTATCTATATTGGTCCAGTTTTAATGGTAGATCCCATACAACGTTACCTCCCAAATTTCCGATTTTGGGAATTTTGGGGTACGTTTTTGAACCGAATTGGTTGTAATTTGATATTTTGGTTTCTCATTGGGTTGGAAATCTCCCTACCAATATTTATTAATATTGATCTAGTTTTTAGGTTAGCTCCCATATAACGTTACCTCCTAAATTTCCGATTTTGGGGATTTTCGGCTCGTTTTTCAATCGATTTGGCTGCAATTTGATATTTTGGGTTCTCGTAGGGTAGAAAGTCTTTATACCAAAAATTATTAATATTGGTCCAGTAGCTCCCATATAACGTTATCTACCAAATTTCCGATTTTGGGCACTTTTTCATTTTTAAATATTTTTTTTTTAATTTAATTTATTTTCTTTTTAAGTCCTTCCAACCTCTATTGTCTATTATGATATCCAAAGTCAATGCTCTCAAGGATTACGATTTGCTCTGTGTGTTCCAGAGCGGAACTAAAACAACAGCAACAAGAAACTTTGCTATATTGAAATAAAAGCCACTAACCTTAGATGGATGGCAATGATGATGGAGGATGACGATGAGATAATGTACCACAAAAAGAGCCAAAAACGGAAGTAGGAAACGGAAAATTGCAACTATTTTTGTCCATCGTCTTCTTCTAGCATTTGGGAATACCAGCGCTTCACATATCGCGCATGAAAGATGTTTTTTTTTTTTTTTGAAACAAATGTATTATTCATTCATTCCGCTCTCAACTCTTTCAGGTGGGATTTTCTGTCATAATAATTATCACTTCAAAAGCTGGGCAGCAGGGTGGAAGAAGAAGAATAATGCCAAGAAGAAGAAGACAAACGTGTAAGAATATTATTGAGAATTTCTAAGCAAGTTGAGCATGCCGGGTTTTTAAATAGTTTGCCAACAATTAAATTTCACTCAAAAATTCTATGGAAGACAAGGCGGGCGGACAGCCAAAGCTACCCCCTTTGGGTTGGATGGCCTGCTGGATGGCGATTATGATAACGACGACTTCCAAATGAAACTATTTTCATGTACGTATGTTGGACTGGCTGCTTGCTTGTCTGGCTGACTGGCCCTACTCTGCTGTATGGTTGTCTGTCTATCTGTCCCCTCTCTATGTCTGTGTGTTCGTGTGTGCTTGTCTACAATTTTGCATAATGTTCCAGTTTTTGTAAACTAAGACCCAGGAATGGAGACCCGTTTGTATTTATATGCAAATAATGCCACATAAAATAAACCAAAGCCTAACCTACCCCCAACCTGCTTCATCCACTTCCTTGCACCCTCAAATGCGATGTGTGATGAAGAGCCCCAGTCGGGATGGGTGCATATAGAGGAAGGTAAAACTCTTTGTTGCATGGCGTCGAGGGTGTGTGTTTAAATGCTAAAAAAATACGAAAACAAACACACAATAGGCCCCGGCGCAACGATGAAGGAAGAAGGCAAACACTACAACAACAAACTGAGGACTACAAATCCCCGAACAAAAAAAAAAAAAAAAGAAAAACACTTAACACACAAACCCAAGACCAGACATGAAGTAGTCAGTCAGCCGGCTAAGTCCGACTGACAATTGGACGAAATTCTAAAAATACACACAAGACAACAACAACAACATCGGATATAGGGGAAAGAGTATTAAGGCACACATGGACAAAAAAAGTATACAACAATTAATACCTAGGTGCATTCCGCTAAGGTATTCATTAGCAGGGCCATGTCAAAACAAAATTCTTTTAATCGAATTGGCTGTAATTTGGTATTTTGGGTTGTCTTCGGGTAGCACATCTTCCTACCAAAAATTATTAACATTGGTCCAGTTTTAAGGTTAGCTCCCATATAAAAGTACCTGCCAAATTTCCGATTTTGCGGATTTTGGTTACAATTTTCAATCGAATTAGCTGTAATTTTGTATTTTGGGTTCTCAATGAGTAGGAAATCTTCACACCAAAAATGATCCACTTTGATCATTTTTTTAGGATAGTCCCCATACAAAAGTAACTCCCAAATTTCCGATTTTGGGGGCTTTTTGTCACGGTTTTCAGCGGAATTGGCCACAAATTGGTATTTTGGTTTCTCATTGGGCAGGAAATCTCCCTACCATAAATTATTAAAATTGGTTCAGTTTTTAGGTTAGTTCCCATACAAAAGTATTTCCCAAATTTCCGATTTTGGGGATTTTGGACACGTTTTTCAAGCGAATTGGCTGTAATTTGGTATTTTGGGTTCTCATTGGATAATATGTCACCCTACCAAAAATTATCTATATTGGTCCAGTTTTTAGGGTAGATCCCATGTAACAGTACCTCCCAAATTTCCGATTATGGGTTTTTTTGGCAACCTTTTCAATGAATTTGGCTGTAATTTGGTATTTTGGGTTCTCATTGGGTAGCAAATCTCCCTACCAAAAATTATCAATATTGGTCCAGTTTTTAAGTTAGCTCCCATACAAAAGTAATTCCCATTTTTTCGATTTAGGGGATTTTGGGCACGTTTTTCAAGCGAATTGGCTGTAATTTGGTATTTTGGTTTCTCATAGGGTAGAAAATCTCCACACCAAAAATTATTAATATTGGTTCACTTTTTAGCGTAGCTCCCATATAAAAGTACCTCCAAAAATTTCGATTTTGAGGATTTTAGGCGCGCTTTTCAAGCGAATTGGCTGCAAATTGGTATTCTGGGTTCTCATTGGGTAGCAAATCTCCCTACCAAAAATTATTAATATTGGTTCAGTTTTTAGGGTAGCCCCCATATAAAAGTACCTCCCAAAATTCCGATTTTGTAAATTTAAGGCAAGTTTTTTACGCGAATTGGCTGTACTTTGGTATTTTGGGTTCTCCTTGAGTAATGTACCACCCTACCAAAAATTATTAAAATTGGTCAATTTTTTAAAGTAGCCCCCATACAAAAGTAACTCCCAAATTTCCGATTTTGGAGATTTTCGGCATATTTTTCAACCGAATTGGATGTAAACTGGTTTTCTGGTTTCTCATGTGGTAGAAAATCTCCCTACCAAAAATTATTAATATTGGTGCAGTTTTTAAGGTAGCTCCCATGTAACAATACCTCCCAATTTTCCGATTTTGGGGCTTTTAAGTATGTTTTTCAACCGAATTGGCTGTAATTTCATATTTTGGATTCTAATTGGGTAGTAAATCTTCTCACCAAAATTTTTTTAAATAGGTCCAGTTTTTAGGCTAGCTCCCATATAAAAGTACCTCTCAAATTTCCGATTTTGGCGATTTTGGGCACGTTTTTCAACCGAAATGGCTGTAAATTTGCATTTTGGGTTCTCATTGGGTAGCAAATATTTGTACCAAAAATCATTGATATTGGTCCAGTTTGTAGGGTAGTTCCCACATGAAAGTACGTCTCAAATTTCCGATTTTGTTGATTTTAGGTGCGCTTTTAAAGCGAATTGGCTGCAAATTGGTATTTTGGTTTCTCATTGGGTAGCAAAACTCCCTACCAAAAATTATCAATATTGGTCCAGTTTTCAGGGTAGCTCCCGTACAAAAGTACATCCCAAATTTCCGATTTTTGGGGATTTTGAGTACGTTTTCTAACCGATTGGGCTGTAAATTGGTATTTGGCGTTCTCCATGGGTAGCAAATCTACCTACCAAAAATTATTAATATTGGTCCAGTTTTTAGGATAGCTCCCATATAAAAGTACCTCTCAAATTTCCGATTTTGAGGATTTTGGGCACGTTTTTCAACCGATTTGGATGTAATTTGATATTTTGGATTCTCAATGGGTAGTAAATCTCCCTACCAAAAATTATTAATATTGGTCCATTTTTTATGTTAGCTCCCATACAAAAGTAACTTCAAAATTTCCGATTTTCGGCACATTTTTCAATCGATTTAAATGTAATGTGGTATTATGGGTTCTCATTGGGTAACATATCTTCTTATCTAAAGTTATCAAGATTGACTTAAGTTTCGGAGTAGGTCCCATATAACGTTACCTACTAAATTTCGGAATTTCTGGATTTTTTTGAACCAAAATGGATTTAATTTGATATTTTAGGTAGAAAATTTTTTTTTATTTAACTGAAATCATTATTGCTCATCATCATGGCCTCCTCTATAATCTGCAGACTATTCAACACTCCATTTCAAAACTTTTGTTATCTGACTCACATATCGGTCTGACTGACTGTGTAGAATGGTCACAATCAAATTGGAAGAGACGGACCGGGATATTGGCTGACTGGCTGGTGCACACATTCATATTATGAGTGCATCTACCTCAAATTGCCACCAAGTTGGCTCACCCCATCACACTATACAAAGCAACACCACTTTGTCTAGAAGTGTTCTTTCTTCGTCTTCTGCTTCTTCACATCTTCTGCAGTATTTTTTTCCGAATACAATCAGTTTTGTTTTTTTGTTGATTTCTTTTGTGTGTTCACATTTGGTCACAGTCCATTCATTGTTAGTATTCGTTTTTTATTATTATCACCATTTAATGGTTGCTTTTTTTTTTGCTTGACGGAATCACTGACAATCATCAGCAGCATTCGAATCTCGAACCAGCACATTGTGGAGTTCTTATGAAAGCGAAATCATAAGAAAGAGAGAGACCGACCGGGGGTCGGGAATACAATTTTTTTGTTGTTGACCTATTGGCACAGAATATTCAATGAAGTTCTGAGATATTTATTTATTTATTTGCATATTCGAATACAATAACAAAATGGGAATAATTAAAATCGCCAAAAAAACGAGATGTCTCAGTTGTAAAGCTAAAATATTTGTTGGAAGATTTTAAATAAAAAATGTCAATGACTACTCTATGCGTGGATTTTTACACGAGAATAGATGCTTATCCTTCAAAATCATTTTATTTCATGAATTTATCTCGATTAGTTGCAAAGTTCTGGCCCACAGAATGTGATAGCGCAAAAAATGTCCTACACTGAAAAATTCTTTCGTACTTTCGATTTTTTCCAATATCTCAAATATTTTACAAGTTAGACAAAGGTATTTGGAGAATAATTTGCAGCTAAGATCATCAGCTTTGAATACCAAGTAGTTCCAACAAGATTAACCGATTACTTCAAAAGTTATGGCCTCCGAAATGTGGTTACTTAACAAATTCTTAAAGTAAAAATAATGGGAAGATTTTGTAATTTTTCTTATAACTTCGATATTTGGCGAGCTAGGTTAAAATATTTGGAGAATAAATTAAAGCTGAGATGTTCTACTGTAAATAGAAAGTGATTTCAAAAAGATCTACCGATTACTTCAAATTTTATGGCCACCAAAAAGTGATTACTCAAAAAATACGCCAAGTGGGATTTTTTGAGGATTTTGAACTTCGGCCTGTAATTTTGGTATTTGACCAGTTAGAACAAACATTCAGAGAATAAGTTAGAGCTGAATGTTCCTCTTTACAAATCAAGAACTTTGAGTCAGGTAGACCGATTGCTTCAAAAGTTATGGCCTCCGGAATGTGGTTACTCAAAAAATTCTTAAAGTGAAAATATTTGACGGATTTTATAATTTTTCTTATAACTTTGACTTTTTGTCACGCTAGAGTAAAATATTACTAGAATAATTTTGAGCTTAGATGTTCGGCTTTAAATACCAAGTGGTTTCAACAAGATTAACCGGTTACTTTAAAAATTATGGCTTCCAGAAGGTGATTACTCAAAAATTACCGAAGGTAAGAATTATTTAGGGATTTTGTATTTCGACCTATAATTTGATATTTGACCAGTTAGAACCAAACATTCAGAGGATTAATTAGAGCTGAAATGTTCCTCTTTACAAATCAAGTACTTTGAGCGAGATTGGCCGATTACTTCAAAAGTTATGGCCTTCGGAATGTGGTTACTCAAAAAATTCTTAAAGTGAACATATTTGCGGACTTTACAATTTTTCGTATAACTCTGATTTTTTGTTAAGATTGTGTAAAATACCACGAGAATCACTTAGAGCGTAGATGTTCGGCTTTAAATGCCATATAGTTTCAACAAGATTAACCGGTTACTTCATGAGTTATGGCTTCCAGAAGGTGATTACTCAAAAATTACCTAAGGTAAGCATTTTTTAGGGATTTGGTACTTCGCCCGATAATTTTGTTATTTGGCCAGTTAGAACAAAACATACAAAGGCTTAGTTAGAGCTGAAATGTTCCTCTTTACAAATCAATTACTTTGAGCGAGATTGACCGATTACTTCAAAAATTATGGCCTACGGAATGTGGTTACTTAAAAAATGCATAAAGTGGAAATATTTGATGGACTTTATAATTTTTCTTATAAATCCGATATTTGTCAAGATAGTTTCAAATATCACGAGAATAATTTCGAGCTTAGATGTTCTGCTTTGAATACCAAGTAGTTTTAACAGATTAACCGGTTACTTCATGAGTTATGGCTTCCAGAAGGTGATTACTCAAAAAATACCTAGGGTAAGAATTTGTTAGGGATTTTGTACTTTGCCCAACAATTTTGATAATTGACCAGTTAGAACCAAATATTCCGAGAATTAGTCAGAGCTGAAATGTTCCTCTTTACAAATCAAGAAGTTTGAGTAAAATTGACCGATTACTTTAAAAGTTATGGCCTTCGGAATGTGGTTACTCAAAAAATGCATAAGTGGAAATATTTGACGGACTTTATAATTTTTCATATAACTCTGATTTTTGTCAAGATAATGTAAAGTACCACTATAATAATTTAGAGCTTAGATGTTCTGCCTTAATTACCAAGTAGTTTCAATAAAATTAAACGGTTACTTCAAGAGTTATGACTTCCAGAATGTGATTACTCAAAAATGACCTAAGGTAATAACTTTTTTGGGGTTTTGTACTTTGCCCAAATTTTTTGTTTATTTCACCAGTTCGAACCAAACATTCGGAGAATTAGTTAGAGTTGAACTATTCTTCTTTACAAATCAGGTACTTCGAACGAGATTAACCGATTACTTCAAAAGTTATGGCCTCCGGAATATGGTTACTCAAAAAATTCCTAAAGTAAAAATATTAAGAAGATTTTGTAATTTTTCTTATAACTCCGATATTTGGCAAGCTAGAGTACAATATTTATAGAATAAATTACAGCTGAGATGTTATACTGTAAATGCCAAGTGGTTTCAATCAAATCTACCGATTACTTCAAATGTTATGGTCACCAGAAAGTGATTACTCAAAAAAATACCTAAAACGGGATTTTTTGGGGGGATTTTGGCATTTTTCGCATAACATGGGCATTTGACCAGCTAGAGAAAAATATTGTGAGGATAATTTAGAGCTGATTTGTTCTTCTTTCAATATCAAATATTTTTAAGCAAATTAACCGGTTACTTCAAAAGTTATGGCCTCCAGAATGTGATTTATAAAAATTAACTCAAAACAAAGTCCATAATTTGGTATTTTTGGTGGTTTTCTATTTTTTCTGATAACTTTGGTATTTGATGAGCTCCATCTAAATTTATTGGGAAGGATTTAAAGATTAGATATTCTGCTTCACAAATCAATTGGTTTCACCTCGATTAGCTGAATATTTCAAAACTTATAGCCTCTAGAAAGCGATTAGTCAAAAAATGTCAGAAGTGGGGAAATTTGGGAATTTTGTAATTTTTCCGATAATTTGGATATTTGATGAACTATAAGAAAATAACTCGAGCACAAATTGAAGGTGAGATGTTCTATTTGCCAAATCAATTTACTTCATCGATATTAATCGATTAGTTTAAAAGTTATGGCCTATAGAACTCGATTACTAAAAAAATTTCTAAAGTGGGGAAATTTGGGGATTTTGTAATTTTTTCCATAATTCGGGCAGTTGATGAGCTACATGAAAATAACTTGATGATAATATGAAGGTGAGGTGTTCCTCTTTCCAAATCAATTTATTTCATCGATATTAATCGAATAGTTTAAAAGTTATGGCCTATAGAACTCGATTACTCAAAAATTTCAGAAGTGAGGAAATTTGAGGATTTTGTAATTATTTTTTCCGATAACTCAGATGTTTGATGAGTTACTTCAAAGTAACTTGATGATAATATGAAGATGAGATGTTCCTCTTTTCAAATCAATTTATTTTATCGATATTAATCGATTAGTTTAAAAGTTATGGTTTTTAGAAATTGATTACTCAAACAATTTCTAAAGTGGGGAAAATTGGGAATTTCGTAATTTTTCCGATAACTCGGGAAGTTGATGAGCTACATGAAAAGAACTTGAGAGTAATATGAAGATGAAGTGTTCCACATTCCAAATCAATTTATTTCATCGATATTAATCGAATAGTTTAAAAGTTATGGCCTATAGAACTCGATTACTCAAAAAAAAATTGAAAGTAGGGAAATTTGTGAATTTTCTAATTATATTCCCGATAACTCTGTTATTTGAAGAACTATATGAAAATAGCTCGAGGTAAACTTGAAGATGAGATATTCCAAATTCTTAATCCAGTTATTTCATCCATATTAATCGATTAGTTTAAAAGTTATGGCGTATAGAACTCGATTACTCAAAAAAATTCGGTAGGTGGGAAATTTGAGAATTTTGTAATTTTTCCGATAACTTGGGTATTTGATGAGCTACATGAAAATAACTGAAGCATGAATTGAAGATGAGGTGTTCCTCTTTCCAAATCAATTTATTTCATCGATATCAATCGCTTAGTTTAAAAGTTATGATCTATAGAACTTGATTACTCAAAAAATTTCAGAAGTGAGGAAATTTGAGAATTTTGTAATTATTTTTTCCGATAACTCTGTTATTTAAAGAGCTATATTAAAATAGATGGAGGACAAATTAAAGATGAGATGTTCTACTTTCCTAATCAATTTATTTCATCGATATTAATCGATTAGTTTAAAAATTATGATCTTTAGAAATCGGTTACTCAAAAAATGTCGGAAGTGGGGAAAATTGGGAATTTTGTAATTTTTCCGATAACTCGGGCAGTTGATGAGCTACATGAAAACAACTTGAGAGTAATATGAAGATGAGGTGTTCCACATTCCAAATCAATTTATTTCATCGATATTAATCGTTTAGTTTAAAAGTTATGGTCTATAGAACTCGCTTACTCAAAAAAATTTCGGAAGTGAAAAAATTTGCGGATTTTACAATTTTGCCGATAACTCTGGAATTTGATGGGCTATATTGCTATATTTGGTATCAATTTAAAGGTGAGACAATCTTCATTCTGGAAAAAGGCTCCTCATTTGAATATGTCTTACTTTTATATTTTCTACAATGGGTTAAATATCAGACATATCATAATTTTGCCCATAAAAAATCCATGTCTTTTGTGAATGATTTGTGTTGAGAAAATTTGTAATAAAAATATTTTTTTTATAAACAAAAAGTATTGTATTGTTTATTACAAATTGATTGTTTTTTGTGGTTGTTGTAATTGTAAATTTAAATTAAAAGACACAATTTTTTTTTAAAATGGTTTACATATATTTTATTGACGATTATTAACAAAAACTCATAAAAGTGCCATTAAAATTCATAACAAACCTCAAGAGGTAAAACAAAACAAAACACAACACGAATACCAATAAAAAAAAAATTACGTTACAATGGGCATGTTTTTTACCGACGCTCCATAATCGATCTTTATGGCCAAAAAGAAGGAAGCAATGACCAGAAATGGTCAACAAAAAAATAAAGGTAGCCCCAAAGAGAAAAAAAGCCAAGACCAAGAAAAAAAACCGCATCATACGATACGCTAAGAAGTTGTTGGCCAGAAAAAAATCGACTTTTTGTTGTTGTGGTTTGCCCTAGCACAAGAAAAAAATTATATGGGCCATTATTACCCAGGGTATTAGTTGGGAGTTTACACGTCATACCCTCCCACTTTGGTTACAAAGCCGCCGAGGCGCATTCCTCCCTACCAAGTGGGGTCAGTTAGCCCTCCAAGCCAGAGGCACGTGCTATATTTGGCTTCAAAAAGTTTACAATAATTGTGTTGTTGTTGTTATTGTTTTCTGGAAACTCCATAAAACAATAACCCAAACTTTTGTTGTTTTGTCATTTCGTTTGGCCATAGATTTTTGGTTACCAAAAAGGTAACATTTTTTGGCCATTGTCGGACCATTAAATGGTTTGTTTGGTTAGTGAGTCAGTAGTGCCACAGTTAAGGCTGATTAGCAGAGGAAATCCTATTTGTAATGTAGCCGAAAAACATGTGTAAGCATGCAACCAAAATTGGAATGGTGCAATGGACAAACAAATTAACAATAGATTTCGATGAGCAGAATGCATTTCCAGGTGCGGTAATTGTCTCATATTATTAAATATGGTCGATTTGGAAAGAGGAATATCTTATCTTCAAACGACCCTCGAGATATTTTGATGCAGCCCATCAAATACCCAAGTTATTAAAAAAAATCAAAAATCTCCCAAATTTCCCCATTTTACAAATTTTTTTGTGTTATCACATTCCAGAGCCCCTTACTTCGATGATAATTGCTTAATTTTTATAACCTTTGGATGGATTTGGAAAGAGGAACATCTCACCTTCATATTACCCTCAAGTTATTTTCATGTAGCTCACCAACTGCTCGAGTTATGGGAAAAATTACAAAATTCCCAAATTCTCTCACTTCCGAATTTTTTTAGTAATCGTGGTCTATAGGCCATAACTTTTTAACTAAACGATTAATATCGATGAAATAAATTGATTTGGAAAGAGGAACACCTCACCTTTATATTATCCTCAAGTTATTTTAATTTAGCTTACCAACTGCCCGAGTTATCGGAAAAAATGCAAAATTCCCAAATTTTCTCACTTTTGAAATTTTTTGAGTAATCGTGGTCTATAGGCCATAACTTTTAAACTAATCGAATAATATTGATGAAATAAATTGATTTGGAAAGAGGAACACCTCACCTTCATATTATCCACAAGTTATTTTCATGTAGCTCATCAACTGCCCGAGTTATCGGAAAAATAACAATATTCCCAAATTTTCTAACTTCCGATATTTTTTGAGTAATCGAGCTCTATTGGCCATAACTTTTAAACTAAACGATTAATATCGATGAAATAAATTGGTTAGGAAAGAGAAACACCTCACCTTCATACTATCCTCAAGTTATTTCCATGTAGCTCACCAACTGTCCGAGTTATCGGAAAAATTACAAAATTCCCAAATTTCTCCACTTTAGAAACTTTTTTAAGTTATCGTGTTCTATAGGTCATAACTTTTAAACTAATCGATTAATATCGATGAAATTAATTGATTTGAAAAGAGGAACACCTCACCTTCATATTATCCTCCAGTTATTTTCATGTAGCTCATCAAATAACCAAGTTATCGGAAAAATTACAAAATTCCCAAATTTACTCACCTCCGAAATTTTTTGAGTAATCGAGTTCTATGGGCCCTAACATTTAAACTAAACGATTAATATCGATAAAATACATTTATTTGGAAAGAGGAACACCTCACCTTCATATTATCCTCATGTTATTTTAATTTAGCTCATCAACTGCCCGAGTTATCGGAAAAATAACAAAATTTCCAAATTTCCCCACTTCCAAAATTTTTTGAGTAATCGTGTTCTATAGGCCATAACTTTTAAACTAAACGATTAATATCGATGAAATAAATTGATTTGGAAAGTAGAACATCTTATCATTAATGTGTCCTCCAGTTATTTCTATGTAGCTCATCGAATAATCGAGTTATCGGAAACATTTTAAAAAAATTCACAAAATTTCCCCAACTTAGAAAATTTTTGAGTAATCGAGTTCTATAGGCCATAACTTTTGAAGTAATCGTTTAATCTTATTGAAACTAAAAGATATTGAACGAAGAACATTTCAGCTCTAAATTATCCTCGAAATATTATTCCCAAGCTGGTTAAATACCAACGGTATCCGAAAAATGCCAAAATCCCCCAAAAAATCCCACTTTAGGTATTTTTTGAGTAATCTCTTTCTGGGGGGACATAACTCTTAAAGTAATCGGTAGATCTTATTGAAACCACTTGGCATTTACAGTAAATCATTTCGGCTGTAATTTATTCTACAAATATTTTTCTTTATCTGGACAAACATCAGAATTATCGAAAAAATTACAAAAATCCCCAAAGAGATATTGGAAAAATTATAAAATCTCCAAAATTATACACATTAGGTTTTTTTGAGTAACCGCATTCTGAAGGCCATAACTTTTAAAATAATCGGTTAATTTTGATGAAATAACATTGTATTCGAAGCTAAAGATATCAGCTATAAATTATTCTCGAAATATTTTACTCGAACTTGTCAAATATTCGAGATATAGGAAAAAATATAAAATCCCCCAAAAAATATCCACATGAGGTATTTTTTGAGTAACCACATTCTGAAGGCCATAACTTTTAAAGCAATCGATTAATTTTGATGAAATAACTTGGTATTCAAAGCTAAGGACCTCAGTTCTAAATTATTCTCGAAATATTTTACTCTAGCTTGTCAAATATTCGAGATATCGGAAAAATTATAAAATCCTCAAAATTATCCACATTAGGTATTTTTTGAGTAACCGCATTCTGAAGGCCATAACTTTTAAAGTAATCGGTTAATTTTGATGAAATAACTTGGTATTCGAAGCTGAGGAGCTCGGCTTCAAATTATTCTCGAAATATTTTACTCTAGCTTTTCAACTATTTGAGATATCGGAAAAAATATAAAATCCCCAAAATTATCTACATTAGGTATTTCTTGAGTAACAACATTCTGAAGGCCATAACTTTTAAAGTAATCGGTTAATTTTGATGAAATAACATGGTATTCGAAGCTAATTATCTCAGCTATAAATTATTCTCGAAATATATTACTCTAGCTTGTCAAATATTCGAGATATCGGAAAAATTATAAAATCCCCCAAAAATATTCACATTACTTTTTTTTGAGTAGCCATATTCTGAAGGCCATAACGTTTGAAGTAATCGGTTAATTTTGATGAAATAACGTGGTATTCGAAGCTGAAGACCTCAGTTCTAAATTATTCTCGAAATATTTTACTCTAGCTTGTCAAATATTCGAGATTTCGGAAAAAATTGTATGTTCTTCAATTTTTCTGGGTTCTAGATTTTTTTGCGCAATCACTTTCTGTGGGCCATAACATTGGAACTAGTCGGGATAATTTTATGAAATAAATAGGTATACAAAGAGGAGTTCCTGTCCTTAAAATATTTACAAAATTTCGTATACGTATATTTTCAAATATCCGAGTTATCGGAAAAAAATATTGATGTACTTGAATTTTTCAATGTATGGAATTTTTTGCGTAATCGTATTCCAGAGGCCATAACTTCGAAGATAATCAACCTAGGGCTATGAAATTAATTGATTTGAATAGTAGAGGATGTGATCTGTAATTATTGGCCTATTTCCCGATTTTACCTGTTCGAATAGCTGAGTTATTGGGAAAAATATTAAAGTGTTTGAATTTTCCAAGGTCTGAATTTTTTTTGGCACTCACTTTCGAGAGGTCATAACTTGTTCAGTTTTCGGGCTATCTTTGTGAAATAAAGTTATTTTAAAAGGGGAGAAGTCGTAGCTTGAAAATAATGCGTAGCTTGGGGTTGCTGAAGTAACGCCAGAGATATCGGAAAAATTTAAGAAGGGTCTTGAAAATTCCCTATTGTTGATTTTTTTGGTTATGATGTTCCGGAGGTCATAACTTCTAAAGTAATTGGTATATTTGTATGAAATAAATTGGAAATGGAAGAAGGATACTTGAGCCTTAAATGGATAAAAGGATTTATTAAGGTATCTTTGGAAATATCGGAGATATCGGAAAAATTACAGAAGGGTATTGAAAATTCGCTGTTGTAGAATTGTTTGGGTATGATGTTCCGGAGGTCATAACTTCTAAAATAATTAGTATATTTTTAAGAAATAAGTTGATAATGGAAGAAGGATAAGTGAGCTTTCAATGGGTATAAGGATTTATTAAGATATCCTTTGAAATATCGGAGATATCGAAAAAATTACAGAAGGGTCTTGAAAATTCGCTGTTGTAGAATTGTTGGTGTATGATGTTCCGGAGGCCATAACTTCAAAAGTAGTTGGTATATTTTTATGAAATAAATTGGAAATGGAAGAAGGAGACCTGAGCTTTCAATGGATAGAAGGATTTATTAATGTATCCTTTGAAATATTGGAGATATCGGAAAAATTACAGAAGGACTTTGAAAAATCGCCATTATTGAATTTTTAGCTATGATGTTCCGGAGGTCATAACTTCTAAAGTAATAGGTATATTTTTATGAAATAAATTGGAAATGGAAGAAGGATACCTTAGTGTTCAATGTGTGTAAGGTTTTAGTAAGGTATCCTTTGAAATTTTGGAGATATCGGAAAAATTAATAAGTGACTTGTTTATAGGGGACTTGGGATTTTTTTTGCGGGAATCATTTCAAAGGGCCAAACCTTTGGAAGTATTGGAGATATTGGGATGAAATAAAATGATTTTGGAAGTTGAGAAGGATAATAGATTTTAAGAATAAAAATATGTCCCGAGGTTCCTTGAAAAATTTATAAAAAAATCGTTTATTTCTGAACTCCAAAAATTATTTCATTCGATCTTTTTCGTTATCTCTTGGGTTAGGTCAGTTCCATTCCATACTAAAATAAAAAACAAATAATATAATATTTCCCCTACCGATTATCACACTTCATTCAATACGGAAGAACTGAAAAAAAAACAAAACACAAATTATCGAAACCCTGACCAAAACCCCTCTGCGAAAACACACAACCTTAGAGAGAAATTCCTCTTGACTTTGTTATCTTTGATTGAAATACGAGAAAAAGGAAAAGAAAAAATGTGTTCGAACCGAACATAAAAACAATAGCGCACATGAAAGTGCGATGATAATACAACAACAACAACAAACACCCGGGCAGACCAGGCAGCCAGTCGAAAGTAAATAAACAATTTCCAGTAGCCCAGCCAGCTCTCTAGGCTATAAAGTGGCCAATCAACCCGCACAGTAGTTGTCTGTCAGAGAGTCACTAAAAACAAAACAAAGAATCGAACAGCCGAGCAAACGTTGTTGGGTTGTATGCACCAGAAAAATGATGATGGTTGTTGGGTTATAGTTACTAGTTTTTTGTTGTAGTTGTTGTTCGCCTTTCCTCTATTTGTGCAAGCATAGCTGATAATGTCAATAATGTATGGCGAGAACAAATAAAGCAGCATTTCCACCAAAGGAAGATTACGGCCACCAAGAGTAGGGAATGTGGACAGCCATTCCGCCAGCCATATGTTTACAGTTGGCGATTGTATGCCAGGCGATAAAAGTTAAAACAAACAAAAAACGCTTGGAAGGCATGCGACCATGACACTTCCACAAAGATAAGAGCATTGGGTCACTAGAGTCAAACTAGAGAGCAAACATTTTTTTCCGTAAGGGGAGCGGAACATGAAATCAAATAAAATATGTCTATTGTTCGATTTATCTTTTGAAAATTGAAGGTTTAATTTCGAAGGAATAACATCCGATCCCTATATGACTGGAAAGTTTGAAGTTTATTTTTTCAAAATCCATTTAATTTGTGAAAATATGACCTCAACTTTCAAAGTTATAGACTTCCGAACATGGTAACTTAAAAATTTCCAAATATGAAAAAATCAGGTACATTAGTTCCATGACCCATATCTCAAATACTTGAGGAGGTACAGTAATGCGACTCAAGCATAATTTAAAGCCAAGGTATTCCTCTTTCCAAAACAATTTGTTTCGCAAAAATAACCCGAACATTATCGAAGTTATGAGCCGAGGATTAACATTAGCCAAAATATACCAACCCTGGGAGAAATTTTCGAACATTGGTATTTTACCGATAACTCAGGTATATGGTTAGCTATGTGGGTATTATTTGAACTGAATTTGAAGAAGAGATGTTCCTCTACCATTGATCATTTGTTTTACAAAAATAACACGAATATTTCAGAAGTTATGACCCGAATAATATGATTACCCAAAATATGCCAAAAGTAGGGAAAAATTTCGTACTTTGGTATTTAAACGATAACTCGGATATTTGCTGAGCTACATGAAAGTAAATAGAACAGGATCTGAAGAGAAGATGTCCCGCTTCCATTATCAATTTATTTGACTAAAATAACTCTGATATTTCCAAAGATAGGAGCCATCGAAAAACCATACCCAAAATATGCCAAATATGAGGAAAATTTGCGCACATTGATATTTTTCCGATAACTCGGATATTTGCTTAGCTATATAAATATGACTCGAACAGAATCTAAAGAGGGAATGTCCCGCTTCCGTTATCAATTTATTTCACTAAATATTCAGAATATTTCAAAAGTTACGGGCCGAGAAATAACATTACCCAAAATATGCCTACCATGAGAAAATTTTGCGCTCATAGATATTTTCCCCAATCACTCGAATATTTGCTTAGCTATATAAATATGACTCGAACAGAATCTAATGAGGGGATGACCCGCTTCCATTGCCAATTTATTTCAGTAAAATATTCGGAATATTTCAAAAGTTATGGCTCGAAGAATAGTATTACCGAAAAATTCCTAACATAGGGAAAAATTGCGCACATTGATATTTTTCCGATAACTCCCATATTTCCTTAGCTATATAAATATGACTCGAACAGAATCTAAAGAGGAGATGTCCCGCTTTCATTATCAATTTATTTCACTAAAATATTCGGAGTATTTCAAAAGTTATGGACCAAAGAAAAACCATATCCAAAATATGCCTACCTTGGGAATATTTTGCGCACTTTGGTATTATTCCGATAACTCAAATATTTGCATAGCTACATGAACGTAATTCGAAGAGAGCCAAAAGAGGAGATATGCCTCTTCTATATTCAATAGGTTTTACTAAAATATTCGGAATATTGCAAAAGCTATGGCCCGAGAAATAATATTACCCAAAAAATGCCTACCATGGGAAAATTTTGCGCTCATTGATATTTTTCCGATAACTCGGATATTTGCTTAGCTAAATAAATAGGACTCGAACAGAATCTAAAAAGGGGATGTCCCGCTTCTATTATCAATTTATTTCAGTAAAATATTCGGAATATTTCAAAAGTTATGAGCCATCGAAAAACCATACCCAAAATATGCCAAATATGAGGAAAATTTGCGCACTTTGATATTTTTCCGATAACTCGGATATTTGCTTAGCTAAATAAATATTACTCGAACAGAATCTAAAGAGGGGATGTCCCTCTTCCATTATCAATTTATTTCAGTAAAATATTCGGAATATTTCAAAAGTTATGGCTCGAAGAATATCATTACCCAAAAATTCTTATCATAGGGGAAAATTGCGCATTTTGGTATTTTCCCGATAACTCGAATATTTGCTTAGCTACATGAACACAAATCGAACAGAATTTAAAGAGGAGATGTTCCTCTTCTATATTCAATTGGTTTTACTAAAATATTCGGAATATTTCAAAAGTTATGGCCCGAGATATAACATTACCCAAAAATGCCTACCATGGGAAAATTTTGCGCTCATTGATATTTTTCAGATAACTCGGTTATTTTCTTAGCTACATGAACACATATCGAACAGAATGTAAAGAGATGTTCCTCTTCTATATTCCATTGGTTTTACTAAAATATTCGGAATATTTCAAAAGTTATGGCCCGAGAAATAACATTACCCAAAAAATGACTACCATGGGGAAATTTTGCGCACATTGATATTTTCCCGATAACTCGAATATTTACTTAGCTATATAAATATGACTCGAACAGAGTCTAACGAGGGGATGTCCCGCTTCTATTATCAATTTATTTCAGTAAAATATTCAGAATATTTTAAAATTTATGGCTCGAAGAATATCATTACCGAAAAATTCTTAACATAGGGAAAAATTGCGCACATTGATATTTTTCCGATAACTCGGTTATTTTCTTAGCTACATGAAAGTAAATAGAACAAAATCTGAAGAGGAGATGTTCCTCTTCTATATTCAATAGGTTTTACTAAAATATTCGGAATATTTCAAAAGTTATGGCCTGAGGAATAACATTACCCGAAATATGCCTACCATGGGAAAATTTTGCGCTCATTGATATTTTTCCGATAACTCGGATATTTGCTTAGCTAAATAAATAGGACTCGAAGAGAATCTAAAGAGAGGATGTCCCGCTTCTATTATCAATTTATTTCAGTAAAATATTCGGAATATTTCCAAAGTTAGGGGCCATAGAAAAACCATACCCAAAATATGCCAAATATGAGGAAAATTTGCGCACATTGATACTTTTCCGATAACTCGAATATTTGCTTAGCTATATAAATATGATTCGAACAGAATCTAAAGAGGGGATGTACCGCTTCCATTATCAATTTATTTCAGTAAAATATTCGGAATAGTTCAAAAGTTATGGCTCGAAGAATATCATTACTGAAAAATTCTTAACATAGGGGAAAATTGCGCACGTTGATATTTTCCCGATAACTCGAATATTTGCTTAACTACATGAACACAAATCGAACAGAATTTAAAGAGGCGATGTACCGCTTCCATTATCAATTTAATTCAGTAAAATATTCGCAATATTTCAAAAGTTATGGCCCGAGAAATAACATTACCCAAAATATGCCTACCATGGGGAAATTTTGCGCACATTGGTATTTAGCCGATGACTCGAACATTTGCTTAGCTACGTGGTCATAATTCGTACTGAATATCATTAGGAGATGTTCCTCTTCTATATTCAATTGGTTTTAATAAAATATCCGGAATAGTTCAATAGTTATAGCCAAAGAAAAACCATATCCAAAATATGCCAACAATGGGAAAAATTTGGGCACTTTGGTATTTTCCCGATAACTCGCATATTTGCTTAGCTACGTGTACATAATTCGAACTGAATCTGAAGTGGAGATATCCCTCCTCTATATTCAATTTATTTTATTAAAATATTCGGAATATTTCAAAAGTTATGGCCCGAGAAATAACATTGCACATTTAGGCCTCTGAACCCAAGGTCAGTTTCGTTTAAAATTGGATTTGAATTATTGTTTATTTCTTTTAAGCTTTAATAAATTTCTGTTTAATAAATTATTTGAATACTATTCCAAAAATTATTTATTTTAAAAATTAAAGAAATCTGAATTCTAATAAATTTCTTTCTAAACTACCAAGAAATTCATATGACCCAAAGACAGATCATAAAATTTATGAGTAGTGTTGTCACTCATAAGCAATGACCGATCGATCTTATCAGCAATAATTTCATGGCAATATTTTTATTTTCTAAGAAATCTAGCAGGAAAAATTATGGGATTTTCAATAAGAAATTCGGAGAAGATTTCCGAGACAATTAAAGTAATGATAGTTTTAATAAATCCGCTTAGTGGAGATAATTGGAAAATGTGTCAAATTTTGGGGAAATTTTTAGGTTATGATATTCCAGAGGCCATAACATGGGAATTCAGTGGAATATTTTTTACAAATTGGATTTATTTTGTAAGCAAAACATCTCAGCTTTAAATTGGTGCCAAATTTTCTCCATGTAGCTGGTGAAATATTTGAGTTATCGCCAAAAATATAAACATGACAAATTTTTTCAGTGTTGGGGATTTTTTTGCGTAATGACTTCTAGAGGCCATAACTTGTGAACCAAGTGGAATATTTTTCACAAATCGGATTTATTTTGTACGAAAAATATCTGAGCTTTAAGTGGATGCCCATTTTTTGCCATGTACCTAAACAAATATCTGAGTTATCGCCAAAAATATAAACATGACCAATTTTTTCAGTGTTGGGGATTTTTTGGGTAATGATTTCTAGAGGCCATAACTTGTGAACTACGAGGAATATTTTATACAAAGTGACTTTATGTTGTTAGCCAACCACCTCAGCTTCAAATCGATGCCAAATTTTCCCATGTACCCAAACGAATATCCGAGTTATCGCCAAAAATATTGACATGACCAATTTTTTCAGTGTTGGGGTGTTTTTGCGCAATGATTTCTAGAGGCCATAACTTGTGAACCAAGTGGATTTTTTTTTACAAAATGGTTTTATATTGTAAGAAAACCCTCTCAGCTTTAAATTGATGCCAAATTTGCTCATGTAGCTGGTGAAATATTTGAGTTATAGGGAAAAATTAAAATATTACCAATTTTTGCAATGTTTGGAATTTTTTGCGTAATGACTTCTAGAGGGCATAACTTGTGAACCAAGTAGAATATTTTTTACAAAATGGATTTATTTTGCAAGAAAAACATCTCAGCTTTAAATTGAGCACAAACATGCCCGATATAGCTTGTGAAATATTTGAGTTATCGCCAAAAATATAAACATGACCAATTTTTTCAGTGTTTGGGTATTTTTGCGTAATGACTTCTGGAGGCAATAACTTATGAACCAAGTGGAATATTTTTTACAAATTGGATTTATTTTGTAAGAAACACATCTCAGCTTTAAATGGATGTCCATTTTTTGCCATGTACCTAAACAAATATCTGAGTTATGGGTAAAAATAAAAACTTGAGCATTTTTTTCAATGTTGGGAATTTTTTGCGTAATGACTACTAGGGCCCATAACATGTGAGTTATCGGAAATATTTTTTACAAAGTGAATTTATTTTGAAAGAAGAGTGTATCAGGAATAATTGTGTTAATTTTCAAGATGATCCAATAAAATTTGGGACCTGCAGATCACTTATAAAATTGAAAAAGTTGCTCGAAGGACCATCAAAAATAAATCATGACTTATTCTTGTAATTTAAATATGTTGCATACTTTAGGGAGAGAAAGAAAGGTAGATTGTTGAGACAATGAGGGAGCAACGATGCCGATTCATTTTCCCATTAAAAAATTTAACATATCTGTCACTTAAAAAATAATCGTGGAAAATTTTGTTGTTGTTTTTTTACTCTTCGCTGGAATTGAAATGTGCTTTTCTTGTTAATAACAAAAAAATTAACATTTCAATTTTCTCTACAATAATTGGCCATGTCATGATTAATTGTTGTTGTTGCTGCAATTATAGGAACTTTGTAATGGTATTTTGTGCCCCCATCCCTCTCACACCCCTCCTCCTTTTCTTTGTCATGAAGGCCTCACACTGTTCAATTTAATGCCAGGCAAGTGAGTGACACAATGATATGACACAGATGTCAATTAAGTTTCATTAGTTGCCACCTGATTACTAATTTTATTAAAGCATCACCTTGCCCCTCCCCCTCCCCCGGGCGGAGCGGCACAACACGAATAAAATCGAACATTGCCGTCAGGCCATTATCAAATGTCAGCATCGACATCATCATCATCATCAAATGATGCTTTGTCACATCGTCATTTATTACCGCTATCCGAATGGGGGGACAGTGGTTCGAGACCCAAGCGAAGCAGATTTTGTGTTCCTTATATAAAAAATCCCCCAAACTCCCCTGATTCAAAACACTGTGCCTTTTTGTTGTAACCGAGGTTGGGGGGAATCTTTTCATTTGAAAACAATAAAATTCTTCCACTGAAACATTGATGTCGGAATTTTTCGTTTTACTAAAAAAATTATGCATTCCGCGCAGACATGATGACTACAGCAAAAATCTACCTACCTCAGTATTTGTTTTTCCCTCCGTTCGGTATTCAGTATTCCACAGTAATGCTTTCGGTTGATGTTTTATTTCCTCTTAGCAACGTTGGGCGCCATTTAATAGAGATACACAGAAGTGGCCTTGTATTCCAGCCATTGTGACGACTTCTATGCATTACAAAGTTTAAAAATGCAAAGCAAAATTAGATTCAATAGAATTTGAGCTTTTAATTAAGGTGAAAAATGTAAATGTAGCTTCTCAAATACCAGAGTTATGGGGAAGTTTATAAAATTACCCAATTTGGGGAATTTTCAGGAGATTTTTAAGTAACTAACTTCGAGAGGCCATAACTTTTGAAATAATCGCCTGATTTCGATGAAATAAATGGATTATTATAGCTTTACAGCTTATTTCCAAATTTCCTTCGAGTTATAATAAAGTAGCTTATCAAATTTCAAAGTTATGGCGAAAATACAAAATCGACCAAATTTTCCCATTTGGGGAAAATTTTAGGTTATGATATTCCAGAAGCCATAACTTCCGAACTAAGTGGATTATATTTTCAGAAGTGGATTTATTTTGTAAGGAAAACATATTAGCTTTAAATTGATGCCACATTTTCCGAAGTAGCTTAACAAATACCCGAGTTATGAGAGAAAATATATATATGACCAATTTTTTCAGTTTTTGAGATTTTTTGTGTAATGACTTCTTGGGGCCATAACTTGTGAACTAAGTGGAATATTTTTTATAAAATGGCTTTATTTGGTAAGAGAAGCATCTGAGCTTTCAATTGATATCAATTGATTTGCGTTGTAACTTACCAAATTTATGAGTTATCCGACAAAATTAAAACCTGACCAATTTTTTTCTGAAGTTGAAATTTTTTGCGTAACGACTTCCAGGGGCCATAATTTGTGAACCAAGCGAAATATTTTGTATAAAGTAGCTTTATTTTGTTAGTCAAACATCTTAGCTTCAAATCGATGTCAGATTTTCCCATGTACCCAAACAAATATCTGAGTTATCGGCAAAAATTGAAACATGACCAATTTTTTCAATGTTGCGAATTTTTTGCGCAATGACTTCTAGAGGCCATAACTTTGAAACCAAGTGGAATATTTTTTACAAACTGGCTTTATTTTATAAGAAAAACATCTGAGGTTTCAAATGATACAATTGTTTCCGATGTAACTTACCAAATATCTGAGTTATCGGTAAAAATTAAAACATGACCAATTTTTTCCGAGTTTGGAATTTTTTGCGTAATGATTTTTAGAGGCCATAACTTGTGAACTAAGTGGAATACTTTTTATAAAGTAGCTTTATTTTGTTAATCAAACATCTCAGCTTCAAATCGATGCCAAATTTTCCCCTGTACCCAAACAAATATCTGAGTTATCGGCAAAAATTGAAACATGACCAATTTTTTCAATGTTGGGAATTTTTTGCGCAATGAATTCTAGAGGCCATAACTCGTTATCCAAACGGAATAATTTTTACAAATTGGCTTTATTTTATAAGAAAAACATCTGAGCTTTCAATTGATACCATTTTTCCCGTTGTAACTTACCAAATATCTGAGTTATCGGCAAAAATTGAAACATGACCAATTTGTTCAGTGTTGGGGATTTTTTGTGTATCGACTTCTAGAGGCCATAACTTGTGTTCCAAGTGGAATATTTTTTATAAAGAATCTTTATTTTGTTAGTCAAACATCTCAGCTTCAAATCGATGCCAAATTCCCCCCATGTGACTACACAAATATCTGAGTTATAGGGAAAAATTAAAACATGACCAATTTTTTCTGAGTTTGGAATTTTTTGCGTAATGACTTCTAGAGGCCATAACTTGTGAAACAAGTGGAATATTTTTTATAAAGTAGCTTTATTTTGTTAGTCAAACATCTGAGCTTTAAATTGATACCAAATGTACGCATGTACCCAAACAAATATCTGAGTTATCGGAAAAAATAAAATTATTTCCAATTTTTTCAGTGTTGGGGATTTTTTGTGTATCGACTTCTGGAGGTCATAACTTGTGAACTAAGTGAAATATTTTTTACAAAGTGGCTTTATTTTGTAAGAAAAACATCTCAGCTTTAAATTGGTGCCAAATTTCCGCCCTGTAGCCGGTGGAATTTTTGAGTTATCGTTAAAAATTAAAACATGACCAATTTTTCCCAAGTTTGGAATTTTTTGCGTAACGACATCCAAAGGCCATAACTTTTGAACTGATCGGAATATTTTGATGAAATAACTTGATTTTGAAAGAAGAACAACAAATATTGAAATTATATTTCGGGTGTAATAGTAAATCTTGTGAAATACCAGAGTTACCACCCAAAAATAAAATATACCCAAATTTTACCAGTTTGTAAAAAAAATGTTTGGTTATCATATTCCAGTGGCCATAACTTTGAAAATATTTGGTGGATCTTAGTAAAATAACTTTATTATGAAAGATGAACATCTTCTCTTAATATGCTCTGCAAGTTGTATAGTTGTAGCTGTTGAAAATACCTGAGATATCGGTATTTTCAACAAAATACCCAATTTCCGCACTTTGAAAACATTTTTGCTATCATCTTCCGGAGGTCATAACTTTTGATATATGTGGTGGATTTCAGTAAAAAAAAACTTTATTGTGAAAGTTTAATAGCTGCTCTTCAAATTATCTTCAAGATGTGTGCTTTTAACTCTTCAAATATCGGAGTTATGCGGAAAAATGTCAAGTTAACCTATTTTTTCAGCTTTGGACAGATTTTTGGTTAACATATTCCGGAGGTCATAAGGTCATAGTTGTCGAGATATTTTTGTAAATAAAACGATTATTAAAGAGGAACTTATCGACTTTAAATTCTCTTTAGATTATGTGTTTGCAGATTTTAAAATATCGAAGTTATAGGAAAAAATATAAAGTTGACCAACATTTTGCAAGATTGAAAATTGTGTGGTGTCATTGTTTCGAAGGTCATAACTTATGCGATATTGTGTGTATTTTAATGAAATAAATTTATTTTGAAAGAAGAATATCCAATTTTTAAATTCTTCTCAAGGTGTTTTTTGATAACTGAACAAATCCGGGAAATGTAGAGAAAAATTTAAAGTTGGATGATTCTTCTTAAATTTTGGGAATTTTTGTTTTTGGTTAAAAAAATTACCAGATTTCAAGTGAATATGCTAATAATATTGAAAACGGATTCGGGAAATGTTTTCTATGTTTAGAAGGAATGTTACCTTTGGAAAAATCGAAGATCGGAAAAGGTCTCGGAAGGTCTCTTCGAAGATCTTCTTTGTATAGAAATCCTCTAAGATTTAATTTTAAGATTTTAATCCTTATGACAGGCCTTTTGGGTGTCTTCTGTCTTGGAATTCGTAACAATTTGATAAAAAACGAAGATCACCTGTCTATAGAAGATCTGGTGGAGGGTGTTTTTTGTGTAGGAGATATATTGGAGGACCTCTTCGAGGATCTTCTATGTATAGAAGACCTCTTAGATGTTCTTAACCTCTATGGAAGGTCTCCTATATTAATAGTTCTACCTATAGAGAACTACTCGAAAGGTCTTTCAGTTAAAAAATAATGTTTGGAATGTCTCCTGTCTATAGAATTCCTTTTGGGGGGCTCCTACTCATTGGATATCTCTTGGAAGATCTTAAACCTAGTGAAGACCGTTTGGAAGGTCTTTTAACTGTTGAAATTCTCCGGATCAAAGGATTTTTTTTTCAAAAATAGCCTTTAAAAAATCCAAGCCTAATATGACTCTTCAAAAATGTGCTTTAAAAAATTTGCGGCAATGGGTCTTCATAGAAAGAAGGTTTTTATAAAAATCTAACCGATGGGCCTCTCAGAATAATTTTTAATACCCGTTAAAAATCTTCGAATAATTCTACCTTGACACTTTTTTCTATAATTTTTTCCAAACATTTCCCTACATATAAAATTTCTATTTTGTTGTTCTATTTAATAGCTGCTAGGCCTTCAAATAAAATTAAAAAAAATACTTTAAAATTGTTTTTTTTTTGTTCTTTTATAGATAATATTCCCCATACTTTTTTTCTTCCTCCAAATACGGCTTTCAACGCCGTTTCTTTTTTCCACAAACAAAGACTCTGTGATCTACAGCTGTCACTTCTGGTGTGATTATGATGTGTGTTGGCTGCCCTTTTTTTGTCATATTTTTGTTTTGTTTATTTTTAAGTTGAAGGGTGGAGAATGGCGCGGGCGGGGGCTGCATTTATTTATTGTTTTGATGATTTTCTTCAGTGTCGTTGTTGTTGCTTGTTGATTTGTTTGTTATCTGCTGTTTGTTGTAACACATTTGACCTCTTACACTCTTTAAAATATGCGCTCTCTGCAGACACATATTCTTCTTCAATTTTTATGCACCCACTTCAATTCTCTAACTTCTACTCTGGCACTCCCCATTCCCCCCACCAAATGCATTTGCATTGCTTATATGAAATTATCATTCTCTCACTCTCTCTCTCTCGTGTTGTGTTTTGCACTGTTAAGTGATGATTATTTTAAATGTGTGTGTGTGTGGGTTGCTTGCATTGTTTTGCTTTGCTATCTTTTCCATTTCAGTTATGTTATGTACTTTCTCTGCTTACACTCCGTTACAGTCTCTGTGCATTGTGCGATCTCTCCCACAGACTCTGTTAATTGTTTTCTCTGTTATATTTGTTTTTGTTTTCCAGGCTTTGCCTGCCTGCCTGCCGCCCACACATACAGGAGTGCTGTATGGCCGCCGTCGTCGCTTTAACAGCGAATGAACACGAGTGTTATCATGACACTGTTATGTGTTTGCCTAACCAACCATCACAGTGCATTGTGGGGGAGAACAGGCGAGAGTCGTCGTATGTTATCGTTTCTCCACTCGTGCTAGTGGATGTAATAACAATGCATATTGGGAGAGAGTATTGTTATTGTTTCTCCACTTTCCCACTGACTCTGTTAGTTGTTTTCTCTGTTATATTTTGTTTTTGTTTGCCTAGCTTGCGTGTCTGCCTGCCACCCACACACACAGCAGTGTTGTGTGGCTGCCGCCGTCGTTATAACAGCAAACGAACATGAATGTTATCATAACACTGTTATGTGTTTGCCTAGCCAACATACCTACATACACACACAGCAGTGATGTGTGGCCGCCGCCGTCGCTATAACAGCAAACGAACACGAGTGTTATCATGACTCTGTTATGTGTTTGCCCAGCCAGTATTCATGTATTAATGCTGTGTGGAGGCCGCCGCCACTGTAGCAGTGCATTGGGGGAGAGAGTGATAGAGTCTAAACGCAACCAGAGAGTCACGAGTCAGCGTCATACTTTTTCGCCGGCGTGAAAACCAAACGAAAGAGTTAGCGTTAGCGGCACAAAAGGTCAATTATTTGTTTTCATTTTCTGACAGAAAATTTTACGTTGTGCAAACCAAAATCAATTTATTATTTAATAAACAATAATGTCAAGGAATTTGGATAAAATTATTGAAAAAAATATTTTTCTTCCATTTTATTAATAATTCATTAAAAAACATCCACAATCTTTGAAAATATTTGTTTTTTTAACAGTACTGCCATATGTTTTGATATCAATTATCATTAAAATTTGGCAGCACTGTTGATTTTTACCTAAAATATGGCAACTCAATTAAGAGCAAGTGAGAAATTTTGAGTATGACGCTGAGCAAAAATGAATAAAATCTATTCTAGCGTCATGCCGCTAGACGCGAACGTCAGCCGTCGCGATTTCCCGTTGCCTATAAGAAACACACGGCAAACGACTGTCGCTGGCTCTAGACTCTATGGTTGCGTTTAGACTCATAGCCGAATAGTTTTGTGTTTTTGGTCGGCCAGCCATAACAGTGCATTGTGGGGGATAATAGGCGAGAGTCATCGTATGTTATTGTTGCTCCACTCGTGCTACTGGCTGTGTGTGCATAGGTGGAGAGCCGAAACATGAGAGTATTGTTATTGTTTCTCCACTCGTGCTGCATAGGGGGATGAGTGAAACATGAGTGTGTTATGTTATTGTTTCTCCACTCGTGCTACTGGCTGTGTGTGTTTTTGTTGTTGTTCGTCGTCGTAGTTTACCCGGTTGATTCATTGTGTGTGGCTGTTTTGTTTGGCCCAGTGTGTTTTGTTGTTGTAATTGTTGTTGCTGTTGATTAAATGCCGAGCATAACAATAACAAATGAGAGACACATCATAACACAACAGAGCATAATATTATTTTCTCCCCCATATGTGTGAGTGTGTGTGTGTGGCGCAATGGGCCAGCCAAAGCAAGCAAGCAATACAGTGACTGACTGCCTGTGTGTGCTTGCTTGCCTGCTGCCTGTCTGTTTATGCTGTTATTTGTTGCATTTTAAACAATTTCTATTTTATTAATAATATTGTTGTGATTGCGCGCACATCGCCACATATATTACGCGGAACGGAACCAGAGCGCGCGCGTTCGCCTTACGGTGGGCTAAAAAACAAACGTTTTTTTAAAAGGGAATATTAATAAAAAATAAAATCAAAGAAAAAACAATATTGTGCGTGACTGGGCTCGTTCGTCGTTATGATTCTTTGGCGTGTCCGTTTTTGTCCAATAGTGTTAAAGTTTTAGTTCCCATTTGTTTGAAAAACTGTCACATTTGTCATTTTAGTCATTTTTCTTTCGTTTTGTTGTTGTGTGGAGTGTTTCCTTTTATTCATGCGTGTGCGTGCTTGTGTGTGGTGAAATGAAAGGCCTTTGGCCGTTGTGAATTCTATGGAATTTTCAATAATTAAATTAAAAAATCATTAACCAAAAAGAAGAAAAGAAAAAATATTCTTAAAAAATTATACAACAACAAAAACAAGTGCCTAAGAAAAATTCACAACAAAAATAATACTCAAAACAAAAAAAGAAAAAAATAGTATTGAAATCATTTATTACCAAAGAGCAAACATGTGTTCCCGCTAATTAAGCCCCCACCAACAAAAAAAAAATTATTTAAAAAAATAAAAAAAATTCCAATTGGAATTTCCTGTCTTCCATAAAACCCAAACCAAAGAAACGAAATTTTCTTCCGTTCCAAAAAAAAAAAAAAAAAAAAAAAAAATCAAACAACAACAAAATGTCATTACATAGCTATAAGTCCACATTTTCCACGGCATCATCTTCCTCATTATCATCGGGCACATCATTATTTATGGATACCAACAACATTACAGCCCTAACGACTTCCTCCTCTTCTGCGTCGTCGAGTGGTGGCGATGACGCCTCCACACTTGACCACCAATTGATACGTTATCATCACAATCACAATGGTGGCGGTGTGGTCAGTGTCGATCGTCAAAGTAAACGGGTTCTGGGCACGATCAACAGCAACAGACTTTTGCCACCACTGCCCACTCCAAAATTGCTGCAACCTGCCACCACCGATGTCAATTGCCTGACTGATCATAATGATCACGATCATGATCATCTTGATGAAGTGGTTGATGATGATGATAATCATTTGTTGGTGGATTTGGATAATGTGGATGCCATTATTAATTATGTGATTAAAATGCAATATCGGTGTAGTAAGTAAAAACAACAAAAATAAAAAAAAAATTAAAAAAAAAACAACAACAACCATCAAAAGAAATTACAAACTTTTTTATTATTATTTACTACTATTATTACCATTGTTGTTGTTGTAGTTTTTTTTTTCAATTCCATTCAATTAAAACATTTCCTGTTGCATGGATGGTTTTTTGTTTTGTTTTTTCGTGAATGGTTTGGCTACCATTCATCGCCACCACCAGGGTAGTCATCATCATCACAATTTTTTTTACAACTGCCACAACAACAACAATTAACAAAATTATTTTCAAAACAACAACAAACAATGTTAATTAACATGGCTTTTTGTTGTAGTTGTCTTCTTCTTCTACAAAACGACAAATTCATTGAAATTGAATTTGAAATTATCCCAACAACAACAAACAACAATAAACAGTCGTAAACAAAATTTAGGAAATAGGAAAGGAAAAGTGAAGTTGAAAAAAAAATATTTATTTTACAATTTTTATGAAAAATATTATTAAAATTTTTTTTTTCAATTTATAAAAAAGAAACAAAAAATATATTTAAAAATAAAAAAAAATATTTAAAAATAAAAAAAATATTTAAAAATAAAAAAATATGAAAAAAAAATCATAAAAAAATTAGAAAAAAAATTAATTTTCAAAATTCAACTTCCTTGAAATTAAAAAAAAATCACAAAATATTTAAAAACTACCAAGAAATAATAATTTTCCTAAAGAAATTTTTGTCTGCAAAAAAAAAAAAATAAAAACTACTTAAAAATATCCAAAAAATATTTTTTTTTACTTTCAAAAAAAAAAAAAAATTAAAAATCATCTATCAAAAAAAATTAAAATTTTTGAATTTTATAAAAAAAAAATTATAAAAAATTAAATTTAATAAAAATGAAAAACTTGTCAAACCAAACAAAAAAATAGGCCCCAAAAACTGTACTATTTTCAAAAGAGCAATCCAAAATATCCAAAAAATTTAAATTTTTTTCTCTAATTAAAATCACAGAAAGTGGATCGATATTTATAATTTGTATTGGAGGCATTTGGTACACAAAAAAAGAACCCAATGTACCAAATTTCATCGAATTCGTTTGAAAAAGCGCTCAAGAACCCCAAAATACCGAAAATAGAGGGTGTCTAATATGGGGCTACCCGAAAAAATGAGCCTATATTTATAATTTTTAGTGGAGTAATTTGGTACCCAATAAGAACCTAATGTGCAAAATTTCAGCGAATTCAATTAAAAAACGCGTCCAAGAACCCCAAAATACCGAAAATTGGGGGTACCCTTATATGGGGGTTATCCGAAAAAATGGGCATATATTTATACTTTTCAGTAGGGAGATTTGATACCCAAAAAGAACTCAAAGTACCAAATTTCAGTGAATCCAGTTGAAAAACGCGCTCAAACACCGCAAAATATCGAAAATTAGGAGTGCCCTTATATGGGGGCTAACCGAAAAAAATGATCCTATATTTATAATTTTTAGTGTAGAAATTTTGTACTCAATAAGAACTCATTTTACCAAATTTCAGCGAATTCAATTGAAAAACGCACTCAAGAACCTCAAAATACCGAAAATTGGAGGTACCCTTATATGGGGGCTATCCGAAAAAATTAACCCATATTTATAATTTTTAGTGGAGCGATTTGCTACCCAATAAGAACAAAATGTACCGAATTTCAGCGAATTCGGTTGAAAAACACGCTCAAGAACCCCAAAATACCGAAAATTGGGCGGTACCGTTATAAAAGAGCTATGCCTAAACGTGTACCACCGATATAGCCCATTTTTGAACTTGATCTGCCTGCAGACAAAAGACGACTCTATGCTAAATTTTGGACATTTATCTCAATTCCTTCAGAAGATAGCTTGATTACAACGGACGGACGGACAGACGTACAGACAGAATGATTCCAAATTCAAATTTCAACTCTATTGGTTCATTCACAATTCAAATTGTACTAAATATAGTACACAGTAGTACGAATTTCCAAAACTTTCTACTTAACCCAAACCCACAGTGATCTTTCCTAAATCCAAGTTTCAGGATTCCAACGCTATCGGTTCACCCACAATTCAAATTGTACCAAATTTAGTACACATTAGTATAAATTTCTAAAACTTCCCACATGTCTCAATCTTACACCTCAACAATGATTCTGACTCCAAATTTCATGACTCTAACTCTATCGGTTCACCCGTAATTCAAATTGTACCAATTATAGTACCATTTAGTACCCCATAAGTATTAATTTCTTAAAATGAATCCTAAATTCTTAAACTGAATCCTGACTCCAATCCTACTCCCCCCTACAGTAATCCCGACTCCAAATTTTTTCTAAACTACGTTTTTTTATTTCAAATTTCAGAATTTCAGTTCGATTTGTATCTCCAATTTAAATTTGTACCAAATATAGGACCAGGTAGTACTTTTCGTACACATGAGTACACGCTTTCAAAGCCATCTTCATATATCGACCAAATTTCAAGTTTTTAGCTCTATCCATTCACATGCTACGAAACTGTACCAAATTTAGTACTTTTCGCATACTTTAAAATTAATGAAAAATTCAAAGAAATATTATCTTTAAATTAAAAAATAAAAAATTTTCAAAAAATAATTAAAAAAATTCAAAGCGTTTTCTATTCTAATCTAGAACACTAGATTTCAAATTATTTTGAAATTCAAAAATATGTGCAACGGTTTTATTTTTATTAGTCAAAAAAATAACAAAAAAAAAAAATAAATAAAAAAATTAACCGGAATTTCTGCTGAGAAACCATCTCCCTTTTCATCGGTGTGATTCATTTCAAATTCAAATATAGACAATAACTTCATTTGAATAAATTGAATAGATTTTGGTTAATTTGTTATATAGCGTTTCGTCTGAAAAAAACGTGAATATATTTGCCAAAAATGGGTTCAAAATTTATGCGAATATTTTTTTTTCGATTTTGGCAGATTCCGGTTTTGATGGTGATAATTTATGACGTTTTTTTTTGGTGGCATTTGCAATTTTCAAATGCTTGACAGTTTAATCAGCAAAAATGTATTCAGAAAAATATTGAATATCATGCAGCAGCCGGTTAGTAGTCGGAATTAGATGAAATGGGATATTCATTGCAAGAAAAATAAAAAAATAATAAAAAAGTTTTCGATAATTATCGATTATACGTTTTTTTAAATGATATGTTATCGATAACAAATTTTCTGTAGAAAAAATTTATCGATATTAATTTTTTTTATACACAAATTTATCGATATATGGATAATATTTTTATTTGGAGATGATGGATATTAATTCTATTTATGGAAAATATGGTCGATAATTATCGATTATTTAAAATTAAAATAAAAAAAGTTGTCGATAATTATCGATTATACGCTTTTTGAAATGATATGTTATCGTAACAAATTTTCTGTAAAATTACAATTAAAAAAATGTCGATAATTATCGATTATACGGTTTTTGAAACAATTTGTTATCGATAATTATCGATTTTAGGTTCTTTTTTGAAAAAAATGTGTTAACGATAATTATCGATTACGTTTTTTGAAAAAAAATTGTTATAGATAATTATCGATTATAGGTTTTTTGAATAAATGTTTTATCGATAACAAATTTTCTGTAGAGAAATTATCGATTATTTAAAATTGCCGATAATTATCGATTATACGTTTGTGTGATCGATAATTATTGATTATACGTTTTTTGAAACAATGTGTTATCAATAATTATCGATTATACGTTTTTTTGATAAAAATTCTTATCGATAATTATCGATTATACATTTTTTGAAACAATGTGTTATCGATAAAAAATTTTCTGTAGAGAAATTATCGATTATTAAAAATTACAATTAAAAAAACTTGTCGATAAATATCGATTATACGTTTTTTGAAACAATGTGTTATCTATAATTATCGATTATAGGTTTTTTGAAAAAAATGTGATATCAATAATTATCGATTATACGTTTTTTGAAAAAATGTGTGTTATCGATAACAAATTTTCTGTAGAGTCATGATCGATTATTAAAAATTACCAATAAAAATATTGTCGATAATTATCGATAATACGTTTTCTTTGAAACAATGTGTTATCTATAATTATCGATTATACGTTTCTTTAAGATATGTTATAGATAAAAAATATTTTTAGAGAAAAGTTATCGATATTCATATTTTAATAAAAAAATTATCGATATAGGGATAGTATTTTTATTTGGGGATGATAGATAATAATTTTATTTATGGAAAATATGGTCGATAATTATCGATTATTTAAAATTCAAAAAAAAATCCATAATCATCGATTATACGTTTTTTGATACACTATGTTATTGATTATAAGTTTTTTTTTGAAATAATGTGTTATCGATAATTATCGATTACACGTTTTTTGAAAAAAAATATGTTGTCGATAACAAATTATCTGTAGAGAAATTATCAATTATTTAAAATTACAATTAAAAAAATTGTCGAAAATTATCGATTATATGTTTTTTGAAACAAATGTGTTATCGTTAATATTGATTGTACGTTTTTTGAAACAATGTGTTATCGATATTTATAGATTTTACTTTTTTTGAAAAAATGTGCTATCGATAACATTTTTTCTGTAGACAAATTATTGATTATTTAAAATTACCATTAAAAATTTTTCGATAATACGTTTTTTTTTTGAAACAATGTGTTATCGATAATTATCGACTATAAGTTTTTTTGAAAAAAATGTTTTATCGATAAAAATTTTTTATCGATAATTTTATTTTCATTTCAAAAAATTTTTCGATATTCGGATTTATCGATTTTTTATTAATTTTTTGGTATATCAGTCTCTACAACGTTCTAAATCGCCTTTCGTTTATTTCCCATTTTTGGTAGTCATTTCCCCACCCCTTTTAGGCTAATTATTAAGTCCGATAAATTGGTTTCCCGTTTCCTCTCCTTTGTCTTTTTGTCGGATCGTTTTTGGTTCCTCAATTTTTTTGTATTTTTTTCTTCAAAAAGAAAGAACGTGAAACACCTGCTGCCACTTTTGTTGTTGTTGTGTTTTTTTCTGTTTAGGTTACCATAAATTATGGCATGTTGCCTTTTTGTTGTTGTTGTTTTTGTTTCTTAAAACTATTGTGGCCATAAGTGTGAGTAAGTGGTGGAGATGACGATGACGTGGTGGTGGTGAAGCCACATTTTGCTGCAAATAGCCTGTAGTGGTGGTTGGCAAAATTTCTCATATGGCCATTTTCGGCAAACCAACACAAAAAAGGGAATTTTAGGGGGATAGAGGGGAGATAGACGGTCAGGCAGCCAGTCTTTCATACCCGCATAAAAAATGGTGTAAGCAGAAACTTGGTGGGGCCCAAACTGGCCCAGACATAATTCTTGCTAACCAACATTTTTTTCTTTTGGAGGAAGACATAATTTTTATTTCTTTCTTCCGACAATTTTGGCAATTCTGAGTAATGCTAAAATATTCAAAAAATATGGAAAAAAATGAATCACATTTTTTTTCAAAAAATATTGCAATATCTTTCCAATCGATTTTTTTCTATTTCTATATTTTTTATAATTTTTTTCCTTAATTATTTTTTTATTAATTTTTCCCCTTAATTAATTTAATTTATAGTTTTTAATACATTGTCATTTACCACGATTCTAATTGCTTCCCTTCTCTCCCTTGTGCTGTTTGTGCTGCTGATGTTGTTGTCGCGGTCGTCGTCTTGGTCGTCACTTTGGCACCATCATCTCATCAACACCCAACGATTTTCCCAAAAATTTCACAACTTCTTCGACTGGTGTCTTCTTCGCTATCCCTCGCTCCGTTGGCTGTGCGCTGTGAAAATTTTCATTTGGTTTCCTGGAATCGCTTGGCAATTGGTAGGCGAACGACCTGCCATTATAGCGCCACCCGAAAGTGAATGGTATCATGGACGCTTGGATCGCTATTCGGCTGAATCACGTTTACGTGGAAGCAGCAAGCTGGGCAGCTATTTGGGTAAGTGTTGAAATGAAGATGAAGAAAAAAAATGAAGTTGTGGAGGTTGAAAATGAGTTTTGAAATTCTTGAGAAAGCAAAAAAAAAAAAACTTCGAAATAAAAATAGTATAAAAATTCCAAGTAAACTATTGTTATGTTCCCGTACTGCAAGAATCTACTATTTTTTACTCCGATAACACTTTTTTCCTTTATGATATCGAAGAAAATAGTAAAATCGAGTAGATTCTTGCAGTACGGGAACAGACCATATTTGAAATAAATTTTTCTCATTGTAAACTTAACATTAATAAGGTTTCCAACGTCAAAAAATATCGATAACATAATTTTTAAAGAAAATATTTATCGATGATAAATTTTCATAAAATATAATTATCGATAAATCATTTTCTAAAGATTAAAACTATCGATAACACGGTTTCTAAAGAAAAATATTATCGATAACAATGTTTTAATATAGAAAAGTAATCGATAACAAGTTTTTTAAAAAGATAACTTATCGATAACAACGTTTTTAAAGAGAAAAATTAAGGATAATAACTTTTTAGAAACTTAAAGTTATCGATAATAGCTTTCATGTACAGAAAATTTATCGATAACCAACTTTTCTAAAGAAAAAAGTTACCGATAACCACTTTTGTAAAGAAAAAATTTATCGATAACCACTTTTCTAAAGAGAAAACTTATCGCTAACAAGCTTTGTAAAGAAAAATTGAACCGATAACAATTTTTTTGTAGAGAAAATTCATCGATAACAATGTTTTTAAAGAGATAACTTATCGATAACAACATTTTTAAAGAGAAAAGCTACCGATAACAAATTTTTAGAAGCTAAAAGTTATCGATAACAACTTTTTTAAAAAATAAAGTTATCGATAGTAACTTTCATGTACAGAACATTTGTCGATAACCAAATTTTTAAAGAGAAACCTATTCGATAACAAATTTTCTGTAGTGTAAAATTATCGATAACATGGTTTTTTATAAAGAAAAATTATCAATAATGAGGTTTTTAAAAAGATATTTTATCGATAACATGTTTTCGCAAAATCGATAACAATATTTTTAAAGAGAAAAACTACCGATAACAACTTTTTTGAAACCAAAAGTTTTCGATAATAATTATTCGGGCCAAAAAATTTGTCGATAATAACTTTTTTGTACAGAATAGTTATCGATAACATTTTTTTTTGTACAGAAAAGCTATCGATAATATATTTTCTATACAGAACGTTATCGATAAAAAAATTTTCTATAGAGAAGCGTTATCGATAATAACTTTTCTATAAGGAAAATTATCGATAATAGCATTTCCGCATAGAAAAGTTATCGATAATAAGTTTTCTGTATGGAAAAGTTCTTGTTAATAGTTTCTCAAGAATGAAAAGTTATATATTTCTGTATAGAAAATATATCGATATAATATGTTTTCAGATTGGAAAAATTATCGATAAGTTTTGCGTATGAAAGTGTCATCGATAATAAGTTTTCCGTATGGAAATATTATCGATAATAAGTTTTCGGTATAGAAAAGTTATCGAAAATAAGTTTTCCGTATTAAAACGTTGTCGATAATTGTTTTTTCATAAAGAAAAATTATCGATAAGATTTCCTGTATAGAAAACATATCGATAATAAGTTTTCCGATTAGAAAAATTACCGATAACAAGTTTTTGGTACAGAAATGTTATCGATAATATGTTTTCGGTATAAAAATGTTATCGATAATAAGTTGTTCGTAATAAAAGGTTATCGATATTAATATTTTTGCACAGACGTGTTATCGATAACAGATTTTTTTGTATAAAATATGTATCAATAATATATTTTCATATAGAAAAGATATCGATAATAAATTTTCTTTTACGAAAAGTTATCGATAATAACTTTTCTATGGAGAAAAGTTATCGATAATAACTTTTCTGAAGAGAAAAGTTATCTATAATAACTTTTCTCTACAGAAAAGTTATCGATAATAACATTTCTATAGAAAAAAGTTATCGATAATAATTTTTCTGTAGTGAAAAGTTGTCGATAATAAATTTTCAAAAGAGAAAAGTTATCGATAATAAATTTTCAAAATAGAAATGCTATCGATAATAAATTTTCAAAAGAGAAAAGTTATCAATAATGATTTTCCTATAAGGAAAAGTTATCGATAATAACTTTTCTGTAGAGAAAAGTTATCGATAATTAATTTTCGATATTTTTCATATTTAACGTTTCTTTCTCTCTCCCCCCTCTAGTTCGTGAAAGTGATCGCAAACCAGGCTCCTATGTGCTCAGCTATTTGGGCCGCACTGGCATTAATCATTTTCGGTAAGTTTAAAACCTCAATTTTTCATTTATCGATTTCTCTGATATTTATCGATATTTCCCCCCTCTTCTTTTCCAGTATCACAGCCGTTTGTGGTGACTTCTACATTGGCGGTCGTCAATTCATCTCCCTGAGTGATTTAGTCGGTTACTATACCTCGTGCAGTGATTTGTTGAAACGTGAACGACTCGTGATACCGGTGCCACCACCCGAACCGGTTAACGATAAGAAACGAGTCGTGGCGATATTGCCCTACACGAAAATGCCCGACACGGATGAATTAAGTTTCCAAAAGGGCGATATTTTCTTTGTGCACAATGATATGGGTGATGGTTGGTTGTGGGTCACGGCTCATCGGACCGGTGAGCAGGGTATGATTTTCCGCGAACTGGTGGAGGATTTAGATCCGGCCATAGATCCAAATACAGTATTTCCATGGTTTCATCCGAATTGTACGAAAAACGAAGCGGTTGATATGTTAGTTAAGGGTGAGTGGGTGGAGGAGAGGAGGATAAGGGAGAATGGAAATAATGTTGTTTCTTTTTCTTTCCAGCTGGTCCTGGTAGTTTCCTAGTCCGTCCCAGTGACAATTCACCGGGTGACTATTCTCTGTTCTTCCATATCAACAATCAGATCCAGCGGTTCCGCATTGAAAAGAAGGGTGTCCGCTATTTGATGGGCGGCCGGACCTTCGAGTGCTTGGATGCCGTGATCAATCGCTATCGCAAGGAACAAATTGTGGAGGGCCATTGCCTCAGTCATCCGGTGGTGAATGGTACCCAGCCGGAATATAGCCAACAGTATGTGGTGGAGAAGGCTGCCGAGAAGATCTATGCCACGTTAAGGGAGTGTCGTGATCAAATCGGCCTCAAGAAAATCAAGGGCATCAAACATCACGGCCACTTGAACAAGAAGTCGGACAAGACGGCGAAGTGGAAACAGCTCTACTTTGCCCTGATCAGCGAATGCAGCGAAACCCATCTGTGCTTCTATGACAATCCGAAAAAGACTAAACCCAAGGGACTTATCGATTTGTCCTGCGCCTATCTCTATCAGTGCCACGATTCATTGTGGGAGCGTCCCTATTGCTTTCAAATTGTCGAGAGGGCTCTGCCCTGTCTGGCCACGGTGACATACTTGTGTGCCCCTAGTCAAGAAAGCTACACCGAGTGGATAAATGCCCTGAAGGCCCAGTGTGCCTCACAGCTGAGCAAGGCCCAGAAGAAGGTGCCACGTCTAAGGGAGCTGCGCTGCCTCAATCTGCACATACTCGAAGCTCATAGACTGCCATTTAAGCTAGTGCCACATCCCTATTGTAGTATTTCCCTGAATCAGGTCAAGGTGGGCAAGACCAAGGTCAAGATTGCCCCCGATCCAGTTTGGGAGGAGGAGTTTGTTTTGGAGTAAGTCTAAACATCTAAACCCCTTTTAGAACCCTAACTAATCTCTCTTCTCTCTTTTTCAGTGACGTACCCCCAGATGTAGTCTCACTCACCATCACCCTGGTCTCACGCGGCAAACGTGGCAAGGACAGCGAAGTGGCCGAACTCACCATCGATCTGGCCAGCCTCAAAAACGGCCAGGAGACCGAAGAATGGTATCAGCTAACCGGCATGACACCCATGGGTGAATGGGGCTCTCTGCGCCTCCGCATGCGTTATCTCGATGATCTCATTATGCCATGTGAAGAATACAGCCCCCTACAGCAGCTGTTGCTCGAACCCGAACTCTATTCCGTCAAAGCCTTGGCCGAACTCTGTCACAATGATCGTGTCCCCCTGGCCACTGCCCTTCTGCGTGTATTCCGCCATGAAAAACGTGAAACCGAACTGATACGAGTCCTCTGCCAAGCCGAAATTGCCCGTGAAAATGAGACGACCACCCTCTTTAGGGGTGCCAGTTTGGCCACCACTCTCATGGATTTGTATATGCGCACCGAGTGCACCGGATTCTTGCAGGCCGCCGTCTCCGAGACGATTCAACGCATTTTGGACAGCAAACAATCGGCCGAATTGAATCCCACCAAAATGGACGTGAACGATGATGCCTGCTCCAATGCTGAGTTCCTTTTGCAAATTCTCGATTTGGTCACCCATTCGATATTTACCTCGCCCGAGGCCTGCCCACGTTCGGTGCGCTACATTTGTAATTGTTTGCAAAAGGCCGTTGTGGCCAAATGGCCAACGGAACGTTTGGTGCGAACACGTGTCGTATCGGGATTTATATTCCTGCGTCTGCTCTGCCCATCCTTGCTGAATCCACGTCAATTTGGTTTGGTTAGTGAGACCCCGCCGACAGCGGCCACACGTTCCCTGGTCATGGTGGCGAAGTGTTTGCAGAATTTGGCGAATTTAATTGAATTTGGAGGGAAGGTGAGTTGTGCGACACCACTGGGATATGATTTTGAACATCGAAAGGCCTATCGATAACTTTTCTATGGAAAAGTTATTATCGATAATTTTCCCAACCCAAACATTCATTATCGATAAGTATTCTGTACGGAAAACATATTATCGATAACATTTCTATATGGAAAAGTTATTATCGATATATTTTTTATTTCCAAAAGGTCGTTATCGATAGTTTTTCTCTAATGAAAGGAACTTATCGATAACTTTTCTATACGGAAACGTTATAATCGATATCTTTTCTGTACGGAAAAGTAATTATCTATAACTTTTCTCTATATAAAAAAGGTATTTTCGATAAACTTTCTATACGCAGAAGTTATTATCGATAATATTTTGTATGGAAAATTTATTATCTGTACATTTTCTCTACGGAAAAGTTATTATCGATACATTTTCTCTAAAGAAATGCTATTATCGATAACATTTCTGTATGGAAATGTTATTATCGATAACTTTTGTATACAAAAATATTATAATTATAAATATTATTATCGATATTTTTTCTTTACGAACATTTTTTATCGATAAAGTTTCTTTATGGAAAAGCTTTTATCGATAGCTTTTCTATACGGAAAAAGTTATTATCGACAATTTTCTATACGGAATAGATGTTATCGATTACTTTTCTATGCAGAAATCTTATTTTCGATAACTTTCTTTATGGAAAAGCTTTTATCGATAACTTTTCTATACAGAAAAAGTTATTATCGAGAATTTTTCTGTACGGTCAAGTTGTTATCGATTAGTTTTCTATGTAGAATTCTTATTATCGATAACTTTTCTTTCCGCAAACTTTATTATCGATAACTTTTTTTGCAAAAAATGTATTATCGATAGCTTTTCTATACAGAAAATGTTATTTTCGACAGCTTTTCTAAACGGAAAAGCTATTATCGATCAATTATCCATATGAAAAAAGTGATTATCCATAACTTTTCTATACGGAAAGTTACTATATATAACATTTCTATATGGAAGTGTTATTATCGATAACATTTCTAAACGGAAAAGCTGTTATCGATCAATTTTTCGTTTAAAATAGTAATTATCGATAAAAATGTTACTGTCGACAACATTTCTATATGGAAACGTTATTATCGATAACATTTCTATACGAAAAATAAATTACCGATAAGTTTTCTTTTTACTATCGATTTTTTTATACGGAAATGCTATTATCGATAAATTGTTATACACAAATTTTATATCGACATGTTTACTATACAGAAAATTTTTTATCGATAATTTTTTATACAGAAAATTTTTTATCGATAATTTTTTATACAAAAAATTATTGATAACTTATCTATATAGAAAATCCTTTATCGATAACATTTTAGTGCAGAAAATTTATTATCGATAACTTTTCTATATGAGAAATCTATTATCGATATATTTTCTATATCGAAACCCTATTATCTATAATTTTTCTTTACAGAAAACCTATTATTGATAACATTTCTATATAGAAAACCAATTATCGATAACTCTTGTGTATAGAAAACCCATTATCAATAACTTTTCTATTTTGAAAACCTATTATCGATAAATGTTCTATATAGGAAACTTATTATCGATAACTCTTTTGTATAGAAAACCAATTATCGATTAATGTTTTTCATGGAAAATCTATTATCGATAAATTTTAGATAAAGAAAATCTGTAATCGAAAACTTTTCTATAAAGAAAGCTTATTATCGATAACTTTTTTGTATAGAAAACCTATTATCGATAATTTTTCTTTATAGAAAATCTTTTATCAATATCTTTTATATATGAACTTCTATTAACGATAAATTTTCTATAGGGAAAGGTAGTTATCGATAACTTTTCTATATGAAAATTTACTATCGTTATCTTTCCTTTATAGAAAACCTGTTATCGATAACAGTTCTCTTAAGAAAACGTATTATCGATAACTTTTGTGTAAAGAAAACTTATTATCGATAACTCTTCTATATAGAAAAACAATTATCGATAATTCTTCTACGCGGAAGACCTATTTTCGATATCTTTTCTATATAGAAAATCTATTGTCGATAACTTTACGATATAGAAAGGCTATTATTGATAACTTTTCTTTGTATAAAATTTATTATCGATAACTTTTCTATATAGAAAATCTGTTACCCATATTACTTCGATATAGAAAACCTATTATCAATAAATTTTAAAAATAGAAAATCAATTTCCTTCAACTTTTCTCTATAGAAAACTTTCTATCGATAACTTTTCTATATAGAAAAGCTATTATAAATAACTTTTCTATATAAAAAGGCTATTATCGATAACTTTTATATATAGAAAAACTATTATCGATAACTTGTCTATATAGAAAAACTATTATCGATAACTTGTCTATGTAGAAAACCTATTATCGTTATCTTTTCTGTATCGAAAACCTATTATCGATAATATTCTTTTGTATAAAATTTATTATCGATATATTTTATATGTAGAAAACCTATTATCGATACATTTTCGATATAGAGAACAAATTATCGATAACTTTCCTATACGGAAAAATTATTATCGATAACATTTCTGTGTAGGATTATCGGTAAAATTTCTTTATGGAAAATGTATTATCGATAACTTTTCTGTTTATAAAACCGATTATCGACAACTTTTCACACTAGAAAACTTGTTATCGATAACTTTTCTGATTAGAAAATCTATTATCGATAACCTTACAATATAGAAAAGCTATTATCGATAACTTTTTTTTTGTAAAATATTTATTATCGATAGCTTTTCTCTATTGAAAACCTATTATCGATAAATTTCCTTTATAGAAAACCTATTATCGATAAACTTGTCTATACAGAAAATCTATTATTGACAAATTTTCTATGTAGGAAACCAATTATCGATATCTTTCCTATATGGAAATTTTATTATCGATAACATTTCTGTGTAGAAACCCGATTATCGGTAACGTTTCTTAATGAAAAATGTATTATCGATAAAATTTCTCACTAGAAAACTTGTTATCGACAACTTTTCTATACAGAACACCTATTATCGATGACTAGAAAATCTGTTATCGAAAAAATATCGATTTTTTTTAATTTTTTTTCATTCTTTCCCTTTCCAGGAACAATACATGGAGGTTGTCAATCCGTTTATACTCAAAAACAAAGAACGCATGATTGTCTTTCTCGATCAATTATCTATGGTGACAGATCCTAATCCACCGCCCGGCTGGAATTCCGAACAAAGCTCTAATCAATCTCCACAGGATACGGGTAAGTTTTTGAAATATATTTTTGTTTAAATTACAAATCAATAACTTTTTCTTTTTTTCTCTTCCTTTCAGGTCGTGAACTAGCTACCCTACATCACATATGTGTTTCATATTTACCGGAATTGCAAGAATTATCGAATATACTCTCAATTAAGAAATTAGTTACTGTTACCGATATGCTAACGAAACATAAAATCAAATATCGTGAAATGATTAGTTAAGAAGTTAACGAACAACAACAACAACAACAAACACCAGCGAACAACAACAACACACACCCAACATGCAACTCAACTCGAAAACGTAAAGACAACAACACTACAAAAAAAGATATGAAAATCCACAACAACACAAAAGATAGATTTGAATCATAATAATGAAAAAAAAAAACAAAGACATTTTTACTCTCTATCTATCCCAACCTACCCCCTAGTATTGATCTGAACATAGATGATAATATGGTTGCTATATACAATTGAAATAAAATGGAACTAATCCTAAGCTCTCCAACTCATTCTTAGTTTCCTCCTGCTCGCTGCTCTTACTCAAAAATTTACTCAACTATTTAATTTCAAGAAAAAACACAAATTGCCGAACCTGGGAAACTAACGCGCATAAGAAAGGCCAATCTCATTGAAAAAAGGAAAGAAACAACAACAACATTACCAAATAATAATCTCTTTTTTTATACATATAAATGAAACAAATAATAAAAAACAACAACATATTTATATAATACAAGCAAATATTTCTAATATTAATAAAATACAAAAAAAAAATAAAATAAAATAAAAAACAAAGAAAACTGAAAACTAAATTATAAACTAAAAAACCGCAAAATACTTCTTTATATACGTACATACATATATTTATATATATATAGAGAGAGAAAGAAAAAGAGAGAGAGATGACAAATCAACGGTCACCACAAAATCTTAACACCAATTTACAACGATTTTTTTACAAACGGAAAATCGTAAAGAAAACTCGAGATTTTTTATACTTCTCCCACTCATCACCCCCATCTCTACCCAGTGGCCGAATATCACGACGCTATAATAATACGGAATTATATATACAAAAACGATATATAAAAATAAACAAACAATAACGCTTCTTTTTTAAATTCTTCTTCTTCCTCATCCTATACCCATCTATATTTGCCGTAACATAATTTTGAGGTGCGGGGAATACAATGGAAATGGAACAAAAACAGTTAAAAGAAAAAAATTAAGAAAGAAAATAATCCTTCTATACAGAAAAGTTGCTATCGATATCTTTTCTATACCGAAAAGATGTTATCGATAACTTTTCTATACAGACAATTTATTATCAATACATTTTCTATGCAGTTATAATCGATAATTTTTCTCTAAGAAAAATTATTTCTATTTTCACTCGGAAATGGCTATTATCGATAAATTTTCTATGTAAAAAAACAATTATCGATAACTTTTCTACACAGAAAATATATTATCGATAACTTTTCAAAGCTGAAAAGCTATTTTCGATAACTTTTCTATACAGATTAGCTATTATCGATATCTATTCTATACTCAAAAGTTATTATCGATAACTTTTCTATGCAAAAAAGCTATTATCGATAAGTTTTCTATACAGAAAATCTATTATCGATAACTTTTTTGTAGAGAATATCTATTATCGATAATTTTTTTATAGAGACTAGCTCTTATCGATAACTTTTCCATACAGAAAATCTATATTATGGATAACTTTTCTATAAAAAAAGAAACTTTATCGATAACTTTTCTATACAAAAAAGCTATTATCGGTAACTTTTCTATGCAGAAAGGTTATTATCGATAACTTTTCTATACAGAAAAGTTATTATCGATAACTTTTCTATATAGAAAAGCTATTATCGATAGCTTTTCTATACAAAAAATTATTATCGATAGCTTTTCTATGCAAAAAAATTATTATCGATAACTTTTCTATACAAAAAAATTATTATCGATAACTTTTCTATAGAGAATATCTATTATCGATAACTTTTCTATACTGAATATCTATTATCGATAACTTTTCCATGCATAATAGCTATTATCGATAACTTTTCCATGCAGAATATCTATTATCGATAACTTTTCTATGCAGAAAATATAATATCGATAACTTTTTTTTTTTTGTAAAGAAATACAATTATCGATAACTTTTCTAACAAAAATACTATTACCGACAACTTAAGTATACAGAATAGCTATTATCGATAACGTTTCCATGCAGAATAGTTATTATCGAAATGTTTCTATGCAGAAAAGTTATTATCGATAACTTTTCTATATAAAAAAAGCTATTATCGATAACTTTTCTATACAGAAAAATATATTCTGTACAGAAAAATATATTCTGTACAGAAAAATATATTATCGATAACTTTTTTGTAACGAAAAACAATTATCGATAATATTTCTATACAAAAAGGGTTATAATCGATAACTTTTCTATACAGAAAATTTTTTTATCGATAACTTTTCTATACGGAAAAGCTACTATCGGTAACTTTTCTATGCTGAAAAGCTATTATCGATCGTTTTCCCCTCAGTATGCCATTGCTATCGATAACATTCCTTTATAAAATCATTGTTATCCATAAATTTTCTTGAAATAAAACTTGTTATCGATAATTTTTCTTGCTAAAACCTTTACCATTGATAACATTTCTTAAGAAAAACTATGTTATCGTTAACGTTCATTGAGAAAATTATTTTCATCGATAATGTTAATTTAAAATATACATGTTATCGATAACTTTACTTCACAAAAAAGTGTTTTTTTTAATTTATACAGAAAAGCTGTTATCGATAACTTTTCTTTCCGAATGTCATTTCTTTCGATAACATTCTTTTATAAAACCAATATTATCAATTCATTTTCTTGCGATAAAACTTGTTATCGAAAATTTTCTTTCTAAAACTTTTATCATTGATAACTTTTCTTTAGAAAAACTATGTTATCGATAAAGTTCCTTGAGAAAATTATTGCCGTCGATATCTTTTATTTAGAATATACATGTTATCGATAACTGTACTTCACAAAAAAGTTGTTATCGATCATATTTCTGTATAACAATTTTGTTATCGTTAAATTTACTTTGAAAACTGTCGATTTTTTAGAAAATCATTGTTATCGATACATTTTTGTTGGAGAAATTTTGTTATCGATAACTTTTTTTTTGCAAAAATCTTGTTATCGATCATTTTTGTTGGCAAAAATCTTGTTATCAATACATTTTCTATAGAATATACTTGTTATCGATATGTTTTCTATATAAAAAAAATTGTTATGGATAGTTTTTCTTTGAAAATTATCTATTATCGAAAAAATTTCTTTACAACAACCTAGTTATCGATAACTTAGAGAATTTTTGTTTACAAACATCTTGTAATCCACACATTTTCTAAAGGATATAATTGTTATCGATAAGTTTTCTCAATTAAAATTTATTATGTTTAGTATTTGTTTGAAAGTTATCAGTTAATGAAAAATGTTCTTTACAAAAACCTAGTAATCGATAACTTTTCTGAGAGAAACTATTGTTATCAATAACTTTAACTAAATAACATATTGTTATCGGTAACGGTTGGTAGGGAATATATTGTTAACGATCATTTTTCTTAGAAAAGATATTGTTATCGGCAACTTTTCTGGGGGAAAATACTGTTATCGATAGCTTTTCTTAAGAAAATTTCTATTATCGATAAGCTTTTTTAAGTAAACCCCTTACAATTGACATAATTTTCTTTACAAAAACGTAGTTATCGATAACTTTTCTTAGAGAAACTATTGTTATCAATAACAGTTACTAAAGCACATCTTGTTATGGATAACATTTTTAACAACTACTTTTCTTAGGAAAGATCGATAACTTTTCTTAAGGAAACCCTTATAATCGACATATTTTTCTTTACAAATACCTGGTTATCGATCATATTTCTTTACAAAAACCTTGTTATCGATAATTTTTTTTACAAAAGCTTTATTATCTTTAATTTTTACTTTACAAAAGCCTTGTTATCGATAATTTTTCTTTACAAAATTCTTGTTATCGATAATTTTTCATTGGAAAAGCCTTGTTTTCGTTAATTTTTCTCTACAAAAACCTTGTTATCGATAATTTTCCTTTACAAAAGCCTTGTTATCGACAATTTTTCATTACAAAAACCTTTTTATCGATAATTTTTCTTTACAAAAGCCTTGTTATCGACCATTTTTCTTTACAAAAACCTTGTTATCGATAATTTTCCTTTACAAAAACCTTGTTAGCGACAATTTTTCTTTACAAAAACCTGGTTATCGATAATTTTTCTTTACAAAAACCTTGTTATCGATAATTTTCCTTTACAAAAGCCTTGTTATCCATAATTTTTCTTTACAAAAACCTTTTTATCGATCATTTTTCTTTACAAAAACCTTGTTAGCGACAATTTTTCATTACAAATGGCTTGTTATCGATGATATTTCATTAGAAAAGACATGTAATCGATATAATTACTTCCCCACAACTTCGTTATCGATAAAAATTTTAAAATATTTTTATCGATTATTTAGAAAAAAAAATTATCGATTACAAAAAAGTAGTTATCAATAGTTTTTCCTTGCAAAAGCCTTGTTATCGATAATTTTTCTTTACAAAAGCCCTGTTATCGATATTTTTCCATTAGAAAAGACATGTTATCGATATTTTTTTCGTTAGAAAAGACAAGTTTTCGATATAATTTCTTCATCACAACTTCGTTATCTATAAAGTTTACAAATATTTTTATCGATTATTTAAAAAAAAAAAACTTTATCGATTATTAAAAAAATATTTTTATCGATTATTTTAAAAAAATATGTTTATCGATTTTTTTTCTTATGGATAAAAAATGGTCGATTATTTTCATCGATTTGTATTAAAATAATTAATATTTTTTAATTTTTGTTTCATTTCCATTCTGTTCCCCCACCACCCAATATACCATACCACTAACCCCCAATGAAATAAAATAATACATATGAATAATAAAATAGTTACAATGTTAAATAATCACAATACAAATAGTTTTTCTTTACAACAACAGCAACAACTATATAACAATAACATAAATATTTGAATATATATGAACCAAGAGATAAAATAAATAAAAAATATATTAAGTTTTCTGGCATATCGATAACAACAAATAAAACAATAACAATAAAAACCAAATCTATTTAATAAATAAACAGTAACAGCAACAAATCCTATCAACAAAAAAATCAATAATTAAGATTACAATAATAACCTAACCTATCAGCAAAATGCAAGAATTTAAAATTTTCTTTTGCGGATCAGTATTAAAGATCTTTTTTTTTTATTTAAAAAATATTTAAAAAAAAATATTTCAGTGAGAAAAAAGCTATTTTTATATCCTTGCTTAAATAATTTTTATTTTTTTTTCATATATTCCTATATATGCCATTAAAAAAAGACTATATAAGTTTCTGCTCCCCTGCTCTATATCATCAAAGAAGGATTTAAAATCACCACCAAGTTTTTTTTTTATTTATATTTTTGAACTCAAAAACCTTTGCACACAACACACACACAAATATATATATTTTTTGTTAAGTTGTAAGTTAAGTTATATATATATGAATAAAAAATAATAATAATATTGATTCCCTATAATACTATAATTATATTACATGCATATACATTTATACATATATATTTATTTTTTAAGCATTTCACCTATTATTCTTAATTAAAAAAACAAAAACAGAAACTTGGTTGCAAGAAAACAATATTTGGTACTCCACTTTATTTTTTTCATAAATATTTTTTTGTTTTTTTTTTTAATTTATAAAAAATTTTCAAGAAAAAATTTTTCAAAATTTTTTTTTTTTTTTTTAATTTTTATATGAAGCAATTACTTTAAAAAAATTAAATTTTATTAAAAAAATATTTTTTTTTAATTTTATTTAAAGAAAATTGGTTTTAATTTTAATTTTTTTTAATAATAATTTTTTTTAATTTTAATTTGGTTTTTAAATTTTTAATTCTTTTAATCATTTTATTTTTTTGAATAATTTATTTCTTTAATATTTTATTTTATTCAATTATAATTTTTTTTCATAAATCTTTTTTTTTGTTTTTTTTTAATTTTTAAAAAAAATTTCCAAAAAAAATTTCCAATTTTAACAATTACTTAAAAAAATTAAATTTTGTTAAAAAAATATTTTTTTTTAATTTTATTTAAAGAAAATTGGTTTTAATTTTTATTTTTTTAATTATATTTTTTTTTTAATTTTTTTTTTTTTTTTATATATTTTACATAAATTTTTAATTTGGTTTTTTAATTTTCTTAATCATTTTATTTTTTCTTTGTTTTTTTTTAATATTTTATTTTTTTTTTAATTATTAATTTTTTTATTTTTTTATATTTAATTTTAAATTTTTTTATTTAATATTTATTTTTTATCAAGAAAAAAATATACTCTCACCCCATATTAAAAAAAATTAAATTTTATTAAAAAAATATATTTTTTCAATTTTATTTAAAGAAATTTGGTTTTAATTTTAATTTTTTTAGTTATAATTTTTTTATATTTATAAAAAAATTAATTTTGTTTTTAAATTTTTAATTTTCCTAATCATTTTAAAATTTTTTTTTTAATAATTTATTTTTTTAATATTTTTTTTTTTTAATTATTAATTTATTTTCTTATATTTTTATATATTTAATTTTAAATTTTTTTATTTAATATTTATTTTTTTATCAAGAAAAAAATATACTCTCTTTATATATTAAAAAAAATTTAAATTTTATTAAAAAAATATTTTTTTTTTTAATTTTATTTAAAAAAAAAATTGGTTTTAATTTTAATTTTTTTAATTATAATTTTTTTATATTTAAAAAAATTAATTTGGTTTTTAAATTTTTAATTTTCCTAATCATTTTATTTTTTTGTTTTTTTTTAATAATTTATTTTTTTAATATTTTTTTTTAATAATTACTTTTTTTTATTTTTTTATATTTTTTAAATATAATTTTAAATTTTTTTATTTAATATATATTTTTTATCTAGAAATAAAATATACTCTCTCACCCCATATTAAAAAAAAATTTAAATTTTATTAAAAAAATATATTTTTTCAATTTTATTTAAAGAAATTTGGTTTTAATTTTATTTTTTTTAATTATAATTTTTTTTATATTTAAAAAAAATTAATTTGGTTTTTAAATTTTTAATTTTCCTAATCATTTTATTTTTTTTTTCATAATTTATTTTTTTAATATTTTATTTTATTCAATTATAATTTTTTTGTTTTTTTTTAATTTTTAAAAAAAAAATTCCTAAAAAATAAAATATATTGTATTTTAATTTTAACAAATACTTAAATTAATTAAATTTTGTTAAAAAAATATTTTATTTTTTTTTTAAATTTTATTTAAAGAAATTTGGTCTTAATTTTAATTTTTTTAATTATATTTTTTTAAATAATTTTTTTTTATATTTTTTAAATAAATTTTTAATTTGGTTATTTAATTTTTAATTTTTTTAATAATTTTATTTTTTGTTTTTCTTTTAATAATTTATTTTTTAATATTTTTTTTAATTATTATTTTTTTCTTTTTTATATATTTTTAAATTTAATTTAAAATATGTTTATTTAAAATTTATTTATTTTTTATCAAGAAAAAAATATACTCTCTCTCCCCCCATATTAAAAAAAACAAATCGTAGTGTTGAAATAAATAATAATATAAAATAAAAAAAAAAAACAAATAACAATTTTTTATATATACATATATGAAAAGAAATACATTTTGCATCCTAGTCAAAACAATAAAAAAAATCAAAAAAAAAAAAATATTGCCCGGATTTGGTTTGGAGAAGCTGATAACTAACGGAATCTTTTATAGAAAAAATTTGATGAAGAATTTATTCCGCTAGCCATCAATTTCTCTAACAACCCAATTTTTGTATTTTTATTTCAAAAAAATCAAGGAATAATTATCGCAAGGTAAGTCGATAGAATAAATTTTTCTTTAAATAAATCCTCACCTCTGTAGAGATTTCATAAAAATATTGGTAGTTAAAAATTTGGTTGGTAGTTTAAAAAAATATTTTTTTTTTGATCATACCTTGATCATACATCGAAAAAATATTGTTTAAAAATCCTTGCCTATATTAAATCCTCAATAAACATCGTTTAAAAATACACATCTTTGATAAGACCTGAAAACATGTTTTTTTAAATCCACCCCCTAAAAAATATTTTTTTTAATATTAAAAAAAATCCTTTTAAAAAAGATCAATTTCAAATTAATCCTTGTTAACACCACTGGAGATGCCGGGGTTTGAACCCGGGACTTCTCACATGCGAAGCGAGCGCTCTACCACTGAGCTACATCCCCTTGTTGACAACTGGTGTCAAATGTGTGTTTTGGTGTTTGTGTGGTAGTAAAGCCCCAACAAGTAAACAAACACATACAGAGTACAGAACTTTTTGTGCCCAACCCATACGAGTTGCCAACCATTTGTTGGCGAGTGTGTGTGTGTTCGTGTGTTTATGTTCTTTGTGTAACATTTGGCAAAAATGTTAACAGAATGGACTGGTAATGGCATGTTTGCAACAGCATGAAATAACAGGGTTGAGAGAAGGGAATTTGGTAGAACAGTAGAATTACATCCCTGAATTCAAATGCAAATAACTCAGCGACTAGTTAACCGATTTTCGTAAATTTTGCACCCAAGGTTCAAGGAAATTTCCAAGTTTTATTCCATATTGAAAAAAGAAATTAAAATTTAGGTTATATGAGGGAAAATTACAATTATGTGAAAGTTCAGAGAGATATTAAAAAAAATATTGGGTATTTTTTTCCGACGAAAAAAATATTTTTTATTTTTAAATAATTTTATCACCAGACAATTTTTAAGGTTTTGAAAAAAATCCAAAAAATTTGTCGTTTGTGGAAGAACAATTGGTAAATTTTTTTTGTTGTAATTGGATTGAATTAGGAATCAAATGGAGTTTAAACCAAAAGAAAATTTTGAGCAAAATTTTTCTGAACAAATTTTTTTGGGGAATTTTTTTCTGATCAACTTTTTTCATTGGAATGAAAATTTTAAATTTTTTAAAAAATTTCTACGTTTTCTGGAAGATTTTTTTCTTCAAAATAAAAAAAATGGTTGGTTTTGAAAAAAATTTAAATTTTGTTGTTTTTAGAGGTTTCCTAGCAATCAAACCAAAAAATATTTTTTGGTAATTTTTTTTTTTTAAATGGTTTTATGAAAAGAACAAAATTGCGATTATTTAAAAATTATAATGTTTAGAGTTGATTTTTTCTACCAAATAATTTTTTTTTTGGTCGGTTTTGAAAAAAAAATGGTTAATTATTTGTATTTATTGATTTAATTGGATTGATATAAGCTTACTAGCAATGAACTGCATTTTAAACCCAAAAAATATTTGTCTAAAATTGGGAATTTTTCGTAACAAAAATTTTTTGGGTATTTATTTTTTGGACCAATTTAGTTTCTAAAGAATTTTTTTTTAGATTTTTTAACAAACTTCTATTTTTTGAAGAATTTTTTTCTAAAAAAAAAAGTCACGTTTTTAATGAATTGTTAGAGGTTTTCGACCAAAAAATATTTTTGGGTATTTGTTTTGGACCAAAATTTTTTGGGTATTTTTTGTTTTTATTTTAAAATGATTTAATGAAAGAAAAAATTTAAGATTTTTAAAAAAATTCTAATTTTTAGAGTTGATTTTTTCTACCAAAAATTTATTTTGATCGGTTTTGAAAAAGGGATGGTCAATTATTTGTTTTTATTGTTTTAATTGGATTGATATAAGCTTACTAGCAATCAAATGCAGTTTTTTTTCTACACAAAAAAAAAAAAAAAAAAAAAAAAAAACATTTTTTGGTCGGTTTTGAAAATACGTATTTTTTTTGGTTTTTAGTGGATTGTTAGAAGTTTCGTAACAATCGAATGGAGTTTAGACATTTTCTTGGACTAAAATTGAGATTATTTCCATATTTTGTGTGTATTTTTTTCGACCAAAAAATTTTTTTGGGTATTTTTTTCGACCAAAAAATATTTTTGGGTTTTTAATTTTTATTTTAAAATGGTTTTATGAAAAGAAAAAAATTTGCGATTTTTAAAAAATGCTAATTTTTAGAGTTGATTTTTCTACCAAAAAATTATTTTGGTCAGTTTCGAAAAAAAATTGGTCAATTACATTTTTGTTGTTTTATTTGTAAGCTTATTAGCAATCAAATGGACTTTAAACCCAAGAAATATTTGACTAAAATTTGGAATTTTTACGACCAAATTTTTTGATTTGTGATTTCTTTTTCGACAAAAAATATTTTTGGGTATTTATTTTTTGGACAAATTATTTTTTGTTGAACATTTTTAGATTTTTTAATAACTTTTTTTTTTGGTGGATTTTTTTACAAAAAAAAAAAAAAAAAAAAAAATTGAGAATTTTTTGGGTATTTTTCCGACAAAAAAATTTTGGGTATTGATCAAATGAAAATTTTTTGTTTTTGAAATGATTTTATCGAACGCATTTACCCAAAAACAAAATGAGGAATTTTTTCCGACCAAAAATTTTTTTGGGTATTTTTTTTCGTCCAAAAAACTAACTTTTTTATTTTAAATTGATTCTGTCGAGGGAAAAATTAGGAATATTTTAAAATATTTTTGGTAGACTTATTTTTTTTTACCAAACAATTTTTTTGGTCGGTTCTGAAAAGATTGGTCAATGAAATTTTTTTAATTTAAAATTATTTTATCGATTTTATCCTAGCAACCAAAAATGCATTTAGCCAAAATTGAGAATTTTTGGTTATTTTTTTTTGTTCGACCAAAAAATATTTTTGGTTATTTTTTTTTTTTGGACCAAAAATTTGTATTGCAAATTTTTATGGTTTTATTTTAAAATGATTTTATGCAAAGAAACATTTTGAGATTTATAAAAAATGTTTAATTTTTGTGGTAGAAAATTTTTCTACCAAAAAAGGAAATTTTTGGTCGGTTTTGAAAAAGTTGGTAATTGTTTCTTGTTGTTTTTTTAGTGAATTTTTAGAGGTTTACTAGCAATCAAGTGCAGTATAAATAAAGAAATTTTTTATTAAAATTGGGAATTTTTTTCGACCAAAAAAATTTTTAGGGTATTTTGTTTCCGACCAAAAAATCCTTTTTTTTATTTTAAATTGATTTTGACGAGGGAAAAATTACGAAAATTTTAAAAAATTTCTAATTTTTTTGTAGATTTTTTCTACCAAACAAAATTTTTTGGTCGGTTTGGAAAAGATTGGTCAAATGAAAATTTTTTTTATTTTAAAATGATTTTATAGCAACCAATAATGCATTTAGCAAAAAAAGTTTTTTTTTTGGACTAAAATGGGGAATTTTTTCCGACCAAAAAAATTTTTTGGGTATTTTTTTCCGACCAAAAAAAAATTATTTTTTTATTTTTAAATGATTTTATCGAAAGAAAAATTTCGAGAATTTAAAAAAGAAATATTTTTTTGCTACATTTTTTCTACCAAAAAAATTTTTGGTCGGTTCTGAAAAGATTGGTCAAATGAAATTGTTTTTATTTTAAAATGATTTTGCCCTAGCAACCAAAAATGCATTTAGCAAAAAAAGGTTTTTTGGACTAAAATTTGGGAATTTTTTCAGACCAAAAATTTTTTGGGGTATTTTTTCCGACAAAAAAAAAATTTTTTTTATTTTAAAATGATTTTATCGAAAGAAAAATTTCGAGAATTTAAAAAAAATAATAATAATAATTTTTTTGGTATGTATGTGGTAGATTTTTTTTTTTGTTCCAAGAAAGAAAATTTTTGGTCTATTTTGAAAAAGTTGGTAATTTTTGTTGTTGTTTTTAGCGAATTCTTAGAGGTTTACTAACAATCAAGTGCAATTTAGATAAAATATTTTTATTACTAAAATTGAATAAAAAATTTCCGACCAAATTTTTTTGGGTATTTTTTTTTTGGACCAAAAATTTTTTTTGTTTTAAAATGCATTTAGCCCAAAAATTAGTTTTTGAACTAAAATAGGGTATTTTTTCCGACCAAAAAAATATTTTTATTTTATTTTATTTTAAAATGATTTTATCCAAACAAAAATTTTGAGAATTGAAAAAAAAAATTATTTTTTGGTATATTTTTTTTTCTACCAAAAAAAATTTTTTTTGTCGGTTTTGAAAAGATTGGTCAAATGAAATGATTTTATATTACAATGATTTTATCGATTTTACCCTAGCAACCAAAAATGCATTTAGCCAAAAAAAGTTTTTTTTTAGACTCAAATGGGGAATTTTTTCCGACCAAAAAATTTTTTTGGGTATTTTTCCGACCAAAAAAAAATATTTTTTTTTTCTTTTAAAATGATTTTAACGAAGGGAAATTTGCGAAAATTTAAAAAAGAAATATTTTTTGGTACATTTTTGGACTAAAATGGGGAATTTTTTCCGACCAAAATTTTTTGGGTATTTTTTCCGACCAAAAAAATATTTTTTTTTATTTTAAAATGATTTTTTCGAAAGAAAAATTTCAAGAATTTAAAAAAAATAATTTTTTGGTATATTTTTTTTCTACCAAAAAAAATATTTTGGTCGGTTTTGAAAAAAATGTAAATTTAAGTAAATAAATAATAAATAAGCAAATAAAAATTATAGCAAATATTTAAAACTAGCGAAATAGAGTGCTTGGTATGACAGCTAATGGTTATAAATCCCCAAATCTCCCATCCCAACCCCATGCCTCTTCCTAATACCCATCCCCCCTAAATAAAACCACTTGCCGGTTTATTTTCATTATTTTTTATTGCAAATACTTTTTTGTCTCCATAATTTTTGTTTTTATTATTTTTATTATCTTTGTTTTACCTTTTGTTTCTTTGTCATTTAATTCAATTTCTAGCAGTACTTCTTCTTCTTCTTGATCTGTTTTTTTTTTTTCATATTGCATATATGTATGTTTGTAGGTATGTATTTTTTTACTGGGAATTTTTTAATGGATTTATGTTTGAAATATATATTTTTTTTCTCTCTATACTCTGAAGGATTTTAATGTTTACCTTTTTTTATTTATTGTTTATTTTTTTTTTGTAATTCTTCTTTTACACTACAGACTACTGGATATTGAGGTTATGTTTATCTTTTCATTACTTTTGTTTTTATACTAAAGGCTTATATATGAAATATGTATGTATGCAGCATGCATGTCCTTGCATATATACTTAATATTTTTTTTATATTATTTTTTATAGTTTATTTTGTGGGTATGCAATTTTTTTTTTATTTCACTTGGGGACTTTTTTTGTGAAGATAATTGAAGCAGTTTGTATTTTAGGGGTTTTTTTATGATTACATACATAGGTTTTGGATATATAGAAATAGGTTTTTTAATGACGACAAGCTTTATTACGATAAAGATTTTTCAGTAGTGGAAGGATGGAAAAAAAACTGAAACACAAAATCAAAATAGTTTTTAAATAATGGAAATATTAAAAAAAAAAAATAAAAAAATTTAATTTTTATTCTTTAACAAAATACTGGGACATTTTTAAAAAATAAAAAAAAAATAATGGGATTTTTTTTTTAATTAGAACAAAACGGAACATTTTCATATATTTTTTTAATAAAATACAAATTTTTGCATATTTAAAATTTTTGGAATTGAATGAATTGAAATTGAAATTTAATAATTTTGAAAATTTTCAAAAAAATATAAAAATAATATTAAAAACTATATTTTCTAATTTAAAAGTATTTTAAGAAAATCCCAATTTTATTCTTAGTAAAAATACTGGGAAAATGTTCAAATTAAAAAAAAAAATACTGGGAAATTTTCTACAGATTTACAATATTTTAACATACCAATTTTTTTTATTAATATTTTTTTTTTGAAAACCCAATTTTATTCTTAGTAAAAATACTGGGAAAAATGTTCAAATTAAAAAAAAATACTGGGAAATTTTCTACAGATTTACAATATTTTAACACAGCAATTTTTTTATTAATATTTTTTTTTTGAAAACCCAATTTTATTTTTAGTAAAAATACTGGGAAAATGTTTAAATTTAAAAAAAAATACTGGGATACTTACTACAAATAATAAGACAAATAAGAATAAAATTAAAAATCATGAATTTTAATTAATTTTTGTAATTAATTAGAAAAAATTCAAAAAAAAAAATTCAAAAAATTTGTGAATAAAATTAAAACCTTTTCAAAAATTATAAAAATTTATTAAATATATTAATTACATTAAAAAACTATATAAATTATAAAACTGTGATTTAAAAATATTTTTGAAAAAATCCCCAAATGTTAGTCATAGTAAAAATACTGGCGAATTTTTTCAAAGTTTAATAAAAAAATAGTGGGAAGTTTAAAAAAAATATTCCCTATATGCTTTTTTATTAAAATTAAAAAAATGAATATATCAAATTTTTTTCTTTAAAAAATCCTAATTTTATTCTTGGTAAAAATACTGGGAAATTTTCCAAAGTGAAAAAATAATGGATTTTTTGTTTGCAATGAAAATGATTAAATTTCAAACTTATATATAATTTATAAGAATACTAATAGATTTTTTTTATAAGCAAATATTAAAAAAAAAATATTTTTTTAAGTATTTTTAATTAAAAAAATTTAAAAAACAATTATGTTTTTTCATTTTAATTGTTTCTATTATTAATATTAATTAATAATAATTAATATTAATTATTAATTAATATTAATTTCTTTTTCCAAAAATTATAAAATTCTGGAAATTTTATAAAATGAAAAAAATAATGGGAAATTTTTTAAATTCAAAGTGCAGAAAAAAAATTTAAAATTTCCAAAATATATTATGTTTTTAGAAAAATTCTGAAAAAAAAAATATTTTTTTTTTTTGAAAAAAATAGTGAAATTTTTTTAAAAGATGTTTTTATATTGTTTCCTTAAACAAATTTAAAAAACTGGGATTTTTTTGAAAGACAAAAATAATGGGATATTTTTTGAAAGTTTTTATTGTTTTATCAAAATTTTTTTCAGAATATTGGGATTTTTTAAAGAAAAAAAAATAGTGGGGAATTTTTTAAAAATCTAAATACAATAAAAATTACTACATTAAAAAAATGAATATTTCAAAAAAATATTAATACTTTTTATTAAAAAAAAAACAAAAAATTTATATAAGTCAATTTTATTTGTTAATTATTTTTTTTTATTTATTGTAATTATTTTCGCACTGAAAAAAAAAATAGTTTTATTTTATTAAGGCTTAGCATACAATAATTATGATTAATTATACTAGTTTTTTACACATAAAAAATTAATTTGTTAAAATATAATAATAATTAAGAAATAAAAAAATGTTTACATAAATTCCAATTTTTATATAAAAGTAATTATTATTATTTAATTTTCAGTAATTCTGTAATAATTTTTTTAAACGAAACGAAATTAAATGAAATATATATCACAGGGTTGTATTTTATATAAAAAAAAAAACAAAAAAATTATGTTTTTTTTTTTTTAATTTCGTAAATATTTATTTTAGAGGATTTAAATTTATTTGATTATTTTTTCTCTCTTTAAAAACATTTTCGCAAAGGAAAAAGTTTAGAAAAAAATAATGGATGCTAAAAAAGCAACAAAAAATATTTTTTTGTAATAAAAAATTATTTAAATATTTTTTTTTTTTTAATTTTTTGGGTTTTGATGCTAAAAAAGCAAAAAAAAAAAAAAAAAATTTTTTTATAAATTTTTTGTGGGTTTTGTTGCTAAAAAAGCAAAGAAAGTAATTTTGTTAATTAAAAATAAATTTTAATATATATATATATTTTTTTTATAAATTCTTGTGGGCGTTTATATACATATAAATTTATTTTTAATTTTTTTAATGGGTTTTCATTTATCTTTTATTAATTACATATATAATAATTCATTTTATCTAAAAAAGCTTGTTTTTATTTTTATTTTTTTTATATTATTTTCATATTTTTTTTATTTATGGAATAATTAAAAACTATTTCTACAAATGTCGACAATTTTTTTTTATTTTCTTCGCTCTTTGATGAATATTATTTTTATTTATCTCTTAACAAGAGGTATCTCTTTCATTTTTATTTTATTTTTTTTTTCATTTTGTAAAATTTTTATTTCGTAAAAATTTTCGAAAAAAAATTTTAGTTCGTAAATTTTATTTAAATCGTTTTTTTCATTCATTTTTTTAATTCATTTCATTTTTTTTTATTTAATTTCATTATTTTTAAATATCTGGTCAAGTTATAGCCTCTTGTACATTGTTGTTTTTTTTTTTTCTTTTATTATTAGCAACGTACATTTATTTCTATGTTTGTATGTATGTGTGTAAATCTCAAAAATTTTATTTTCAGTTTTTCTCTAAAAAGAAATCTCATTTAATATTGCACCAAGTCCCAGCTTTACTTGTGTGTGTGTGTAAAAAAAATTCGCTATAATTTTTTAAGGTTTTTGGTTTTTTCATGCCGCTTAAAATTCTAACATTCTGAAATGTTTACTTTTTTTCGCTACTTTCAAAAAACATTTATTATTACGTTTATGGGTTGTTTGTCATCTCTCTGGCTTTTTGTTGTTGTTTTATTTTTTTTTTTTTGCTTTTCATAATCGAATCCAAAACATTTGCCAATCTAAGTTTTTTTCCTTACTTAAAATTTGGCACACACATCCAATCTTTTTTTTTCAATTAAAAAAAAAAATATTTTTTGGAAAAAAAATATTTTTTGGAAAAAAAAATATTTTTTGGAAAAAGAAAATATTTTTTGGAAAAAGAAAATATTTTTTGGAAAAAAAAATATTTTTTGGACAAAAAAAAAAAAAAAAAATTTTGGAAAAAAAAAATTTTTTAAATTAAATTTTTTTCATTTCAAAATTGTGTGAATAAAATGCTTCATATTTTCAGTTCGTACCAAATTTAGAATAGGGAGAATTTTTTTAAAAAAAGACAATTTAAAAAAAAAAAATGTGGTGAAATGGAATTACGAGTTAAGAGTTTTTAGTTATCCTTATAAGAAAAGTCAGGTCATTTCAAATATAAAAAATATTAATAAAATTCTCAATTTTTTTTAATAAAAATTTGAAATAATCAAATATAAAATGCTGATATAAAAAATTCTGGAACTAAATCAGTACCATATGATAAATTTCGAAAGATATATAGGGATACCTTAGATCGGACGAAACTATATATGGCAGCTATATCTAAATCTGAACCGATTTTCTCGAAACTTGGCACACGTCATTCTGGACCTAATTCAGTAGGCTATGCCAAATTTCGTGCAAATCGAAGGACATATAAGGATTTTGCTGCACCATTTACCTTAGATCGGATGGAAATATATATGGGAGCTATATCTAAAAATGAACCGATTTTCACGAAACTTGGCACAAGTCATTCTAGACTTAATTCAGTAGGCTATGCCAAATTTCGTGCAAATCGAAAGATATATAGGGACTTTGGTGCCCCGTTTACCTTAAATCGGACGAAAATATATATGGGAGCTATGTATGGGAGCTTTCCAAATCCAAATTCCAAATTTCATCCAAATCGGATCATAAATGCGACCTATACTTTGTTTACAATTTAATATCTACAGACGGGCGGGCGGACTGACGGACATGCATAAATCGACTCAGAAAGTGATTCGATGCATATTCTCAAAAGGAACTATGTGCCTATCTCGTTTCCTTTTGCCTGTTACAAACATATTCACAAAGACATAATACCCTGTACCACCGTGTGGTGAAGGGTATAATTAGAAAATTAAATAAAAAATCAGAATAATAATTTTTTTTTTTTGAAAAGTTATAAAATTTTTTCCGAAAAATCTATTTAATTTTTTTTAATTGTATTGAAATATCTAAAGAATTTTAGAAGATTTCTAAAGTATTTTTTAAGAATTTTTTTATTAAATTGTGTAAAAATAAAAAATGGAATTGAAAATTCCATAATTAATTAAATTGAAAAAAAAACTGAAAAAATTAAATAATTCTTTTTTTTTGAAAATTCTTAAAATTTTACAAAAAAAAAAATCTATTGAAATTCATTTCAATATTTCAAATAATTATTTTTTTAAATTTTTAATATTTTTTTAAAAAATTTTTTGTAAAAAGATCTATTAAAATTTTTTCTTGAAATTTTATTAAAATATCTAAAGACTTCATATATTTTTTCCTTCAGAAAAATATTTTTCATTTTCAAAAAATTTATATAGAATTTTGTATTTAACTTTATAAAATATTATATAGAATAGATTTTTTTTAAATTGAAAAAAAAAATTAGAATTAATTTTTTTAGAAAATCTATTTAAATTTTCTATAGACATTTCTTAAAATATTTAATAAATTATCATATATTTTTCAGAATAATAATTTTGAATAATTTTTTTTTAAATATTTTATAAAAAAATTTAGCAAATAGTATTGAATTGAAAAAAATTAGAAAAGTAAATTTTTTAAATTTTTTTTTTTTTGAAAATTCTTAATATTTTATAAAAAAAATCCACTTAAATTTGTTTCTTCACATTTTTAAAAAAATAAAATGTCATAAAAATTCTGGTATAATTTTTTTTTTGTAATGCGAAATAATTTTGAATTTTCGAAAATTTCCAAAATATTTTATAAGAAAAATTCTGTTAAACTGTATAAAAAATTACACAGATTCAAAAAATTTTTAAAAATCTTTTCAATTTTTTTTTTTAATTTCAAGAAAATATTCCAGTTAATATTTTCAAATAATTTTTTTGGGCAAGTTTAAAACAATTATATTTTTTATAAAAAAATAATTAAGAAGGTAAAATAAATTTCCTTTTTTTTGAAAAATTATTTTTATTTTTATAAAGAAAAAAAAAACAAATAAAAATATTAAAAATTCATTAAAATAATTTTTATTATTTTTTGTACCACTATTTGAAAGGTCACAAATAGTATTTTAATTAAAATAAAAAATAAAACATATATAAAATATATGTAATAATATATTATAATTAATATTTATTTATTTTTATTTTATTTTCTTCTATAATATTATATTTTTATTTCTTTAATATTATATATAATATTTATATTATATCACATATTTCCTTACAGAAAACAGAAAAATTCGTAATTTTTTTTATTATACACAATTAAAAAAAAAAAATGCAAAATTTTTTTAAAAATTTTAAATGTACAAATGCATTAAAAAATTCAGAAAAAAACATATTTAAAATAATAAAATGTGGAATTTATTAATATATATTTTTTAATATATTTATTAATTAAAAAAAAATATAGGACCCTTCACTAGTGTGCCTCATATTGAACAGCTGACGCCATCTATTGTAAAGCTTCGAAAGAAACCATACATATTTCCATTTCACTAATTGAAAAAAATTAAATTAATTTTTTTTTTTATAAATTAAAATTTGAAAAAAATTTAAAAGTTTTTTTTAATTTAATTTATAATTTCTAAAAATATACCCGTATTTAAATAAAAAATATCAGTATATAACATTTAAATACCTTTGGTATGAACATGTTTTTTGTGAAAGCAGATTTTATTTTCTACACAAGAGGATACGATTTTTTTTTCAAATTTCACAATTTTTTTAATTTAATTTTTTTTTTTTAATATTTTATTTTAATAAAAAAAATTTTTTGGTCACCCATAGAAAAACAAAAAATTGGCTTAAAAATTTTTATAAAATAAATTAATTGTTTTTAATTTTTCATACATTTTTTTGAATTATTTTTTTAATAAAACTTTTTTTTTGATTTTTTTTTTATAAAAATATATCAAAAAAAAAAAAAAAAAAAAAAATTTTAAATATTCTTTTATTAAAATTATCGAACCAATTTTTTGTACTTTTTTATGGCTGAACAAAAAAATACACAAATAAAAAATTGGCTTAAAAATGTTTATAAAATAAATTAATTTTTTTTTAATTTTTTATATTTTTTTTGAATTTTTTTAATAATTTTTTTTTTATAAAAAATATATTCAAAAATTTTTTTTAAATATTCTTTTAAAAAAAATTTCGAACCAATTTTTAGTACTTTTTTATGGCTGGCCAAAAAAAATGTTAACAAAAAAGTTGTTTATTAAAAAAAGAATTAACAAAAATTTCCAAAAAAAAAAAAAAAAAAAAATTAAAAAAATATAAAAAATTAAAAAAAAAAATAATTTATCTTATAAAAATTGTTAAGCCATTTTTCTATGGGTGAACAAAAAAAAATTTATTAAAATAAATTATTTAAAAAAAATAACAATAAATTTTTTATTAAAAAAAACATAAAAAATAATTTTTTTATAAAATTTTTTAAGCCAATTTTTTTTTTTATGGGTGACCAAAAAAAAAAATTAACAAAAAATTTTTTATTAAAAAAAAATTAAAAAAAATATGAAAAATTTAAAAAAAAAAATATTTTTTTTATAAAAATTTGCAAACCATTTTTTTTTTAATTTTTCTATGGGTGACCAAAAAAATTAATAAAATTTTTTTTATTTAAAAAAAAATAAAAAAATTATAAAAAATTTAAAAAATATAAATTTTTTTTATAAAAATTTTCAAACCAATTTTTTTTTATTTTTCAATGGGTGGACATAAAAAATATTAACAAAAAAATTTTTATTAAAAAAAATTGTTATAAAAAGAAATAAATAAAAAATTAAAAAAATATTTTTTTTTAATAAAAATGTTCAAAATGATTTTTTTTATTTTTCTATGGGTGACCAAAAAAATTTTAACAAAAAAAAAAATTTATTAAAAAAATTTTCAAAAATTATATAAAATTAAAAAAAATATTTTTTTTATAAAAATTTTCAAACCATTTTTTATTTTTCAATGGGTGACCAATAGTTTTGTTGTTTTTCCCCATTTCATTAATAAATATTTTCTATGGGTGACCAATAGTGTTCTTGTTTTTCTCAATTTCATTAATAAATATTTTCAAAAAAAATATTTTTTTATAAAAATTTTCAAACCAATTTTTTTTTATTTTTCCTTGTATGACCAAAAAAAATTTTAACAAAAAAATTTTTTATTAAAAAAAAAATTAAAAAAATTAAAAAAATATTTTTTTTTAAAAAAATTTCAAACCAATTTTTTTCTTTTATTTTTCCATGGGTGGCCAGTAGTGTTGTTGTTTTTTTTCTTCCTCGTAATTTCAATAATAACCCACAAAATAATTCTTTTTAAATTTTTCTTTTCTTTATATTTTTTTAAGTAATGGAATATTTTTTTTAATAATAATAATATTTATAAAAAATAATAAAATTTTATAAAATTTAGCTTATTATTACAATAATAATATTAATAAATACAATTACAATTTTCTTAAGCATATAATTTTTCTTATATAACTCTAAAGTGTTTTCATCTTGGCTAAGCTAAAATAATTTACTAGGAAAATGTTTTTTTGAATTTTTTTCGCAAAAAAAAAAAATTAACAAAATAAAAAATAATATTTTTTTAAAATTATAATAATTATATTATTTTTAATTACAATAATAATAATTCTATATGCAATTATAAATTACAAAATATATAAAATAATGATATATTATTAATTAATAAATTCAGTCACTATCATCGGTATTTGTGGAACCAAACGATGAGCTACGGTCATGGATTAACATCGATAAGGTTTCTAAACTGCGGCGTACCTGGAATGAAGAAGAAGAAAAAACATAAAAATTATTATCAGGAAAACGATCAATCATTCGGAAATAAATGTGAGAAATCATGATTCATAGTTGTTGGGAAACCCTATGGGACACGAGTCAAAAATTTTGCCGAATTCCAAAAAAAAATGATTCATTCGAATTTTTTTTCTCGCAAAATTTTATCATTTGACCCACAAATCATATGATTTGCAGGTGGTCGATAATTCTTATCTCGATCCTCAATAAAAATACATGTGATATAAAAAAAATTATAATGACTACAATTGCCTGATCAATCACATTTAAATGAATAATAATCCGGCAGACAATTTGGGATTTTGTTTATCGGGGAAAAATTCCAAAGGAAATTTGGGGAAAAAATTCGGGAGAAAATTTCCAAAAATGCTTACCGATTTTTTTTTATTTCATGGCTCAAAAATCTACACACCTCCCTAAAAAAGACCTACGATGACCTAAGGTAACACAGATACAAAAAATAATTAAAAAAAATACCTCCATATTGATAACAATTATCGATAGACGATTTTTTTATGATTGCCTCCATTATCACCCGAACACAAGCTCGACAAACATGTCAAGATATGAAATATATAAATAAATAATAAAAATGATATATTTATTGTTGTTATTGCCACAACAATAATAAAAAATAAAACACATTATAAAGAAAAATATATATAGTTATCAATAAGCTTGAATATAAATCTCAAAAGGCTTTAGACAAAATAATCGCAAAAGGTTTACAGAAATGTCAGAAACTGACACTGTGATGACAGATATAAGCTAAAACCAAAATAAACACAAAGAAAAAACTATTTATAGAATTAAAAATCAAAGTTATAAACATTGGCCCAAAAAATTAAATTAAAAATCAGCACCCTATTATTTTGCCCATAACTCAAAAAATCGTTGCCCTACAACAACGACATCTATTGGAAATATTGAGAACAATCTTTTCTCTTTCCAAAACCGTTTATTTCCTGAAAATCCACCCATTACATCCCAAGTTATGACCCCTCGAAATCGATTACTAAAAAACAAAATGTTGACAACCAAAAATCTAAAATTTCCGTAAAGTTTTGCTGATAACTCAAAAAATTGTTACGATACAACAACGACATCTATAGCACATATTGAGGACAAACACTTCTCTTTTCAAATCCGTTTATTTCATGATAATTAACCCACTACTTTCAAAGTTATGGCTGCTAGATACCGATTACTAAAAAATTGTCGAAATTAACCAAATTTCAGTAATTGACAAATTTTTCCCATAACTCTAAAAATTGTTGCCATACAACAACGACATCTATTGCAAATATTGAGAACAACTTTTTCTTTTTTCAAAACCGTTTATTTCATGAAAATCAACCCATTACATCACAAGTTATGACTCCTTGAAATGGATTACTTAAAAACAAAATATTGCCAAACAAAAAACTAAAATTTTCGTAAAGTTTTGCCCATAACTCAAAAATTTGTTGCGATACAACAGCGACACCTGTAGCACATATTGAGGACAAACATTTCTCTTTCCAAATTTGGTTACTTCATGAAATTTGATCCACTACATCCAATGTTATGCCCTCTAGATACCGATTACCAAAAAATTGCGGAAGTTGACAAATTTGAAGAAGTTGACTTATTTTTCGCATATCTCGGAAATATTTTAAGCTACCTACTTATATCGGCCCATAATTTTAAAAAGCATATTCTTATCTATCCAAATAATTTTTTTCATGAAAATATCTTCAATACTTTCAGAGATATGGTTTCTAGAAATCGATTACCCAAAAGCAGTGGATGTTGGCATACTTTGAGTAATCGCCTAATTTTTCGTATATTTCAGAAATTTTGGAGGCAACATCTTTTTATCTGCTCAAAAATTTGGAAAAGTGATCTTCCTCTTTCTAAAACATTTTATTTCACCCCAATTGACCTGCTACATTCAATGTTATAGCCTCTGGAAATAGATAACCCAAAAAATTCGTAAAATTGAAAAATTTGGTCATTTGCAAAATTTTTCCGATATCTCAAAAATTTGTTCCGAAACACAAGCGACATCTTGAACAAATATTGAGGACACATGCCATTCGTTAAAAATCCGCCAATTTCATTAAAATACATCCATTACTTTTAAAGTTATGACCTCAAGAAGTTGATTACCCAAAAATGTCAGAAATTGACTTATTTTGAGTAGTCGGATACTTTTCCACATAACTCATGAATTTCATCAGATACAGCAACGACATCTTTTGCAAATATTGAGGACAGATGTCCTTCTTTCAAAATCCGTTTATTTCATTTAAATCTACCCATTATTTTCAAAGTTATGACCTCTAGAAGTTGCATACGCAAAAAAAACGGAACTTAGCAATTTTCGGGAGTATGTATAATACGTTGTGTATAATTTCTAAAGTACTTTGTGGATCTTGGTAAAACAAATCTACTTTTATAAAGGAGCACGCCATCTACATATGGGTTATTTGTTGACCGGATGTATCTCTCAAAATACCCGAGATATCTTCAAAAATATACAAGATGGGAATTTTTCCGACTGTCAATATTTTTTGTGCAATCATGTTCCGGAGGCCATAACTTCTGATCTAGTTCGTATATTTAAGTACAACAAAATTTTGTTGTTAGAAGAATAAGTTTGCCACATAACATTCATTAGGTGTGTTCACATATCTCCTAAAAATTTCAAGATATTGTACAAAATGCCAAAATTCGGAAAATTTCCGATTATGGGCATTTTTGCGTTACCATGTTCTGGAGGCCATAACTTCTGAAGTTGTTAATATATTTTGATGAAATAAAATTATTATCATAGAGGAATAGGTGTTCTACACAGCATTCATTAGGTGTGTTCACATGTCACCTAAAATTTCCAAGATATTTGAAAAATATCAAAATGCGGAAAATTTCGGATTTTGGCAAATTTTTGCGTAATCATGTTCCAGAGGTCATAACATCTGTGGTAGTTTGTAGATTTTGATGAAATAAAATTATAATGATAGAAGAAGGTGTGTGCTAAATAATTTTTATTAGGCGTGTTCACATATCTCCAAAAATTTTCAAGATATTGAACAAAATACAAAAATGCGGAAAACTTCGGTTTTTAGGAAATTTTTGTGTAATCATGTTCCAGAGGTCATAACATCTGTGGTAGTTTGTAGATTTTGATGAAATAAAATTATAGTGATAGAAGAAGGTGTGTGCTACATAATTTTTATGAGGCGCGTTCACATATCTCCAAAATTTTTCAAGATATTGAACAAAATACAAAAATGCGGAAAATTTCGGTTTTTAGGAAATTTTTGTGTAATCATGTTCTGGAGGCCATAACTTCTGAATTTGTTTATAGATCTTGGTAAAATAAATCAAATTTGACAGAAGAATATCTGTTCTACATAACATTCATTAGGAGTGTTCACATAGCTCCCAAAATTTTCAAAATTTTGAACAAAAATCTTAAAACCTGGAAATTTCCTGATTTTAAAAATTTTTGCGCAATCATATTTTGGGGGCCATAACTTCGGAATTAGTTCGTAGATTTGGGTGAAATAAAATTATTTTGAAAGAAAAACATGTATTCATCATAATTTTCATTAGGTGTGTTCACATATCTCCAAACATTTTCAAAATATTTGAAAATGTTTCCGCAAAAATGCGGAAATTTTCGGAATATATGAAATTATTGTGTAATCATGTTCCAGAGGCCATAACTTCTGAAGTTGTTCATAGATTTTGAGGAAATAAAATTATGTTGATAGACGAATGTGTGTTCTGCAAAATTTTTATTAGGTGTGTTCACATATCTCCTAAAATTTCTAAGTTATTAAGAAAATACCAAATTGCGAAAATTTTCCGATTTTGGGAATTTTTTGCCTAATCATGTTCTAGGGGCCATAACTCTTGTCAAGTAAAATTATAGTGATAGAAGAATTTGTTATCTACACAAATTTCATTAGGTGTGTTCACATATCTCCAAACATTTTCAAGATATTTGAAAAATACAAAAATGCGGGAAATTTCTTGTTTTGGAAATTTTTTGCGCAATCATTTTCTAGGGTACATAACTTCGGATGTAGTTCGCAGATTTTTGTGAAACGAAATTATTTTGTTAGAAAAATGTGTGTGCTACATAACATTCATTAGGTGTGTTCACATAGCTCCTCAAATTATCAAGATATCGGAAAAATATTAAGCTGCGGAAAATTTTTCGTTTTGGGATTTTTTTTGGGATACCATGTTCTAGAGGCCATAACTTCTAAGGTAGTTCGAGGATTTTGGTGAAATAAAATTATTTTGATAGAGAACTATTTTGTCTTTGTACCTACCTTAGCGATTTGTTCTAAATTCGTTTTAAGTATATTCTGAGCTTCTTCAGTGCTTTTAACTTGCAATTGTTTTTGGAAACGTAAAGCTTCGGCAAATATGTCATCATCGTTGCCGGAACGCTGTAAATAAGAAATTAAATAAAATATTTAAAATTTTCTAAAAGGCATTAAGGTCTTGAGAACCTACCCAATTAAATTCTATAGGAGATCGATAAACATTCGTTTTCGCTTCAATATCTAATATCCGATACAATAGGAATATCGTAAATACAGCCAATAAAACGGTGAGCATGGCACCCAAATAGACCACATGGACCTCAGTGGGAAATTTCACATTGACCATGAGCTTCTGGCCCAATTGTCGAAACTTATTTACGACCTGATAGGCCTTGGTATGCGGCATTGCCATAACGGTGGTGGGCGATGATGTTGACGGCGTTGGTGTACTGGTGGCCGACGTCGTCGTTGAGGTATTGCCAGCAATAAATGTGAGATTACTACTGTCTAGGCCGGCACATCCAATTGCTGTGGCCGGCCCACTTATGGAGGAGGCAATGACATGACCAATACCACCCGAACCACCATTGGCATAGGCCTGTGAACCAGCCGGAGCCGAGGAACGGAGGTTTTGGTGTAAGGAAGTTGCGGAATTTTTGGCATTTAACGGAATGTCAGAGTGCCGTTGTTTGTCACCACCCGGTGGACAATCGGCAATGCTAAGCGTCGATGCACCCACTGTGCGTCGTAATATCATTTGACTAGGTTCATTCGCGTTGGTTTCATGTGTGGAATTGGCATTATCGGTTGCCTGAGCGGGACTTTCATTGCCGCTGATCGAACAGCTGCTATCATCCTCGACTGAGTATTCTTCGGAAATTTCAATGCTTGCAGGATCTTTGGGTAGGATTTCAACGGTGCCGCCCAGCGGTGGGCAAACGCTGCACATCAAGCGGAATGCGGCTTCGCGGCTAATGAAGCTGCCGAAAACGTGACGTTCATCGGCGGTGGCCACACCGACGGCGTTGGGTATGATTTTTGCCGTTTTCTCTTTGGAGATTTTCGTAACCGAGGATGTGGGTATAACAACCTGGAAGGGGGTGGAAGAGAAGGGAGGTTATGTTATAAAAATAATTTTAATTTAATTTAAAATGAAAAAAGTTTTTAAAATTCAGAAAAAAAGCTCACCTTAGTAACATAACCAAAAACATTTGAATAAAATGCAAAATGTTGATCTGTTATATAAAGATGTCCTTGCAGCAAAATATCACTGACTAAAGCACAGGAAAAATCTAAAAATGGAAGTAGAAAAAATAATTTTTTTTATAAAAAAGTTTGAAAAAAAAAAATAATTTCAAAAAATTTTAAAGCTTTTGTAAATTTTTTGGGCCACCCTATTACGGAAGCCCTAACTCCTAAATTTGTTGGTAGATTTTGATGAAATAAAATTATATGGATAGAAGATTGTGTGTGCCACATAATATTCATTAGGTGTGTTCACATATCTCCTAAAATTTTCAAGATATTGAAAAAATACCTGAATTCTGAAAATTTCCTATTTTAGACATTTTTGCGTAATCACGTTCCGGAGGCCATAACTTCGGAAGATGCTAGTCGATTTTGGTAAAATAAAATTATTTTGTATAGAAGAATGTGTGCGCTACATAATTTTCATTAGGGGTGTTCACATATCACCTAAAATTTACAAAATATTCCAAAAATACAAAAATGCGGAAATTTTCGGATTTGGAATTTTTTTTGCGCTATCATGTTCCGGAGGCCATAACTTCTGAAGTTGCCCGTAGATGTCAGTGAAATAAAATTATTCTGATAGAAGAATATGTGTGCTACATAATTTTCATTAGGTGTGTTCACATATCTTCAAAAATTTTTAAGATATTTGAAAAATACCAAAATGCCGAAATTTTTGCATTTTGAAAATTTTCTGGGCAACCCTGTTCTAGAGGCCCTAACTCCTATAGTTGTTCGCAGATTTTGATGAAATAAAATTAATTTGGAAAGAAGAATGTGTGGGCTATATAAAATTCATTAGGTGTGTTCACATATCTCCCAAAATTTCCAAGCTATGAGAAAAATACCAGAGTGCTAAGAAAATTTCCTATTTTAGTAATTTTTTGCGTAATCATGTTCTAGAGACCATAACTTCTGAACAAGTAATTGGATTTTGATGAAATTAGATTATTTTGATAGCAGAATGTGTGTGCAGCATAACATTCATTAGGTGTGTTCACATATCTTCTAAAATGTTTAAGAAAAATACCAGAATGCCGAAAATGTCCTATTTTGGAATTTTTTGCGTAATCATGTTCTGGAGGCCATAACTCCTAGAGATTATCGTAAATTGTAATGAAATAAAATAATTTTGGATAGAAGAATATGTGTGCTACATAACTTCCATTAGGTGTGTTCACACATCTCCCAAAATCTCCAAGTTATGAGAAAAAATACCAGAGTACACAAAATTTCCAATTTTAGTAATTTTTTGCGTAATCATGTTCCGGAGCTCATAACTCCTAAAGTTATTCCTAGATTTCGATAAAATAATTTTTTTTTGATAGAAGAGTATGTGTGCTATATAATTTTCATTAGGTGTGTTCACATATCTCCCAAAATCTCCAAGCTATGAGCGAAAATACCAGAGTACACAAAATTTCCTATTTTGGTAGTTTTTTTTGAGAGATCATGTTCCGGAGCCCATAACATTTAAAGTTGTTGGTAGATTCTGATGAAATAAAATTATTCTGATAGAAGAATATGTGTGCTACATAACTTCCATTAGGTGTGTTCACATGTCACCCAAAATCTCCAAACTATGGGAAAAATAACCACAATGCTGAACATTTTCTATTTTGGAAATTTTTGCGTGATCATGTTTCGGAGCCCATAACATTTGATGTTGTTGGTGGATTTGGATGAAATGAAATAATTCTGATATAAGAATATTTGTGTTACACAATTTTCATTAGGTGGGTTCACATATCTCCTAAACTTTCCTAGATATTGAAATACAAAAAACAGAAATACTAAAAATTTGCGGTTTTTGAAATTTTTTGAGCAACCCGGTTCCAGAGGCCGTAACTTCTGAAATAGTTCATGGATTTTGATGAAATAAAATTATTTTGCTAGATGAATATGTCTGCTAGATAACTTTCATTAGGTGTGTTCACATATCTCCCAAAATCTTCAAGTTATGAGAAAAATAAACACAATGCTGAACATTTCCTATTTTGGGAATTTTTGAGCGATCACGTTCTGGAGCCCATAACATTTGATGTTGTTGGTGGATTTGGATGAAATAATATTATTCTGATAGAATAATATGTGTGCTACACAACTTCCATTAGGTGTGTTCACATATCTCCCAAAATCTTCAAGTTATGGGAAAAATAACCACAATGTTGAAAATTTCCTATTTTGGTAATTTTTTGCGTGATCTTGTTCCGGAGCCCATAATATTTAAAGTTGTTGGTGGATTTAGATGAAATAAAATTATTCTGATAGAAGAATATTTGTGTTACACAACTTTCATTAGGTGTGTTCACATATCTCCCAAAACCTTCAAGCTATGGGAAAAATAACCACAATGCTGAAAATTTCCTATTTTGGTAATTTTTTGAGCAATCATGTTCCGGAGCCCATAACATTTAAAGTTGTTGGTGGATTTGGATGAAATGAAATAATTCTGATAGAAGAATATTTGTGTTACACAATTTTCATTAGGTGGGTTCACATATCTCCTAAACTTTCCTAGATATTAGAAAAAAGATACAAAAACACTAAAAAATTACGGTTTTTCCAATTTTTTGAGCAACCCGGTTCCAGAGGCCATAACTTCTGAAATAGTTAATGGATTTTGATGAAATAAAATTATTTTGCTAGATGAATTTGTCTGCTAGATAAGTTTCATTAGGTGTGTCCAAATATTCCCCAAAATCTTCATGTTATGAGAAAAAATACCAGAGTGCTGAAATTTTCCTATTATGGTAATTTTTTGCGCAATCATGTTCCGAAGCCCATAACATTTGAAGTTGTTGTTGGATTTGGATGAAATAAAATTATTTTGATAGAAGAATGTTTGTGCTACATATCTTTCATTATGTGTGTTCACATATCTCCCAAAATCTCCAAGCTATGCGAAAAATTGCAAGAATGCTGAAAATTTTGTGTTGTGGAAATTTTTTGTGCAATCATGTTCCGGAGCCCATAACTTCTGAAGTTCTTTTCGACAGTAGAATGTGTGCGCTACACATCCTTAATAAGGTGTGTTCACATAGCTCCTAAAATTTCCAAGATATTTAATAAAATATCAAAATGGTGAACATTTTCCAGTGTAGGATTTTTTGCCCAATACTGTTTCAGAGTTCATAACTTCTGAAATAGTTGGTGGATTTTGATGAAAAAAAAATTTCTAACAGGAAAAATATTTTTTTATAAAAATTTTGAAATTAAAAAAAATTTTTTTTAAATTGAAAGCTTTTGAAAAAATTTGAATTTTTTGAAAAACTTACAGTTAATCAATTTCTCATCTTGCGACACCTGCGAGAAATGCCTTTGGAACTTTTTTACCCTTGAACTGGATACCTCTTTGCGTTTCTTCTCCTTTTCCGGTGGTGTAATATTTTGCGCCGCTGCAGAGCTGCTGCTGCTAGCCGCCACAGTACCGGCCGGCGGCGCCGCCGGTGATTGCTCATGTTTGGCCGTGCTGCTGCTGTTGCTACTGGCACTACGGCGTGAAGGGCTGATGCTGCGCAGGCTGGCGGATGATGGCACCGATTGTAGGGGGGCCAATGAGGTGGAACTATGTTTGAGAGATCTGAAAACAAAAACAAGAGGAAAAAAATTAGAAAATTTGGACAAAAATTAAATTTTCTTATAAATACAACAAAGTTGCGTGCAGGTTCTTGATGTGACCAGTTAACTAACTGTTTTCAAATCGAGTTGTTATTTTTGTAGAATTTTAATTACTTTTTAATGGAACCCCAAACAAAATTGCTGTTTAATTACCCGACAATTCACAACATCGTCATCATCATTCCACAACCTAAACGACTAAAATCTCACATCGAAATATTCAAAAATTGACATGACAAGTTTTTATTCGTTTTAGAAAAAATTCAAAATAATAGCCGTCTAATTCAAAGTGAAAATTTCACGAAAAATCGAACAGTTTTGCAATTTGTTTATTTTCAAACTGATAATCACAAACTGGCAAAAAAAAACTGCCATGTAATTCAAATAGCTGGTCTACGTTTTCTAATGGCGTAGGTAATTGTTTTAACCTTTGTGAGCTGCTGTTGCCTGTTCGCTCAATGCTTGTAGAGAGGAAATAAAATACAACAACAACAATAAAATAGCAGCGAAGAAAATTGATAAGTAATTTTTTCAAAGAAAAAACCAAATAGGAGGTGAGGTACGGGGTTTGGAAATGGTTATTTCAAAATGAATATTTAAATACGGTAGCTGGTTCTGGTAAACTCCAACAACATGTTTTCCCTGAGGGACAACAACAACAAATTTCAAATGGTTTTCAATTTAAACAAATGGAAAATAGGACCATGGGTTTGAAAATAAAAAAAAATAGTAACAGGATTTAAATTTGTTTTAATAGATTTTTTATGGAATGAAAAAAAAATTGTCTTAAAAAAAATTGAGATTTTTCTATATATGCAAAATTTTTGACGATAACTCTGTAGTTTGATCTGACACAGCAACATTGTCAATAACAGATATTGAGATTAAATGCTTCTCTTTCAAAATCCTTTTATTTTATTAAAATATACCTATTATGTCAGATGTTATGGCCCCCAGAAGCGGATTACCCAAAAACGTCAGAAATTGGTCAATTTTTTAGTAGTTGTGTATTTTTTCCCATAACTCGGAAATTTCATCAGCTACAGTGACATCGCCGTCTACAATTTTGAAGAATATATTCTTAGCTTTCAAAATCCATTAAATTCATTACAAAAGTCCTACTACATCCAAAGTTATGGCCTCCAGAACCTGATTGCCCAAAAACGTCAAAAATTGGTCAATTTTGAGTAGTTTTGTAATTTTCCCCATAACTCAGATATTTCAAGAGCTACATAGGTAACACCGTTTACACTTTTAAAAAATACATTCTTAGCTTTCAAAATCCACTTATTTCAATAAAATAGACCCACTACATTCAAAGTTATGACCTCTAGAAATCGATTACCGAAAAAAGTAAGAAATTGGCAAATTTTTGCCCATTTAAGTTTCACAGTTTTCCACAATTTTAAAGAATACATTCTTAGCTTTCAAAATTCATTTACTTCATTAAAAAGGACCTATTACATCCAAAGTTATGGCCCCTAGAAATCGATTACCCAAAAAAGTAAGAAATTTGGCAAATTTTGAGTGTTGGTGTAATTTTCCCCATAACTCGGAAATTTTGTTAGGTACCTAGGAACAAATGTATAGAAGTTTAAAGAACACAATCTAATCTTTCAAAATTCAAATTATATCCAAAGTTATGGCCTCTAGAAATTGATTACCCAAAAATATTGGGAACTGAAAATTTTCGACTTTCGTAAACATTTTCAGATATCTTTGAAATTTTGCGAGATATAACAATAATATATTCCAGAAATCTTGAGGTGGGGTGCTTCCCTATCCACCTCAGTTTATTTCATTACAATAAACCCATTACATTCAAAATTACGGCCCCTAGAAATCGATTACACAAAAAAGTCAGAAATTTGCAAATTTTTGAGTAGTGGTGTAATTTTCTCCATAACTCGGAAATTTTGTGAGGTACATAGGAACCAAAGTATAGGAGTTTTTAGAACACAATTCAATCTTTCAAAATCCATTTACTTCATAAACATCGATCTATTACGTCCAAAGTTTTGACCTCTAGAAATTGATTACACAAAAATATTGAAAACTAAAAAAAAATCGACATTCGTAAAGTTTCTTCCGATATCTTGAAAATTCGTTAAGACACAGCAGTAAGATATTTTACAAATATCGAGAACAAATGTTTCTCTTTCATAAACAATTTATTTCATTAAAATAGACCCACTATTTTCAAAGTTATGGCCTCTGGGAAAGGGTTACCCAAAAAAATCCTGAATACTAAAAATTGACGACATTAGTAATTTTTTCCGATATCTCGGAAATTTGAAAAGCTATATCATGAAAATCTTAAACAAGTTTAAAGAGCTTATATTCTACTTTCAAAATCTTTTTATTTCAACAATAAATACCAATTGCGACAAAAGTTATGACCTACGGAACTTGAGTGCACAAAAAATGATTGAAGGTGAAAATTGAAAGCATAAGTGTATTATTGCCGATATCTCGAATATTTGTGCAGCTATATTAGGATAACCTTTTACAATTTTTGAACGGACATATTACTCTATCAGAATAATTTTATTTCATTCAAATCGATTTATTACTTTAAAAGTTATGGCCTCCAGAAATTGCTTACCCAAAGAAATTTTGAATACTTTGTTTATTTCCCTGGGAAAAATATCACACGTGACAAACTTTTCCCCCTTCTCGTGGGTGTTATGATTTTCCGTGTGTATTTTTTCCCCTGCTAAAATTTGTCATTAGTTCTATTTTGTTCTATGAGAAAAACTAAAAAAACGTTCACATGTGATATTTAATAAAAATTTATGATGGGATTTTGTTTTTAGACAACACCTGCTACCATTTTTTCACAGTTGGTAATTTCGGTTTCCCCCCAATCACATGAATGCTGTATATCAAAATTGTTGTTTTTTTTTTTGTCTTATTTTCTCTGAAGGTCTCCAAACTCAAATAAACAAAAAGGCAGGGCAGTATAATTTACAAATGCTGTAAAATTTATTTTTGTTGTTTTTTTTTCTTTGAAAAAGATAAATTGGAAACGAGAAGAAAAAAATGAGTGTCTACGTTACTGGAGGCACATATTAGAGGGCCTGGTCAATGACTGGGAGCAAAACAAAAACATTGTAAAAAAATTTCAATTTTTTTCCTTTTCTTCCCTTGAATAAAAAATTTCCAAAGGAAAATATTCCATTATCCTTTGTTCTAGAATTCTTGAGGTTCTGCTGGCAGCTATGCATTTTTAATATGTTTACCGAAATTCTAGACAAATATTGTTAACCAAGTTTTTTTATTTATATATAAAAAAGTTTGCCTTTGAGTTTTTTTTTTTATTTTCAAGGTGAAATTGTTCTTCGTCGTGTAAACATGGCCAAGGATATTGTCCTAGTTTCTTGAGTAAATAGAAAAACAAAATTATAAGACTTTCCCCCAAAAGTCAGATGAAGGTGGTCGCCATAATGCCAATTTTTTCTAGAACATACTACTGGAAAATATATTTTTTGGAGAGTGAGAAATGTGCTCTCTAAAATTGTCAAAGGTTATCTTAACGTGGCAGCTCAAATTTCCGAGTTATCGGACCTATTAAACATACACCTTATATTTTTACCTTCCCTCATTTTTTGTGTAGTCAAGTTCTATGGGGCACAACTTTTGTCGTAATAGGCCTTTTTAGATGAACTAAAAATATTTGGAAAATAGAATAGGTAATCTTTCAAAATGTTAAAGATTACCGTGCTGTAACTTTTCACATTTTCGAGATATCGCCAAAAATACCCACACACCTCAACGTTTATATACCAACCATTTTTTCGGTAATCTAATTCTAAGGGTCATAAAATTTTAACTAATGGACCAAAGTTTATGAAATAAACTGTTGTAGAATTTATGTATTCTTTCATATCATAAACATTTACGAGGGCGTACCTTCACTAATTTCTGAGTTATAGGAAAAATTACATCTGTACTTAAAATTTTTAATGTTCTCCAGTTTTTTGGGTAATCATTTTCTAGAGGCCATAAGTTTGGAATTAATACACCAATCCCAAAAATATAAATGGATTTGAAAAGAGTGGAGTATCCTCTTTAAAATAGTGTATAATAATAATGATGTACCCTGACAAATAGCTGAGATATCGGAAAAATTATTCATGTACCTTAAATAGTTAAAGGTAATCATTTCTTGGGTAATCAATTTCTAGAGGCCATAACTTTTTAAATAATGCAACAAATGTTATGAAATAAATTGATTCCGAATTTGGAATATGCATTCTTTCATATCACAAAAAGTTACGAGGGTGTATCTTCACAAATTTCTGAGTTATAGGAAAAATTGCACCAATACTTAAAATTTTCAATGTTCTCCAGTTTTTTTGGGCAATCAATTTCTAGAGGCCATAAGATTAGAACTAATAGACCGTTTTAAATTAAGTAAATGGATATAGAAAGAGAAAAATATATCCTTTAAAATAATGTATAATAATAATGATGTACCCCTGCAAATAGCTGAGTTATCGGCAAAATTACACATGCACTCTAAATTTTCAAAGGTTGGCATTTCTTTGGTAAGCAATTTCTAGAAGACATAACTTTTGAACTAATGCATCAATTTTTAAGAAATAAGCCAATTTTGAAAGATAATCATGTGTTCTTCAAAATTGTAAACAGTGAAAATTATGTAGCTAAAAAAATTCTAGAGATATGGTAAAAAATACACTTATACTCAAAATTTGCCAATTTCCGATTTTTTTTGGTAACCAATATCTAGTGGCCATAACTTTAAAAGTAGTGGGTCTATTTTAATGAATTAAACGGATTTGGAAAGATAAATATTTCTCCTCAATATGTCATAAAGATATTGCTTTTATATCACTTCAAATTCCAGAGTTATCGGAAAAAAATGCCGATGGCGGAATTTTTCAATTTCCTTTTTTTTTGGGTAACCAACTTCTAGAGGCCATAACTTTTAAAATTATTGGTCTATTTTCACGAAATAAATGGATTTGGAAAGAAAAAAATGTATCCTCAATATTTGTGAAAGATATCATCTATGTATCTAATTAAATTTTAGTGATATCGGAAAAAATATATAGCTGACGGAATTTTTTCAATTTCCAAAATTTTTTGAGTAATCAATTTCGAGAGGTCATAACTTTGAAACTAGTGGCTCTATTTTAATGAAATAAACGAATTTGGAAAGAGAAACATTTATTCTTAATATGTGTCTAATATATCGTAATTGTATTGTAACAAATTTGTGAGTTATCGGAAAAATTACACAAGTAATCGAAATATACCAACTTCCAGCATGTTTGGGTAACCAAGTTCTAGCGGCCATAACTTTGAACATTATCGGTCTATTTTAATGAAATGAATAAATTTGGATAGAGAAACATTAGTCCTGAACATTTGTTAAAGATATCGTTGTCGTAACTGCTAAAATTTCAGAGCTATCCGGGAAAAATATTTACAAATGACGGAATTTTTCAAATACCGATTTTTTTGGGGTAATCTATTTCTAGAGGTCATAACTTTGAAAGTAATTGGTCTATTTTAATGAAAAGCATAAATTTGGAAAGGGAAGCACTTGTCCTCAATATTTGTGGAAGATATCGTTGTTATATCTGCTTGAATTTTGGAGATATCGGAAAAATTTTGCAACTGATGGAATTTTTCAATTACCGATATTTTTGGGTAATTTACTTCTAGAGGTCATAACATTGAACGTAATGGATCAATTTTAATGAAATAAATGGATTAAGAAAGGGAAATGGTTGTCCTCCAAATATGTAAAAGATGCTGGTGTTGTATCGCAACAAATTTCAGAGTTATCGGAAAAAAATTGAGAATATTGAAAATTTTCATTATTTTCCTTTTTTGGGTAATCATGTTCTAGAGATCATAACTTCTGAACTGGTGGGTTTATTTTCATGAAATAAATGGATTTGGAAAGAGTAACACTTGTTCTCAATATTTGTGAAAGATATTGTTGTTGTATCTGTTCGAATTTCGGAGTTATCGGAAAATTTTTGAAACTGACGGAAATTTTCAATTTCCGATTTTTTGGAGTAATCTATTCTTAGAGGTCATAACTTTGGAAGTAGTGGGTCTATTTTCATGAAATAAATGGATTTGAAAAGAGAAACATTGATCCTCAATATTTGTGGAAGATATCGTTGTTGTATCTGTTCGAATTTCGGAATTATCGGAGAAAAATTTGCAATTTAAGAAATTTTTCAATTTCCGATTATTTTGGGAAATCTATTCATAGAGGTCATAACTTTGAAAGTAATGGGTCAATTTTTATGAAATAAAAAAAATTAGAAAGAGTAACACTTGTCCTTAATATTTTTGGAAGATATCGTTGTTGTATCTGCTCGAATTTTGGAGTTATCGGAAAAAACTTTGGGAATGTTGGAATTTTTCAGTTTATACATTTTTTTTTGGTAATCAGATTCTAGAGGTCATAACTTCCGAAGCAATGGGCTTAATTTTATAAAATAATGGAATTTAGAAAGAGTATCACTTGTCCTTAATATTTGTGGAAGATATTGCTGTTGTATCTTTTCGAATTTCGGATTTATCGGAAAAACTTTAGGAATGTTGGAATTTTTCGGTTTCTAAATGTTTTTAGGTAACCTGATTCTAGAGGTCATAACTTTGAAAGTAATGGGTCTATTTTCATGAAATAAATGAATTTAGAAAGAGTATCACTTGTTCTTAATATATGTGACAGGTATTGTTGTTGTATCTGTTCGAATTTCGGAGTTATCGGAAAAACTTTAAGAATGTCGGAATTTTTAAGTTTTCAATTTTTTTAAGTAACCTGATTCTAGAGGTCATAACTTTGTAAATAATGGGTATATTTTAATGAAATAAATGGATTTGGATAGAGAAACATTTGTTCTCAATATTTGTGGAAGATATTGTTGTTGTCTTTGTTCGAATTTCAGAGTTATCGGGAGAAAAAACTTTGCGAATGTTGAAAAATGTATTTTTTCCCTTTTTTGGGTAATCAGGTTCTAGGGTCCATAACTTCCAAAGTAATGAGTCGATTTTAATAAAATAAATTGATTCTTAAAGAAAACTCCAGTAGAAAAAATACAAAATTATTTTTAGAGAAAAATTCAATATTTTTTCGTTTAAAAAAATTAATTTTTTATAAAAAATCTATATGTTGAAGGCGTTGTATCAAAAATATATCATGATAGAATATTTTATGATAGAAAATCTATCATGAGAGAAATGTTTTTCATGTCAAGAAATATTTCTAGAATTTCTTATTAAATCCTAGAATTTCTAGAATTTTTTAATAAATAAGATTCCCCCTTCAAACCTCCCTCCCCCTTTACTCCATAACATCATCAGTTTGAGTATTCCCCACAATTTTTGTTTTATGTTTTTATGGCCCTATTTTTTTTTGGTTTCAAAATTTTTCTCTAATATGACGCAAAATTTCGAGATGGAGATAAAATTTTAATTGCAGAATTTTTTTTACCGATTCTCTACCTCCTTTTTGTTTTCATTCTAAGATGAAGAAGAAGAAAACACTTTCTCTCCACACAGCGACTGATGGCTTGTGACGCCAAAAGTTAAATGACATTTTTATATAGCCACAAATGTTTGCTAATACTCTATATAGGTATTTTAAAAAATTTTTTTATTTGTTTATTGATAAACAAGGAAAACAAATTTTTATTCGCAGAGGTAGAGGTAGAGTAGCATTCATTTGTTTATTTTTTTATTTATTATCTTTTTTGCCGGTTGTCTGATCACCATGCGTGTGCGTTCTGCTGTTTGTCCCCTGACAATCCCCCCAAAAAACACTTGGCATTTTTTTTTAAATTTTATTAAAAATATATATTAATTGGAATTTTTTGATTCGATCTGACGTCACAGTTATGATTTCATAGGAATTTATTATTTTTTTTATATACAAAAATTATTAATTATTATTTATATTTGTTATCTAACAAAAATACGTCATTGTTATTGAATATTATTTGAAATTAATTAAAAAAATATATATTTATTTCAAATATTCCTCTCCTCATGCCCCGTTTCCCTACTCCATACCTGCTAGACAAATTACTTTTTAAATGGCATCATTATCTACTCGAAATAAAAAAATGATGATGGGAATGCGAATCATCATCACCATCATATCCGTTAACACCTCCTCAAGATCAATCAAAACAAACAATTATTTACGTCATTTCGGCGGAGATTATTCAGACAAATTTTTGGAAAGTTAATTTTGAAAACAAAATTGAAAAAAATCCCCCAAAAATACTTTTTTTATTTTCAAAAGACAATGGGAAATTTTTTTTATTTTCAACTGACAATGGGAATAATTAAAATCTGACATCATTTAAATTTCTCGAGGCCATAACTTCTAAACTAATCCGTTAATTTCACAGAAATAAATCGGGTTTGGAAGATAAGAATGTTCCCTTTAAAAGCACCAACAATGTCGAAGATGCACCTCTTAAAATTTCCGAATTATGGGAAAAATTACACAAATACCCAAAATTGGACAATTTTCATAGTTTTTTTGGGTAAGCACATTCTTTTAGGCATAATTTTGAAAATTATGGGTCTATTTGAATAAATTAAATTGATTTTGAAAGATAAAAATATGGACTTTAATAATAGGGAAGAATCCGCTGCCTTAACTTTGCAAGTTTCTATGATATCGGAAAAATAACACAACCTGCTAAAATTCTCAAATTCAAATATTTTTGGGTAATCGATTTCTAGAGGCCATAACTTCGAAACTAACAGGACAATTTTTAATAAAAACCCCGATTCTTGTGCAAAGAGTGCACTCTTTAAGATTGTAGACAGTGTAAAATATGTAGCTTGCCATATTTATGAGTTATGGGAAAAATTAAACAAATACCCAAAATTTGCCAATTTTCAAAACTTTTTTGGGCAACCACATACTTTTAGGCATAATTTTGAAAATTATGGACCTATTTGAATGAAGTAAATTGAAATTGAAAGATAAGCATATGAACTTTAATAATATGGAAAAATCCGCTGCCTTAACTTTACAAGTTTCTGAGATATCGGAAAGAGAACACAACCTGCAAAAAATTTCAAATTTAAATATTTTTGGGTAATTAATTTTTAGAGGCCATAACTTCGAAATTAATCGCCCAATTTTAAATAAAGATACCGATATTTAAAGCTAAGAGTGTCCTCTTCAAGATTGTAGACAGTGAAAAATATGTAGCTTGCCATATTTATGAGTTATGGGAAAAATAACACAAATACACAAAATTTGCCCATTTTCACAATTTTTTTGGGTAACCACACTCTTTTAGGCATAATTTTGAAAATTATGGGTTAATTTTAATGAAATAACATGATTTTGAAAGATAAACATATGTACTTTAATATTATGGAAGAATACGCTGCCTTAACTTTACAAGTTTCTGAGATATCGGCAAAATAACACAAATTGGGCAATTTTTCCAATTCACATATTTTTGGGTAATCGATTTCTAGAGACGATAACTTATAAACTAATACGACAATTTGAAATAAAAATCCCGATTTTTAAAGCTAAGAGTACACTCTTCATGATTGTAGACATTGAAAAATATGTAGCTTGCCATATTTATGAGTTATGGGAAAAATTAGACAAATACCCAAAAATTTCCAAATTTCCGATATTTTTGAGTAATTAATTTCAAAAAGCCATAACATCGAAACTACTTAGACAATTTCAAATAATGATGCCGATTTGGAAAGCCGAAAGTGTACTCTTTAAAATTCTATTCGTAAAAAATGATGTATCTTGAGAAATGTTGGATATATAGGAAAAATTACATAAATACCCAAAATTTGGCAATTTCTCACAATTTTGGGTAATCTGTTTCTATAAACCAAAACTTCTAAACTAATAGGTCAATTTTAAATAATACCCCCGATTTTGAACGCTAAAAATGAGTTCTTTAAAATTCCGGACACTAAAAATTACGTATCCTGAAAAATTTTAGAGATATGGGACAAATTACACAAATACCCAAAATTTGCCAATTTCCTATATTTTTCTAACATGTTTAGGTAATCCATTTCTAGAGACCATAACTTCGAAACTAATAGACCAATTTTAAATAATAATCCCGATTTTGAAAGCTAAGAATTTGCTCTTCAAATTTCTAGACATCAAAAATTATGTATCTTGAGAGATTTCAGATATATGGGAAAAATTACACAAATACCCAATATTTGTCAATATCCGATATTTTTGGGTAAACAATTTCTAGAGACCATAACTTCGAAACTAATCGGTCAATTTGAAATAAAAACCCCCGATTGTGAAAGCTAAGAATGAGCTCTTTAATATCCAGGACAATAAAAATAATGTTTCTTGAGAAATTTTAGAAATAAGGGAAAAATAACACAAATACCCAAAATTTGCCAATATACGACATTTTTGGGTAATCAATTTCTAGTGGTCATAACTTCTTAACTAAACGACCAATTTTAAATAATAATCCCGATTTAGAATGCTTAGAATGAGCTCTTTAAAATTCCAGACACTGAAAATAACGTATCTTGAGAAATTTTTGAAATATGCGAAAAATTCCAGAAATAGCCAAAATTTGCGTATTTCCGATATTTTTGGGTAATCAATTTCTAGAGGCCATATCTTCTAAAATAATCGCCCGATTTCAAATAAAACCCTCGATTTTGAATGATAAGAAGAGTTATTTTAAGTTCTGGACAGTAAAAATTATTTATCATAAGAATTTTTTCAGATATGTGGAAAATTACCCAAATACCCAATATTTGACAATATCCGATATTTCTGGGTAATCAATTTCTAGATGCCATAACTTCGGTACTAATGCATCAATTTCAATAAAATAAATAGATTTTGAAAGTTAAGAATGTGCTCTTGAAGATTGTAGACATGGAAACAGATATAGCTGATCAAATTTAAAAAACTTGGGAAAAATTATAAAAGTACTTAAAAATTTCCAATTTCCTAAATTTTTGAGTAACCACATTCTCCAGGCCATAACATTGGACCTGGTGGTTGTATTTTAATAAAAAAAAATTGATTCTGAGAGATAATAACTTATACTTAAAATTTGTTGACAACAATATTGCTGTATCTAACCAAATTTCGAAGTTATCGGAAAAATTGAACAAATGATCGAAATTTTCATTTCCTTCCTTCATCTATTTTTTTTAAGTAACCATTTTCTGTAGCGCATAACTTTGAAAGTAATCGGTAGTTTTTAATAAAATAAATTGAGTTTAAAAGATATTCGTCTGTTCTAAAGATTTGTTAAAGTTATACATTTTGTATCTAATCAAATATACGAGATATCGGGAAAAATTCACGAGTACTTAACTTCAGTACTTAACTTCAGTTTTTTTGGAGTAACCATTTTCTGTGGGTCATAACTTTTTAAGTACTGGGTATTTTTTAATGAAATAAATTGATTTTGAAGAAGAAGGTTTTGCTCTCAATATTTGCTAAAGGGGAAGTATTTGTATCTGTTCAAATACAAGAGATATTGGAAAAAAATACACGATTACTTAAAAATTGGCATACTTGGGATTTTTTGAGTAATCATGTTCAATGGATCATAAGTTTTGAGGTAGTGGTTATTTTTTTAATGAAATAAATTGAGTATGGTAGATAATCATCTGTTCTCAAGATTTGTTAAAGGCGTAAATGTTGTATCTAATCAAAGTAAAAGATATCGGTAAAAATAGATGATTACTTAAATTTTCACATAGGTGGCATTTTTTGAGTAATCATGTTTAATAGCTTATAACTTTTGAAGTAATGGTTACTTTATTATGAAATAAATTGTGTTTGATAGATAATCATCTGCCATTAATAATTGTTAAAGGCATCATTGTTGTATCTTATCAAATTCAAGAGATATCGGAAAAAATACCCGATTACATAAAAATTGTCAAAATTGGTATTATTTTGGTAACCATGTCCTACAGCTCAGAACTTTTGAAGTAATCGGTATTTTCTAATCAAATAAATTGTATTTGATAGATAATCAGCCGTTCTCAAGATTTGTTAAAGGGGTATTTGTTGTATATAGTCAAATTCTAGAGATATCCGAAAAAATACCCGATTACGTAAAAATTTACAAAAGTGGTATTATTTTGGTAACCATGTCCTGGAGTCCGTAACTTTTAAAGTAATCGTTATTTTTTAATAAAATAAATTGAGTTGGACAGATAATCATCCGTTCTCAAGATTTGTTAAAGGGCTCTTTGTTGTATATAGTCAAATTCTAGAGATATCCGAAAAAATATATGATTACTTAAATTTTTGACATATAAGGAATTTATTCGGAAATCATGTTCTTGAGGTCATAACTTTTAAAGTAATGGTTACTTTCTAATAAAATAAATTATGTTTGAAAGATAATTATCTGTCCTCAGGATTGATTAAAGGCAACATTGTTATATCTAATCATATTTAAGAGATATCGGAAAATATACACGATTACTTAAATTTTTGCATAGGTAGAATTTTTTGGGTAGTCATGCTCATGAGTACCTAACTTTTGAAGTAATCGCTATTTTTAAAAAACTAAATTGGATTTGGAAGATAAGTATCTCTGCTCAAAATTTGTTGAAGGCATCATTTTTGTATCTAAGCAAATTCAAGAGATATCGGAAAATATAAATGATTACCTAAATTTTTACCTAGGTGGAATTTTTTGAGTAATCATGTTCAATAGCTCATAACTTTTGAAGTAATGGTTACTTTATTATGAAATAAATTGTGTTTGGTAGATAATCATCTGTCGTCAATATTTGTTGAAGGAATCTTTGTTGTATCTAAACAAATGTAAGAGATATCGGAAAATATACACGATTACTTAAATTTTTGCATAGGTGGCATTTTTCCGGTAGTCATGTTCGGGAGCCCATAACTTTTGAAGTAATCGTTAGTTTTTAATAAAATAAATTGGATTTGGAAGATAATTATCTCCTCTCAAGATTTGTTGAAGGAATCTTTGTTGTATCTAAACAAATTTAAGAGATATCGGAAAATATACACGATTACTTAAATTTGTGCATAGATGGGAATTTTTCGGTATTGATGTTCTGGAGCGCATAACTTTTGAAGTAATGATTACTTTTTAATAAAATAAATTGTGCTTGACAGATAATCTTCCGTTCTCAAGATTTTCTGACGGTAACTTTATGATATCTCACAAAATTTAAGAGATATCGTCAAAAATATATGTTTACCTAAATTTTTACATAGATTGGATTTTTTCCAGTATTGATGTTCCGGAGCCCATAACTTTTAAAGTAGTTGGTATTTTTTAATCAAATAAATTGTATTCGACAGATAATTATGTTCACTCAATATGTGCTAAAGGCAATATTGTTGTATCGGATCAAGTTGAAGAGATAATGGAAAAAATACACGATTACTTAAATTTTTTCGTAGACGGAATTTTTTCGGTATTGATGTTCAAGAGCTCATAACTTTTGAGATATGGCAACTATCTTAAAGTATCTTGGTTTGTTTTTGAAGAGAAAGATGTTATCTTTCAGAATATAGGTAGCTATATAGAGGTAGCTGTTGAAAATTTTCGAGATATTGGGTAAAGATTGAAGGTGCTAAAATTTGTATATAGATGAGATTTTTTCGGTCGCTTTTCTAGGAGCCATAACTTGGGAAGTAATTGATAGATCTTTGCAAAATAAATTGCTAATGGAAGTTCTAGCCTTCTGGGTTGAAATTATAAACCTCTTCTTATCCTGGGAAGCAATTATCCTTTTAATGATCCTTGTAATAGAACTTCTTCTTTGCTATGAGATATTTTTTTTTGATTAGTTCATCAGGGTTTATTTTTTTCAAATATTCCAGGAATTTTTTTCCACACATTTATTTGAAATATATAATGTCTAGTTTTTATTACCCTAATTCTGTAGTGAGTCAGTCATTTTTTTTTCTTGTCCCGAAATTTATGATTTTTTCTTGGCTACTTATTTTGTTCACATGTTTTTTGTCACACGTTTTTTTATTGCGACATTTGAACGTTTTGCCGATCACATAGAGAGTCATATAGTGTTTGTCATTTATCAGAGACAAGATCGTAAAAAATCGAATTACTATTTATCGCCTGAAATGGCTGTCGGGACGGCTGGCCAAATTTTTATGGGTTTATCACACACACTTTTTCTACTTGCAATAGAATTTGAACCCCATTTTAGGCCACATGATTTGTAATCTTTCGAAACAACAACAAAGCGTGAGTCATTTGATTTAGAACAGGTGTTTTTCGGAAATATTTTTTGGTCTTGGTTGATCAGGTGGCTAATCAATAAATAATCAGATGGCTAATGGTCATAATCTATAGAGCCAACATTATTCAGCAAATTTATAGGGTTTTCAAAATTGTATAAGCGAATGATTTGTTTTTTGTTAAAATTCGGCCAATAAGTTGCGAATTTGCATCAGAAATGTCGGGAAAAAAGTCTAGAAAAAAATCGAAAAAAAATAATTCCTGGAGATTTTGAAAATCCCCAATAAAAATCCCTCTATGACCTGTCATGCATCGAATATGTAGGCGTAGATTATTCCATTAATTTATTACCTCACTGATTTGCTGATATCAAAAATCTATCCTATCCCGTCATTAGATTAATAATGACGCACATTACTCCCTCCTCCACTTCTCTCCCCTCCCCCTCCACCTCTCTCTATCACGCCATAGATAAATACCACTAAATTAATCCGCCTCCAAGTGCCACTTAGTATTGATGACGCCATAATTTCATTTCAGGCCCAAACCACATTTAGGTGTGTCGTCTGCAGCCATGGCTCGTCATCAATGAATCCGCAACACATTCCCATGCTGACATGGATACTCCATTTTGAGTATAAACAATCCGCAAATGCTTACAACTTAGTAAATAATTGTCCCATATACATTTTTTTGCCTCACTATTCTGGGTACTTGAAAAACGTGATGAGACTTATTGATAGACGAACGGACGATGGGTTCGATTATTTGAACTTAGATAAGTGTTACCAAGAATGTGTAATGTGCTTACAGAGGGCATAGTTCTATCTGTTAATGACTTATGTACAATAAATATCAATTAATGTAATATCAGGTTATAAATGGGCGGAATAGAATAGACATTTGGTAACAGACATTTTATGGGTACAAAGTTAGGGAATATTAACCCAATAAAATAATAATTACTAGGATTAAGTTGTTTTCCATACGAACTGTTAGATTACAATAGAAAAAAATCGTACTCTTAGAGATATGGGTATCAAAGATTCTCAGAAAAGCACACGTTTCGCCAATACTTCGATAAGAAAAAAAAAAAAACAAAAAATTATGAAAAAATATTTATGGGTCCTCTAGGGCCATTTTTTGTCATTTTAAGCACATACAGTTTTTGGACCAGATCTCCTGAATTTGGCGAGCTATACCAAAGACACCTTCCACAATTTGATAGATAACATCTTCCTCGTCCAATATCCTTTTGATTTCATGGAGATATCTCCACTATTTCAGAAGCTAGGGCCTCAAGAAAGCCAACGCAAAAAAATACCCAAAAATAGGTAATTTTGTGCACATGCAGTTTTTGCCCAATATCTCTTGAGTTTGTTGAGCTAAATCGATGAAATCTACTATATTTTGATAGATAATATTCTCCTCTTTCAACATACTATTAATTTCATGAAGATATCTCTAATAGTTCCAAAGTTATGGCCCCTAGAAAGCCAATGCAGAAAAAAATCAAAAAATGGGTAATTTTGAGCACATGTGATATTTGGCCCATATCTCTTGAATTTGTTGAGATAAATCAATGATACCTGTTACAATTTTATAGATCACATGCTCCTCTCTCAATATTCTTCTGATTTCATGAAGATATCTTCACTATTTCAGAAGTTATGGCTTCTGGAAAGCCTGGGCAGGAACAATTTATGAACTTGGTAATTTTGTGTACATACAGTTTTTTGCCGATATCTTTTGAATTTCCTGAGCTATATCAAAGACACCTTCCACAATTTGATAGACCACATATTCCTCTTTCAACGTTCTGTTGATTTCATAAAGATATCTCCACTTATTTAGAAGTTATGGCCTCTAGAAATCTCTTCGCAGAAAAAAATCGAAAAAGTGGCAATTTTGAGTAAACTCAGTTTTTTTGGCCATGACTCAGGTATTCGGTTACCTAAACCAGACTTACTAACATCTATTTAAAGATAAGACAGTGCCCTATCAGAAACTATGTTATATCGTAAAGCCGTTCTTACAAATTTTGGTAGTTATGGTCCACACAATTCGAATGCGGAAAAATAAGTTGTCATTGACAATTGTGGGTTATTTGGGTATTTTGGCCATAACTCAGGTATTCGGTTACTTAAACCAGATACACTAACATCTATTTTAAAGATAATACAGTACCCTATCAATATCTAGAACACATCAAGTAGCTGTTGCTATAAATTTTGATAGTTATGGCCCACACAAATCGAATACGAAAAAATTAACTGTTGTTGGCAATTTTTTGTTATTTGGCTACTTTTGCCATAACTCAGGTATTCGGTTACTTAAAGCAGATTAACTAACATTTATTTTAGAGATGAGGCAATACTATATCAAAACCTAGAACACATCAAGTAGCTGTTGCTATAAATTTTGATAGTTCTGGCCCACACAAGTCGAATACGGAAAAAATGAGCTGTAATTTGAAATTTTGGGTTATTTGGATATTTTTGCCATAACTCAGGTATTCGGTTACTTTGATCAGATCTATTTACATCTATTTAAAGATTAGACAGTACCCTATCAAATCCTAGAGCATGTCGCGAAGCTGTTCCCATTTATTCTGGTAGTTATGGCCCACACAAATCGAATGCGGAAAAATGAGCTATAATTTGAAATTTTGGGTAGCTTGGGTATTTTGGCCATAGCTTTGGTATTTGGTGGGATAAATCAATATTTTATATTTCAATTTTCAGGTAAGATATTCATCTGTGAAAATATAATACAATTCTATGACCTTATTTCGGTAAATTTAAGAGTTATGACCCATAGAAACTGATTACGGAAAAATATGTCGTAATTGGAAATTTTGAGTCATTTAGGTATTTTACCCATAACTTTAGTGGTTAGTGTCATAGCTCAATATTTTTTGCTTCGATTTGCAGATAAGACATTAATTTTTAATAATTCTAGCTAATTTCCTTAACATTTTTCTAAAATTTTCAAAGTTATGGCCTCAGGAATCTGGTGGCTGAAAAATGTGCGTAATTAGATGTAATTTCTTTTTTTGGGCAACTTTATATTTTTGCTGTAAATTTGGTATTTCTTGGGATAGATCAATATTAGTGCCTTCGATTAGCAGATAGGACATTCCTCTTTCAAAATTCTAGCTAATTTCATAAAACTTTTCCTGTAATTTTAAGAGTTATGGCCCCAGGAAACTGATGACGAAAGAATGTATTGCAATTTGAAACTTTGGGTTATTTAGGTATTTTACCCATAACTTTGGTATTTGGTGGGATAGATCAATATTTTATACTTCGATTTGCTGGTAAGACATTATTCTTTGAAAATCAATAAACAGTTTGTATAGTTAGTCCTATATTTTTTCGAGTTATGGGCTTTGGAAGTTGATTGCAAAAAATAGAAGGTAATTTGCAGTTTTGGGAAATTTTCATATTTTTGTCATAATTTTGGAATTTATTCAGATAGATTCGAATTATTAATTTCTATTTACAGCTAAGATGTTCTCTTTTCAAAATCTAATAACATTTTGGAACGCTTTTCTATTAGTTATTGAAGTTATGGGCCTTAGAAAGTGATTGCGGAAAAATAGGCCGTAATTTGAAATTTTGAGTCATTTTGATATTTTTGCCAAAATTTTTGTATTTGTTAAGATAAATTGGTTGTATTAATTTTTATTTACAGCTTAGAAGTTCCTCTCTCAAAATCTATTAACATTTTGGAACGCTTTTCTATTAATTTTTAAAGTTATGGGCCTTTGAAAGTGATTGCGGAAAAAATAGGTCGTAATTTGAAATTTTGGGTCATTTTAATATTTTTACCATAACTTTGGTATTTGTTGAGATAAATTAGTAGTATTAATTTTTATTTACAGCTAAGATGTTCTTCTTTCAAAATCTAACAACATTTTGGAAGGCTTTCCTATTAATTTTTGAAGTTATGGGCCTTAGAAAGTGATTGCGAAAAAATAGTCCGTAATTTGAAATTTTGGGTCATTGGGGTATTATTATCATAACTTTGGTATTTGTTGAGATAAATTGGTAGTATTTATTTTTATTTACATCTAAGACCTTCTCCTTTCAAAATCTAATAACATTTTGGAACGCTTTTCTATTAATTTTTAAGTTATGGGCCTTTGAAAGTGATTGCGGAAAATTAGGACGTAATTTGATTTTGTTGGTCATTTTCATCTTTTTGTCACAATTTTGGTATTTATTGAGATAAATTGGTAGTATTAATTTTATATTTACATCTAAAAGGTTCTTCTTTCAAAATCTAATAACATTTTGGAACGCTTTTCTATTAATTTTTAAAGTTATGGACCTTTGAAGGTGATTACGAAAAAATAGCCGGTAATTTGAAATTTTGGGTCATTTTCCTTTTTTTGGCATAACTTTGGCATTTCTTGAGATAGATTTGAATTATTAATTTTTATTTATAGCTAATATGTTCTTTTTTCAAAATCTAATAACACTTTGGAACGCTTTTCTATTAATTTTTAAAGTTATGCACCTTTGAAGGTGATTGCGAAAAAATAGCCTGTAATTTGAAATTTTGGGTCATTGGGGTATTTTTGTCATAACTTTGGTATTTGTTGAGATAGAATAGAATTATAAATTTTTATTTACAGCTAAGATGTTCTGCTTTCAAATTCTACTAACATTTTGGAACGCTTTTCTATTAATTTTCAAAGGTATGCACCTTTGAAGGTGATTGCGAAAAAATAGCCTGTAATTTGAAATTTTGGGTCATTTGCTTATTTTTGCTCTAACTTTGGTATTTGTTGAGATAGATTCGAATTATTAATTTCTATTTATAGGTAAGATGTTCTTCTTTTAGAAATCGGTCAATTTGGATAGGCCATATATAAATTATTTTTGAAGTTATGGCCTCTTGAAGCTGAAAAATATTGTCAGATTTGCATTTTTGGTTCATTTTAGTATTTTGGTCATAACTTTGATATTTCGTCAGATAAATTTTCGGAATTTGGAGGCTATTCAAAGAGCAGATATTTCCCTATAAATTGAATCTCCTTTCCGATTTGTTACCCCTCCCCTTATTTACTTACTGCATCGATCTGAAACGCTGCAATTTCGGTTTATTATCCTCATCCGATGGTGCAGCACTTTTTGTCGACAGCTCAAACATTGAAATTCTTTTGAATTTCTTTTCTGAACTGCTGCTGGCACTGGCATTACTGATGCGTTTCTTCACTGGAGTACTTGTGTATTTGCCATTGACCTCCATTGTAGGACATTCTGTTCCCATTTCAGGAGATGGTGTTGAGGTGTTGGCCACTTTAAGATTTTTCATATTCAGCAATTTCGAACGTCTTTTTTCACTGCCACTATTACCACTATTAATCTGCGATTCTGGAAAATCATCTTCCAGCTCACCGGCGGCTTCTTCCTCCACTTCCATATCACTTATATAATTATTGAAGATGTAATTTTCAAAGGAATCGATGTCCTGATCATTGCGTGGATGAAATACACTTTTGGCACTTTCCACTAGACTTGTCAACGAGTCATAAACCATAATCGAATTGAAGGAAGAATGGAAACAAAACAAAGAAGATTGACAAAGACAAAGAGGAGGAGAGAGGGAGAATTGACGTTTTGAATTTTTTTCCGATTTAAAACTTTGTTTACACTGAGAGAATTTTTCTTTTTGGTATTGATTTTCGTTTTCAGGCCATTTTTTTTGATTTATTGATTTTTTTTGTTTGCTTTCAAAATAATTATTTAATCGCTTGGCATTATTTAATAAAATTTTCTATGTTGTTGTTGTTATTATTTCAATTCATGTGGGTTGCGTTTTTGCGGTTATTGTTCTGTTCTGTTCGGTTACTCTACTTAGCGGATTTTCAAAGAAAAGGTGAACCGTATTTTGTGATTGTTATTCGTCAACTGAAATTTCATGATTGGGATTTGACTCTCATTGGCTTTTATTTGATATTCATATTGTTAAAAGTTGTTATTGTTGTTGTTTTTGCTCTTGTTGTTGTTGTAGTCTAGTTAATGTTATTGTATTTGGTCGTCGTCGTTGTTGTTTGCCGTCCATCAGTTATTATTCTCACCGTTTGTTATATTTTCAGCACGGCTCTTCACCTCCTCCTTGCTCTGGGCCGGCATATAAAGGGCACAGTGGGTGGAAAGGGAACAAATTTTCAAAATCAAATTTTTAAAATCCTAAAAATACCAATAACTCAAATATTCAATTAAATCCGATTTTAAGATGCCATAAATTTTCCCAATAACCCCCTTCTAATTTTTTAAATTTTCCCCATTTTTCTCCCATTACCCAAACACTGTGCCATAGAGATTCCCTATATATAGGTTTTGTTGTTATGCCTGTTTGTTGTTGTTGTTGCTTTATTATTATTATTTCGTGAGTACAATTTTTAGTCTTATCTGGGGCGCGTTATCAGTCACAAACACACGACAATCCAAGTGAGAAAAAAAAATAAAATGAAACAGTGAACGCAGGCAATATTTGAATTTTTTCTTTATATTTTTAATATAGGAGTAAAAATTTTGCAGAGCATAGAGAATCTAAATTCTCCAGAGGGAATACCATGGGGGTCCTATGCAAATTCCAAATACCAATTTGTAAAAATTAAGGCAAGAAAGAGGTCAACTTCGTTAAAAAAAAAACAGTGATTAATTTGAGACATTGCTTTGAATTTTCCCCATAACTTCGGAATTTTGGCAGATACCTTATTATAATCTTCTAGAGTTTTATAGGTCACTCTATCCTCTTTCAAAAGTAACAAACTTCGAGAAGATACTCCCATAATTGCCGAAGTTATGACCCATAATAGGATATTACCCAAAAAATTGGAAAAACAAGAATCTAAACGACATTGGTTTATTTTTTCCCATAACTTTGTAATTTCGGAAGATACAGCAACATCACCGCCTACAATATTGCAGGTCAAACTATCCTCTTTCATAACCAGTAAATTTCGTAAAGATACTCCCATAATTGCGGAAGTTATGACCTCTAAAAGAACATTACCCAAAAATAGGAAAAGTCAAAAACAAAAAGACGTTGATCTAATTTTCCCCATAACTTCGGAATTTTGGCCGACACCTCATTACCATCCTTAAGGTTTTTAGAGGTCACTCTATCCTCTTTCAAAGCTAACAAATTTCGAGAAGATACTCCCATAATTGCCGAAGTTATGACCTCCAAAAGAACATAACCAAAAAATTTGGAAAATCATAAATAAAAAGGTGTTCATCTAATTTTCCTCATAACTTCGGAATTTTAGCAGATACAGCAACATCACCGCCTACAATATTGCAGGTCAAACTATCCTCTTTCATAACCAGCAAATTTCGTAAAGATACTCCCATAATTGCCGAAGTTATGACCTCCAAAAGAACATTACCCAAAAATATGAAAAGTCAAAAATTAAAAATAAAAAAAATGGTTTAATATTCTCTCATAACTTCGGAATTTTGGCAGATACCTCATTATTATCCTCTAGGGATTTATAGGTCACTCTGTCCTCTTTCCAAGCTAACAAATTTCGTGAAGATACACCCATAATTACGGAAGTTATGACTCCAAAAAGACTATTACCCAAAAATTTGAAAACTCAGAAGTTGAATTGACATTGTTATAATTTTTCCCATAACTTCGGAATTTTAGCAGATACAGCGCCATCACCACTTACATTATTGTAGGTTAGACTTTCCTCTTTCAAAAATATTAAATTTCGAAGAGATACCCCAATAACTACGGAAGTTATGACCCCCAAAATACCTTTACCCAAAAATTTCCAAAAAATCCGAAATTTCAGGAATTTCTCTATTTTTACCGTTATCGCTGTTTTTAGAATCGTTGCTGCTATATAATATATTAGAATTTCAAAGAGGAGACGTTCCGCTTTCAATAAACTCCAATTTTGTTAAGTTCCACTAAATACTTCCGAAGTTATAGCACCCAGAAAATGGTTACTTAAAATTTTAATAAAAACCCGAATTTCGAAGCCCATTTTTAATTTTTTCCCTATTTTCAGAATTTTATCAGATCGTTCAAGACTTCGAACTATAATTTTGAAGGTTACATATGCAGCTTTCAGAATCTACTCCATTCTTTAAAATATCTCTATAATTGCCGAAGTTATGAATCATGGAAGGTGACTAACCAAAAATTTATGAAATTGAAAATTTCAAGTATTTCTCTAATTTTTCCGATATCACTGCTATTCGAATAGCTGCAGCTGTATTATATATTACGATTTCGAAGAGGAGATGTTCTTCTTTCAATAAAGTCCAATTTTCCAAAATTCCATCATATTGTTCTGAAGTTATGGCACCCAGAAAATAATTACTTAAAAATTTAAGAAAAATGGAAATTTCAAGTTCTAGATATATTTGTCCTATATCTTCAGAATTTTATCACACCGACCGGGACTTCGACCTGTAATTTTGAAGGTTACATATACCCCTTTCAAAATATACCTCTTTCTTCGAAATACCTCTATAATTGCTAAAGTTATGGACCCTGGGATGTGAATACCAAAAAAAATCCCGAAATTGAAAATTTCAAGCATTTCACAAATTTCTGCGATATCGATGGTATTTGAGAAGCTACACAAATATAATATATTACGATTTCGAAGAGAAGATGTTCCTCTTTCAATAAAGTCCACTTTTGTTAAGTTCCATCAAATAGTTCCGAAGTTATGGCACCCAGAAGACGATTACTTTAAAATTTAAGAAAAATTGACATTTCAAGTACTCGAATAATTTGTCCAATATCTTCAGAATTTTATTCATATCGATCAGGACTTCGAACTATAATTTTGAAGGTTAAATATTCTGCTTTCAGAAACTACCATTTATATTCTACTACCTGTATAATTGCCAAAGTTATGGTCACTAAGAAACTACTATCCAAAAATTCATAAAATCAAACATTTTAGGTATTTATCATATTTTTCGATATCTCCGATATCCGATTCGCTACAGCAATATAACCGGGCACATTACTTAAAGGTGAGACCTTACCCTTTATAAATTAAGTTATTTCACCAAAATATACCAATTACTTTTCAGTGTTATGACCTCTAGCATGTGGTTACTCAAAAAATCCGTATGTGAGGAAATTTTGCATATTCGAGAAATGTTCACGATATCTCGGATATTTGTTCAGCTACGCCAATTAACCCGTTACGTAATTTTAAGAAGAGACTTCAGTCTTTGTAGATAAATTTATTTTACTGAAATTTACCAAGTAATTTTGAAGTTATGGCCTGCAGATTATGATTTCTTCAGAATTTCGATATAGACAAAAATTTGCGCACACATCTATTTTCCCGATATCTTGGATATTTGATCTGCTATGTCAATGTTGTTGTTACATAACTCAATGGTAAGACCTTACCCTTTATAAATCAAGTTATTTAACTAAAATATACCCAATACGTTTGAAGTTATGCCCTCTTGAATACAGTTACTCAAAAAAATTTAGGGTTGCAAAAAATGTGCGCATATGTAATTTTTCCGATATCTCTAGATTTTGAAGTGGCACCTTTAAATATCTGTCATGTAGTTTGAAGAGGACACTTCGACCTTTACAAATCAAGTTGTTTCCTTAACATATACCAACTACTTTTAATGTTATGCCCACTAGAAAACGATTACTCAAAATATGACAAAAATATACGATTTTGCGTACTCTACAAATTATCCCGATATCTCTAATTTTTGATCTGCTATATCAATGCAATTCCTACATAATTTATAGATGGGACCTTACTCTTTACAAATCAAGTTATTTTACCAAAAAATACCGATTACTTTTCAAGTTATGACCTCAACAAAAACGGTTACTCAAAAATGTGTATGAACTGAAAAATTGTGCGCACATATCATTATTCCGATATCTCTGAAATTTCAATTGCTACCTTCGTATAATTTTTATATAATTAGAAGAGGAGACTTTGCACTTTACAAATCTAGTTATTTTATTGAAATATATCAAATATTGACGAAGTTATGAACCCATGAAAAGCGATTACTCAAAAATTGTTTGATTCCTAAAAAATTGGTACTCTACTATTTTTTCGAATATCTCGGATATTTGATGTGCTACATCAATATAACTGTTACATAATTTGAAGATGGGACCTTACTCTTTATAAATCTAGTTATATTTATCGAAATATATCCATTACTTCGGTAGTTGTGACCTCTAGAAAACGATTACTCAAAAAAGTTTAGGGTTGCAAGTAATTTTGTGCATTTCAATTTTTTCCGATATCTCTAGAATTTGAATTGCTACCTTTATGTAATTCATACATAAATTGAAGAAGAGGCTTCGAACTTCACAAATCAATTTATTTTATTGAAATATATCAAATAGTTTAGAAGTTACGGCTTCATGAAAATGATACTTCTATTCAAAAAATGTAACATTTCTTAAAAATTTGTATTGTATTAATTTTTCGGATATCTCGGATATTTGATGAGCTATGTCAATACACTTGTTACACAATTTGTTGGTGGGACCTTACTCTATATTAATCAATTTATTTCACCAAAATATTCCCAATACTTTTAAAGTTATGGCCTCCGGAATATGGTTACCCAACTGAATATGTATGTAAATAATTTTGTATTACATTTCGTATTTGTTTTTGGTATCTCGTTAATTTTTATACAACAATGTATCAATTTATGACCCATATTGGTTCCCAAAGAGGGTTCTTGATTATCGGATATTTTCTTAAAATCCAAAAAGAAATAAAAAATTGTCAGATGACTGACTTTCTTTGTTAGTAACCACCCTTCCTGCTTCTGGTATTTTCCGCAATACTTTTTTTTTAATTATTGAACAATTTGCAGATGGCCAGCCTATTGCCAATATTATTAGCCAAGTTAACGTTGTTTTTATTGTATTTTGCACACCTGTTATTGGTTCCATGAAATCTTATCTTTATTAAAAAAAATAAAAACAATACATGTTTGGTGGAGGATTTTGCAAAATGAGGGGGAATCAAATGAAAATACCCTATAGACAGGCCACATTAATCAGGTCAAAGGGGTTAGAAAGGGGGAAAATTTTGATCTCATGAGGCCACAGGTGGGTTCTAGGGCCTTATCTTCTTGCTTCTCCTCTGCTTCAAATCTGAAAAACTTTTCAGATAAACCTCAGGTGTTACTTCTTTGTCTGCAAAGAGCAAAAAAGTCATGACTTTTTTACAAGTGGTACTTGAGCGCAAAAACATGTGTCCCCCTCTACTTTCTTCGATAGCGCAACAATTGTGCCATTAATCCCAGATATAGTTTTGTTGTTGTTTTTTTACACACGTACACATTATTTTCACTACAATCAATACAAATTTATTTGATTAGAGCCATAAAAGATTTATTGAAGATAAGCCATAAAAAAGACCATAAGAAAAAATAAATAAACGAAGATAGGATCCTACCAAGTAAACAACAAAAACAGAAGTAAAAAATTAAAAAAAAAAATAGGTGGGAGTGACTCACAAAAATTTGACCTCCTTTGACCTTTCACAATAATAAAAAATTAAAATTGAGGCGTGAAACCACCACACCCCCATTATCTAATTAAGGCTCCCATCATAAGCTGATGACTATACTGTATGATCAATAATCAATCAAACCCCTTCTATCCTCTGAAGTTTTAAAAATTCATTGGCATTCCCACATAGGGTTCTGTCATGACTCATTTGACAGACTATGGGGTCCCCATATTTATCTATTTGTTTATATCTAGGATTTTATTGCATTACCATATGGCGCGTAGGGCCGATATCTAATATTGACACATAGAAGTGTGTACTTCAGTTTCAAACGACTTTTTTGTATAACAAATATTTGTGGTTTTGTGTTAATAACTAATCGCGATCATAAATTATTGATTCGAAACATTAGTCATTCCATGAATTAGTCATATCGATTGGACAGGAGAAGAAAAAACAATCTTTTTTTTTGAAGATTGTGAAAAAAATTTTCGATACTCAAGTTCTCATGGTCATAACTTATGCAAATGCTATCACATTTTATGCAAATTTACCCATTTTGGAAAGCCGAAAATGTCCTCTTCAAGATCATCGAAGGTCATATTAACATAGCTTACCAAATTTTTAAGATATGGGATAAATAACAAAAGTTCTCAATTTTTCCCCATTTTTAGCGTATTTTGAGTAACTCCCTTCCACAGGTCATAACTCCTAAACCATACGATATATCTCCGTAAAATAAATTTATATTTAAAGAGGGAGATCTCTTCTTCAACTTTTGTAACAGTTCCGGAAATCTAGCTATTCAAATTTCCGAGATATCGGAAAAATTAAAAAGTTGTAAAATTTTCTCCATTCTTAGCATATATTGAGTAACTTTCTTCCACAGGTCATAACTTCTAAACGTAACGATATATTGCACTAAAATAGATTTCTATTTTATAAGGAAGTTCTCTTCTTCAAATTTTGTAACAATTGAAAAAGTCTAGCTATTCAAATTTACGAGATATCGGAAAAATTAAAAAGTTTCAAATTTTTTCCCATTCATAGCATATTTTGAGTAACATCCTTCCACAGGTCATAACTTCTAAACTAAACGATATATTGCAGTAAAATAAATTTCTGTTTTAAGAGGAAGATGTCTTCTTCAACTTTTGTAACCGTAGTTCAGATCTAGCTATGCTAATTTACGAGATATCGGAAAAATTAAAAAGTTCCCAATTTTTCCCCATTCTTAGCATATTTTGAGTAACTTCCTTTCACAGGCCATAATTTCTAAACTAACCAATATATGCGATTAAAATTAATTTCTATTTAAAGAAGAAGATGTATTCCTTGACTTTTGTAACAATAGCGCAGATCTAGCTTTTCTAAAATTCCGAGATATCGGAAAAATAATGTAGATTACCAAATTTACCCATTTCAAACAATTTTGAGTAACTACCTTCTACAGGTCATAACTTCTAAACTAAACGATATATCTCCGGAAAATAAATTTATATTTAAAGAGGGAGATCTCTTCTTCATCTTTTGTAACAATTTCGCAGATATAGCTATTCAAATTTCCGAGATATCGGAAAAATTAAAAAGTTCCCAATTTTTTCACATTCTTGAAAGTTTTTGAGTAACTCTTCCTAGAGGTCATAACTTCTAAACTAAACGATATATCTTTGAAAAATAAATTGATGTTTGTAGAGGAAGATCTCTTCTTTATCTTTTGTAAAAGTTATAGAATGCTTGCTGTTGAAATTTCGGAGATATCAGGAAAAAAATAAAGCAGGTTCCCAATTTTTCCCATTCTCAATTTTTTTTAAGCAACTTCCTTCCAGAGACCTTAACTTCTAAACCAGACGATATAGCTCCGTGAAATAAATTTATATTTCTTCAATTATATATCTTCTTCAACTTCTGTAACAGAAACGAAGATCTAGCTATTGTAATATTCGAGATATCGGACAAATTATTCACATGCTCAAATTTTCCAATTTTAGAAATTTTTGGTTATGGATTTTTAAAGAGTCATAACAATTTTAATTTTCATGATGTCTTCGAGAAATTTACTATTTCTGAAAGAAAATTATATGGGACATATAATCATAAACAATTGTAGTAGTCTAGCCTAACAAATATTCGAGTTATCGGTAAAAATACAAGGTGCGCAAAATCTTTGAAATTTTACTCTTTTTTAAGTAGTCATCTTCTAGGGCTCATAACTCGTAAACTAAACGAGATATTGTGGTAAAATAAATGAATGTATGAAGAGGAAGATCTCTTCTTTAACTTTTGTATTAGTTGCCGAAGTCTGACTGTTCAAATTTTTGAGATATCGGAAAAATTAAACACTTACTGAACATTTTCAATTTTAGACATATTTAGGGAAATTTTTTCTAGAAGCCATATTTTTAGCAAATTTCAGAATATCTTCGAGAAATTAACTATTTCTGAAAGAATGTGGAGTGAATTTTATAGGTGTAAACGGTTTTAGTAATATAACCAAACCAATATTCGAGTTATCGGTAAATATAGCCAAGTGCGCAAAATTTTGAAATTTTTGGTAATTTTTGAGTAATCAACATTCAGCGGTCATAACTCCTTAACTATACGATATATCTCCGTAAAATAAATTTATATTTAAAGAGGAAGATCTCTTCTTCAAATTTTGTGACAATTTCAAAGATGTAGCTACAACAATTTTTGAGATATCGGGAAAATTTAGAACATACTCAAAAAGTTCAAATTTAGAAATCTTTGGGTAGACATTTTCTAGAAGCCATAACTTTTTCGAATTTCAGAATATCTTCAAGGAATTAACTATTTCTGAAAGAATGTGGAGTGAATTTTATATTTGTATAATGTTTTAGTAATGTAACCAACAAAATATTCGAGTTATCGGTAAAAAAAAACACGGGTGCGCAAAAAAATTGAAATGTTGGTCTTATTTGTGTAACCTATTTCATGTGGCCATAACTCCTAAACTAAGCGAGATATCTTAGTAAAATAAATTTATATTTTAAGAGGAAGATCTCTTTTTCAACTTTTGTAACAATTTCAAAGATGTAGCTATTTAAATTTCTGAGATATCGGAAAAATTTAGCACATACTCAACATTTTCAATTTTAAAAATTATTGGGTATATATTTTCTAAAAGCCATAACTTTTGTAATATTCAAGAGATCTTCGAGAAATCGACTATTTCTGAAAGAAGAATAAGTCTATTTTATATGTGTGAAAAGTTTTAGTAACATAACTTAACTAATATTAGAGTTATCGGTAAAAATACACTGGTGCGCAAAAAAATTGAAATGTTGGTCATATTTGTGTAACCTATTTCATGTGGCCATAACTCCTAAACTAAGGGACATATCTTAGTAAAATAAATTTATATTTTAAGAGGTAGATCTCTTCTTTAACTTTTGTAACAGTTCCCAAAATCTAGCTGGTCTAATTCTCGAGATATCGGGGAAAATTTAACACATACTCAAATTTTCCTGTTTTGGAAATTTTTGGGTAAACATTTTCTAAAAGCCATAACTTCGGTAAATTTCAGAATATCTTCAAGAAACTTACCATTTCTGAAAGAGTGTATTTTATAGTTGTAAAAGGTTTTAGTAATGTAACCGAACAAATATTTGAGTTATCGGAAAAAATACACTTGTGCTTAAAAAAATCTGAAATGTTGGTCATATTTTTGTAACCTTTTTCATGTGGCCATAACGTCTAAACCACGGGACATATCTTAGTAAAAAAAAATTATATTTTAAGAGGAAGATCCCTTCTTCAATTTTCGTAACAGTTCCCAAAATCTAGCTGGTCTAATTCTCGAGATATCGGGAAAAATTTAACACATACTCAAATTTGCCTGTTTTGGAATTTTTTGGGCAAACATTTTCTAAAAGCCATAACTTCCATAATTTTCAGAATATCTTTGTAAAATTTGTCGTTCCTTGAAGAAAATTGAGATTTCTATACATTTCAAAAAAATTGTAGTATTGGAGATATCGGTAATAAAACAAATCCCTAGCTTTTCTAAGTAAATTATATTTTTTCACTCACACTTTTTTCCAAATTTCCCAATATTATTCTAAGGAGAAGAAAACATTTCGATTTAATTTCCATCTTATGTGTTTTCATTTCGGAAAATTTATTTACCTTACATTTCAGTTGTTTTGTAAACAAGTCGTTTATTTTCACATTTTTCCATTGATGTTTTGAAAACCAAAAAAGCCATAAAATGAATTTTGAAAAACTGGAACTATTCAATTTTCACATATGTTGAAATCACAACAAATAAATGTGCAATGAACAGAATTGAAATAAAAGTTTTGAGAAGAAAACATTAAATTTTGAAATTGCGCAATATGTATATGTGTGTGTGCGTAATGCAACACGTTTCGAAAATATATTTCCTCGAACAAGACTAGATAAAATTTCTTGGCATAAAAGATAAAAATCTCATTTTTTGGGGGAAATATAAACAAAATGATGGGAACCATTATGAGCCAATGGGAAGGGGGGAGGGGTGCAATTTTTTGGTAAAAAGAAAAAAAATAATTCGAACATTATTTCAACAAGTTCTGGGAACAAAAATTCTCTTTTACGCATCATTACAAAAACATCTCCAAAATTAATCATGCTCTTTGTCAAAAAGTAATACTAATAAAAAAATCATCATCATTATGATGATGAGCTCTTCCTGTCATTGTTTACAGCTTCATTGAGTCACTGAGTGAGTGATGAACTCACGAATCTCTTTATTTGCTTATAAAAAATGCACGTGATTCTATGAAAAAAAAAAACACTGAATTAATAGAAGAGACATTTACGCGGCGCGTAATCTTTTTCAAGATAACTCAAAAATTTTGGTCTGCTATATAAGGTTTTCTAATTTCTATTTTAAGGGGAACACTGATTTCCAACACTAATACCCGGTTTTTTGAGGATAAACCGTATATCGCACAAGTTATGGTCTCTAGAAAATAGATCTACAAAAATAATCGAAATTAAGAAATTATGACTTTGGTTTAATTTTTACCGATATCTCGAAAATTTTCACAGATACATGAACGAAGCTGTTACAAAAATTACAGAAGAGGTCTTCCTCTATCAAGCCTTATTTATTTTACAAAGATATATCAAATGTCTGAGAAGTTATGACCTCTAGAACAGCATTACTCAAAATATGAAAATATTTTGAAAATGTGCGTAATTGCAAATTTTTACCGATAACTCTGAAATGTGTTTATACATACCAAAATTGCACTTCATAATTTTAGAGATCACATATTTCTCTATCACAAAACAATAAATTTTATAAAAATATTCCGATAATTACCAAAGTTATGGCCTCTAGAAACATACTACCCAAGTATTGTCGACAATCACTATTTAAGGGAATATATTTATTTTTTCCGATATCTCCAAAATTTGTTGAGTTACATCAACATAATTGTTACGAAATTCGTAGAAGAGATCCTGCTCTACAAACTCCAAGTTATCTTATTATAATATATTGGTTAGTCTAAAAGTTATGGACCCCAGAAGTGCCTCACTCAAAATATGTGAAAATTTTGAAATTTTCCGTACATGTAGATTTTTACCGATAACTCTAAAATTTTCTCAGATATATAACAGATTTTCATTATATGTTTAGAGAGCACATATTACTCTATCACAAAACAATAAATTTCATAAAGATATTCCGAAAATTACCAAAGTTAGGACCTCTAGAAACATACTACGCAAGAATTATCAATAATCACTTTTTATGGGTATATATTTATTTTTTCCGATATCTCCAAAATTTGTTGAGTTACATCAACATAGTTGTTACAAAATTCGTAGAAGAGATCCTGCTCTATAAAATGTAAGTTGTTTCATTGAGATATCTTGGTTAGTTAAAAAGTTATGGCCCCCAGAAGTGCATTACTAAAAAATATGTGAAAATGTTGAAATTTTGTGTAGTTGCAAATTTTTACCGATAACTCTGATATTTTCTCAGACACATTACAATTTTGCTTTACAGTTTTAGAGAGCACATATTACTCTATCACAAAACAATAAATTTCATACAAATATTCCGAAAATTACCAAAGTTAGGACCTCTAGAACATACTACCCAAAAAAATTATTAAAAAATTTAGGTAACTATATAATTTGTCCGATATCTCAGGAATTTGAGAAGCTGCATGGGTATAATAGTTACTAAAATTAAAGAAGAGATCTTTCTCTATAATTGTCCATTTATTTTACTAAAATCTAATAAATAGTTTCGAAGTTATGGTCCCCAGAACTGCATTACTCAAAATATATTAAAAATTGGCAAGTTTTTGTACTTGTAGATTTTTACCGATAACTCTGATATTTTCTCAGACACATAAGATTTTTGCTTTACAGTTTTCGAGAGCACATATTACTCTATCACAAAACACTAAATTTTATAAAGATATTCGGATAAATACCAAAGTTATGGCCTCTAGAAAACCCAAAAAATGCTACACCTCCAAAAATATAGGTAAGTATACAATTTATCCGATATCTCAGGAATTTGTTAAGTTGCATGGGTATAATAGTTACAAAATTTAAAGAAGAGATCTTCCTCTACAATATCCCTTTTATTTTACTAAAATATAATAATTAGTTTAGAAGTTATGGCCCTCAGAAGTGTGTTACTTAAAATATATGGAAAATTTTAAATTTTGCGTAAATACTGATTGTTCCCATAACTATGCACTTTTTGGACTTATTTCGTATAGGGTATTATAACAGTTTTCCGAAACTGTTATGCAACTAATTTTTTCATCAAATTTTTATTTTTTTAAGATTTTTTTATGAAAAAAGTTCCCCTTACCTTGCACTTGTATATTCACTTGACGTTGCACAACCTATCGACGTGCCTTCCGATGAATCTGTGATCGAGACTTGATGTTGCAGGACCCGCCTGGAACTTTGATTTGCCGTTGATTGTGTCGTCGCCGATGTGGATAAATTGCCAATATCTTTGTCGTACGAGCTATTTAAGCACTGAATACTCTGGGCTTCAGTGTGTGTTTGCAATGGGGCCATGAGCGAATCTGTGGGCAACTGGGCGAGAGTGCTAACGCTGCTGGTCGATCTATGGGGCGAGAGAAAGAGAGGGAGAAGAGAGAAAATTTATTAATGGAATGCCTTAAAAAAATTTAAATTTTTATTAAAAAGAAAATGGAGAAATGGATATCCTTAAATTAAAAAAAAAATATTTTATTTAATTTTCTTGAAAAAATACATTAGGTGTGTTCCACTATTTTTGTATTTTTTACAATAGGTGTGTTCCAGCACTTTTTTTCAAAAAAAAAGAAATAAATAAAAAAAAGAAAAAAATAAATGTGATGTAAATAAATTAAAAAAAAAAATACAAAAAATATTTTTATTTAATTTTCTTGAAAAATTACATTAGGTGTGTTCCACTATTTTTGTATTTTTTTTTTAATTTTTGCAAAATTTTAAATAAAAAAATATTTAAAAACATAAATGTGATGCAAATAAATAAAAAAAATAAAAATTATTTTTAATTTATTTTTTTTGAACAAATTTACATTAGGTGTGTTCCACTATTTTTTTTTTTGTAAATAAATTTTAAAATAACGTGCTGGAAAATCCCACAAATTAACGTCACTCTAAGTCAAAACTAATCATGAACCAAAAAAAAATTTACATTAGGTGTGTTCCACTATTTTTGTATTTTTTTACTTTTACAAAAATTAAAAAAAATATATTTAATGTTATAAGTGTGTTGCAAATGAATCAAAAAAAAATTAAAAATTATTTTTTTAATTTTCTTGAACAAATTTACATTAGGTGTGTTCCACTATTTTTTTTTTAATTTTGGACTATTTTCTTTACTTTTTTTTTGTGTTGGAAAATCCCATAAATTTACGTCACTAAATTTTTACGTCGTAACTAATCATGAACCAAATAAAAAAATTCAGGTTAACCATCATCCAAAATTTATTTGAAATTTTGTTTTGAAACAAAGCGAAAAAAAAAATCCAACGGATTTTTTGTTTTAAATTTCTGTATATTGACCTATTTGGCAAATGTTTTGTATAAGTGTCAGATTTCTTGTTCGTCGTTAACATTTTTCCATTGTTTTTTTTTCTTTGAGGTCCATAAAAGTCAAAAAACAAATTCGCAATTTGCGGTTCAGATATTTATCTTGTGAACAGAAAAGAAATCACACATACATACACACACTAACACATCACTAGAATGAATGTCTTGTTTGGATTACTTGACAGTTTGATAAATGGTTTTACTTTAGTGATGATCCGTTCCCGCCATAGTCACGTACGTCGGGTGTTAATATTTTGTTTTTAAGAAATTAAAAAAAAAAATTCCCAAATATTTTTGTTATGGTTATTGATTTGACACTAAAATAACAAAATACTATTTTTTTGAAATATTACTGACACAATTTTTATACAAAATTTATTTGAAAATAATTTAGAAATTTAAATTAGTTTTTAGAATAAATAAACCTTATATTTCTATTGCCTACCTTAAGGGGTTCGCATTAAAACCAACATTTTTATAACCGTTCCTTATCAGTTTTTGGTCATTCCTTATCAGGAATTTAAATCCCTCCCCTTATCATTAAGAAAAATAATTAAATAACGGAAAATTGGTATACTTTGGGGCTGTGGGGGTTAAAATATTAATATTTTTATAGAAAACCTCCATAAACATAAAAATCAAGAAAAATTTGGCCAATTTTCATTTTTTCCGCGAGTATAACAGTTATAAAATTAACTGTTATACTCGCAAAAATGATCTGAAATGACTAGAACTACCACCAATTTAATATTCTAATGCATTTTAATTCATTTTCATGATTTTTGGTGTGTATAACAGTTATAAACTTAACTGTTATACTCACAAAAATGACCCTAAATGACTAGAAATACAATCAATTTACTATTCTAATGAATTTTAATGCATTTTCATGGTTTTTGGTGAGTATAACAGTTATAAAATTAACTGTTATACTCCCAAAAAATGGTTCGATATTGCGGGAAATACAACCAATTCACTATTTAAATGTATTTTAATTAATTTTCATGGTTTTTGATGCGTATAACAGTTAAAAAATTAACTGTTATACACACAAAAATACTTCAAAAATGACGGAAAATATAACAATTTAACTATTTTAATGCATTTTCATTGTTTTTGATGAGTATAACAGTTATAAACTTAACTGTTATACTCGAAAAAATTATCCGACATGATTAGAAATACAACTAATTTACTATTCCAGTAAATTTTAATTCATTTCCATTGTGTTTGGTGAGTATAACAGTTATAAAAATAACTGTTATACTCGCAAAATGATCGGGAATTACTATAAATATAAACAATTTACTATTCTAATGAAGTTTAATTCATTTTTATGGGTTTTGATTAGTATAACAGTTATAGACTTAACTGTTATACACACAAAAATTATCGAAAACTGTTATACAAGATAGAAAAATAAATATTAATTGACTTAGTGATGATTTTTAGGCCCATTTTGGTAGTATAACAGTTTTCGAAAATTGTAAAATAAACTGTTATACACATAAAAATTTAATTTTTTTTATAAATTACTAACGAACTATTGAAAATACGATAATTCACATAATTTTAATTTGTTTTCACGTAGTTTTGATAGTATAACAGTTTTCAAATTATGTAACTGTTATACATGCCAAAATGATAAAAAAATGACTACTAATAATTGCAAATGACGGGAAATACACTTATTAACAGTTTTTTATGGATTTTTATGCATTTGTATTACAGTATAACAGTTTCGGAAAACTGTTATACGCTGAAAATTGGTATTCTACATTGCAAAAAATTATATTTTTAATGAATGTGGATGAGAAATAAATAAAAATTTATGTTTCAATCAAGTTTTCATTATTATAACTCTCCAAAATAACTGTTATACTGCAACAATAACTGTTATACAGTAGAAAAAGTTGCGAATTTTCATAAAAATGAGTATATAATGACTAAATAAGTCATTTTATGCATGATTTGAGTTGTATAACAGTTTGAAGAAAACTGTTATACTCGAAAAATTTTCGCAAAAATTGATATTTTTCAATAATTAATAAATGTGGAAACATTTTGAGATAATTTACCGTAGTATAACAGTTTGAAAAAAAAACTGTTATACTCAAAAATTTTTCGGAAAATGGATATTTTTGAATAACAAATAAGTATGGAGTCGTGTTGGTGCGATTTACTGCAGTATAACAGTTTAAAAAAAACTGTTATACTCTATAAAAATTTAAGAAAAAATTACATTTTGAATTTTTTTTTAAATTAAATATTAACAAAATTTAATATTCCATCTTACCCAAATTTATATTCTTATATGTAATAAATAGCTGACCGATTCTTTCGAAGGTTTAAATAAATTTAAATAAATGTATATTTATTTAATTTAATATAAATCTCTGCCTATTATTTAATCTCAAAAAAAAATTATTTTCTTTTTTTATTAAATAAAAATATTTAAATACAATTATTTCCTAATTTTTTTATTTGACATTTTGTTGTTGCTGATGATGATGGTGATTTCCTTGTATAAATGGCAATTTAAATATGTCATTGTTTTATAAATATTTTTATTTCTTTGTTGTTGTGGTAGAGAGAGCGAGGGTGAGAGCAATTTCATAAGTTAATGACCCCTCTTCTCTCACGATGTTTTTTTATTTGCAATTGTTGTGGGAAATAAAATTCATATTTTTTTCTGTGTAAATATCACTACCCCTTTTTTTGTTTGAAAACAACAAAAAGCCACATTTATATAATTGTAATAAATGAGGCCTGTATTTCCGATATAATACATAATCATTTTTTATAAATTGAAAAAGGGTGGATGGGATTGGGATGATTGAAAATAAACACCATGATAGAGAAATGTCAGAAAATCATGGCAATCATGGCTATAGTAGAAAAATTTTTTATGACTTAAAATTACTATTTTTACGATTTTTATGTGTATAACAGTTTTCCATAACTGTTATACTGTAGCTAAAACTGCTTAAAACTGTCTTAGAATAATAATTTATAGATTTTTAGGACATAAAATTCATATTTTTACGATTTTTGTGTGTATAACAGTTTCCTATAACTGTTATACTGGAACTAAAACTGCTTAAAATAGTCTTAAAATAATAATTTGTCGATCTTTAAGACAAAAAATTTATATTTTTACGATTTTTATGTGTATAACAGTTTTCTATAACTGTTATACTGGAGCTAAAACCACAGAAAATGGTCCCAAAATGGTTATCTATGCAAAATAGATGAATTTTGGACAATTTTTATTAGTATAACAGTTTTCGCTAACTGTTATACTCAAGCAAAAACACCAAAATTGGGCTAAAAATGAGTTTTTAATGGATAAGAATGAATTTACAGACATTATCACTTATGTAGGAGATGTTTTTAACTTTTATACCCAAGGAAAAAAACTGTTATACAGCTTAATTTTCTAAATTTTATTAAATTATACTTCTATATCACCCACATATCGCCCCTGAAATCAATCAACGGCAGTTATTCTGTACCAAAACAATTTTTTAGTGCATAAAATCGTAATTTTTACGAATTTTATATGTATAACAGTTTTCTATAACTGTTATACTGCAGCTAAAACTACTGAAAATGGTCTCAGAATGGTTATTTTTGCCGAATAGATGAATTTTGGACAATTTTTTATTAGTATAACAGTTTTGGCTAACTGTTATACTCGAGCAAAACATACCAAAATCGATCTCAAAATGACTTTTTAATAGATACGAATGCATTTGAAGGCATTTCCTCTTGTAGAACAACTTTCTATAACTGTTATACTCAATAAAAACTGTTATACAGCATTATTTTTTTTTAATTTTATTAAATTATACTTCTGAATTATACATGTCGCCCATAAAATCGTTCAGAGGAAATTTTTATGATATGAAATTCTTATTTTTCCCGCATTTCATATGTATAACAGTTTCCTATAACTGTTATACTGGTGATGAAACTGCATAAAATGGTCGTAGTATGGTAATTAATTGATTATAGATGCATTTTTGTTAATTTTTATTAGTATAACAGTTTTCTATAACTGTTATACTAGAATAAAAATGCCAAAAATTACCTTCAAATGGTTATTTAATGGATAAGAATGAATTTTCATTTGTTTAGGCGATGTCTATAACTGTTATACTGAAGGAAAAAACTGTTATACTGCTTTATTTTCTAAATTTACGTTTATTTCCTCATCATATCACCCATATAATCAATCAGGGGATATATTTTACAAAGAAATAATTTTTATGACATAAAAGCCTAATTTTTACGATTTTTCTTGGTATAACAGTTTTCTAAAACTCTTATACTGCAGCTAAAACTGCTAAAAATCATCTTTTAATGGTTAGTTATGGAATGAAAATGCGTTTTTAACAATTTCTATGAGTATAACAGTTTTCTATAACTGTTATACTCGGGAAAAAATGCTAAAAATTGCTCTTAAAATGGCTATTTAATGGATAAGTATGTATTTGCAGAGAATTTCACCTATATAACAGTTGTGTGTAACTGTTATACTGAAGGAAAAACTGTTATACTGCAATATTTTCTAAATTTAAGAACATTTGAAATTTATTTCAGCATCATAACACCCATGTTGTCGATTAGGGGCAACCATTCTGCAAAATAAGTAATATTTATGGCATAAAAACCTAATTTTTAGGATTCTTAGTTGTATAACAGTTTTCTACAACTGTTATACCCGTAACAAAATTTTATAAAATGGTCTCAGAATGATTTTTTATGCAATATAAATTCATTTTTGGCAATTTTTATGAGTATAACAGTTTTCTATAACTGTTATACTCAAGCTAAAAATGCAAAAAATTGTCTTAAATTTGTTATTTATAGGATAGGGAAATGAATTTTTAACCATTTCCACTTGTATAACAGTTTTCGATAACTGTTATACTCCAGGAAAAACTGTTATACACTCAAAATTTTCATGAAATTAGTTTATTTTTTCTACTGCAGTACATCACCAAGCCATAAAATGTTTTACCCCACCCAATTTATCCCCTCCTTCACCTCCTCCATCACAAAATTCCCATCATCCCCTCCCCAAAACGTTTACCCTTTTTTCCATTTTAGCTAAATATCAAAAATTAATTGATGAATTCATCATCCATCACAACAACAACAATTAATTTTAATTCAGCGGTTCTTTTTGAAATCGTATTTGTTTAATAAATATTGAGACGCACACACAAACAAACACATACAAACACACACACGATAACAATTAAACAAGAAAATTAATACATGACAATAAATCTCAAATTTCATGACAATAAATTAAAAGAGGCAGAACATTAAATGGCATAAAAGTTGGGGGAATGTCCCACGGCTAAGGGTATGAGGTTTGCGAAACAAACAACAACAATGTGATCATCAAAAGGAAAATTTATTTTAAAGGCAAATTTAATTTTTTTGTCAACATTTAAAAATTAATTTTTTTAATTTTTCATGCATTTTTTTGAAACTGTTATACTGTCAAAAATGTAAGAAAACACGCTTTTATAGATCTATTTTCAAAAATGTATAATTTTTAGTGATTTTCTGCCAGTTTTTCCTTAGTATAACAGTTTAGTAAAACTGTTATACTCGCGTAAAAGTGGTCATACCAAATAAATATATTGTCAATTATACAATATTTCATGTTTATTTATATTTTGCGACTTTTTTCTCCAGTATAACAGTTTATGTAAACTGTTATACTAGCTAGAAAACTGTTATAATGAGCAAATTGAGTGCAAATTATATTAGAATTCATGTTTTCTAATGTTCATAAGCAATTATAATTGTTTTCATTCAATTTTGTTGTCTCAAAAAAACTCTTATACTCCATGGTATAATAGATTATTAAAGAGTTATATTGCAAAAATGTGAATTTTTTGTTTTATTTTGTGTTATTTTATATTTAGTATGAATTTTGTAATTTTTTAAAGCTAATTCGTCCAGTATAACAGTTTATGTTAACTGTTATACGGCATTAAAAACTCTGATATTAACCAAATTTACGACAGATTTTTGTTAGATTTCACTTCCCTAATTGTGAAATTGGATAATTGTATTTTTTTTTCAATATAATTCCACATTTATTTAACAATAAAAACTGTTATACTGGTCGTTTTAAGTGAGAATTTTGTAAAAAATTAAATTTTTCTCATTGGTATTGCATTCTATTTGAATTGTACTAATTTTCTGCATAATTTTTGGCAGTATAACAGTTTACGAAAACTGTTATACAAACTGTTATACACTTAAAAATGGTACAAAATGATAAAGACTATCATATTTTATCGATTACAGTTTGTTTTATATCAAATCTCACTGATATAAGGTCACTATAACTGTTATACTGGTCAAAAAAATTCGGATTTTTGTAAAAATGCTCGATTTGTTTTTTAAAATTTTCGTTATAATTTTACTGGAATTTGATGTGATATATGATTGGCATTATATACTTAAAGAAAATATATTATTCCCATTTTTGTTTTATTTTTTCTCATAATTTCACTATTTTATGATAATAAAAACTGTTATACTGCTTCTTTTAGTGGAGAATTTTAGAAATTATTGAAATTTTTTCATTTGTTTTGCACTCTATTTGATTTATAATAATTTTCTGCTTAAAATTTGGTTGTATAACAGTTTTCGAAAACTGTTATACAAACTGTTATACTCATGAAAATGACGAAAAATTATCAAATATTTCATGTTTTATCGATTTCCATTAAATTTCATGAGAAATCTCACTCATATGAGGTCACTAAAACTGTTATACTGGTCAAAATTTTCAAATTTTTGTAAATTTTTTGATTTTTTCTTAATGTTTCGTTGCAATTTTACTTGATTTTTGATTGATATATCATTGGAATTCAAATTTTAAAAAAATTTTATTTTTTTTCTAAAATTTCACTATTTTTTAATAATAAAAACTCTTATACTGCTTCTTTTAAAGGAAAAGTTTACACATTTTTGCAACTTTTTCACTGCTTTTGTATTCCATTTGAATTTTAATAAATTTCTGCACATTTTTTGGCTGTATAACAGTTTTCGAAAACTGTTATACAAACTGTTATACTCGGGAATTTGTCGGAAAATGGTGTAAAACTTCATTTTTGATCGGTTTCCATTAAATTTCCGGACAAATCTCACTCATATAAGATCAATGAAACTGTTATACAGGTCACAAATTTCAAATTTTTGTAATTTTTAAGATTTTTCTTTTTAATTTTGGATTGATCTGAGATTAACATTATATTATTAAAAGATTATATTTTTAATTTTTTCTCAACATTGCACTATTTTTAAATAAGAAGAACTCTTATACAGCTTCTTTTATGGGATAATTTTACAAATTATTGACATTTTATCACTTGTTTTGTAGTCTGTTTGATTTCTAATAATTTTCTGCGTAAAATTTGGTTGTATAACAGTTTTCGAAAACTCTTATACAAACTGTTATACTCGGGAATTTGTCGGAAAATGATGCAAAACTTCACGTTTTATCTATTTCCAATCAATTCCGTGTCAATTGTCACTCATATGAGATCAATGAAACTGTTATACGGGTCAAAAATTTTCGAATTTCCGTAAATTTTTTGATTTTTTCTTAATGTTTCGTTGCAATTTTACTTGATTTTTGATTGATATATGATTGGAATTCAAATTTTAAAAAATTTTTATTTTTTTTCTAAAATTTCACTATTTTATTATATTAAAAACTCTTATACTGCTTCTTTTAAGGGAAAAGTTTACACATTTTTGCAATTTTTTCACTTGTTTTGTATTCCATTTGAATTTTAATAAATTTCTGCACATTTTTTGGCTGTATAACAGTTTTCGAAAACTGTTATACAAACTGTTATACTGGGGAATTTGTCGGAAAATGGTGTAAAACTTCATTTTTGATCGGTTTCCATTAAATTTCCGGACAAATCTCACTCATATAAGATCAATGAAACTGTTATACTGGTCACAAATTTCAAATTTTTGTAAATTTTAAGATTTTTTTTTTTAATTTTGGATTGATCTGAGATTAACATTATATTATTAAAAGATTATATTTTTAAATTTTTCTCAACATTGCACTATTTTTAAATAAGAAGAACTCTTATACAGCTTCTTTTATGGGAGAATTTTACAAATTATTGACATTTTATCACTTGTTTCGTAGTCTGTTTGATTTCTAATAATTTTCCGCGTTAAATTTGGCTGTATAAGAGTTTTCGAAAACTGTTATACAAACTCTTATACTCGGAAATTTGTCGGAAAATGGTGTAAAACTTCATGTTTTATCGATTTTTATTTAAGTTAGTGTCAAATCTCATTCATATGAGGTCAATGAAACTGTTATACTGGTCAAAATTTCCATTTTTTTATTATTGGATTTTTTTCATAATTTTTTGTTGCAATTTTACTGAAAATTTGATTTGCATTACTTTCGTAAAAAAATATAATTTTTCCATATTTTGTTTTATTTGTTCTCATAATTTTACGATTTTATTATATTAAAAACTCTTATACTGCTTCTCTTAAGGGAAAAGTTTACACATTTTGGCAATTTTTTCACTTGTTTTGTATTCCATTTGAATTTTAATAATTTTCTGCACATTTTTTGGCCGTATAACAGTTTTCAAAAACTCTTATACAAACTGTTATACTCGGGAATTTGTCGAAAAATGGTATAAAACTCCATGTTTTATCGATTTCCATCAAATTACATACCAAATCTCGTTGATAGAGGGTTACTCAAACTGTTATACTGAGTTAAAAATTTCCAATTTTATACTAAATTTTATTTTTTTTTTAATTTTTTCCATGATTTTATATACTCTTTAAATAAATAGAATTTTGTGTAGAAAATTTTTGTTATTTTTTTCACATAATTTCACTATATTGTAATAATAAAAACTCTTATACTGCTCTATTTTGGAAAAATTTTACACATTTTTAAAAAAAAAACCTTTGCATTTACATTCTAAATTAAATTACAATAATTTTCGCACCAATTTTGGGTTGTATAACAGTTTTCGAAAACTGTTATACAAACTGTTATACTGGGGAATTTGTCGGAAAATGGTGTAAAACTTCTTATTTAAACGATTCTATTGAATTTTATGTCAAAGCTTGTTAATTTGGGGGCACTCAAACTGTTATACTGTGGTAAAAATTTAAATTTTTTTCTAAAATTTAATTTTCTTTTATTTTTTTTATGATTTTAGAAGCATTTTAATTAAGAAAGATTTGTGTAAAACAATTTTTTTTAATTTTTCCACATAATTTCACTACTTTGTAATAATAAAAACTCTTATACTGCTCGTTTTTAGTAAAATTTTTACACATTTTTTAAAAAATTCCTTAGTAGTTACATTCTAAATTAAATTACAATAATTTTCGTACCAATTTTGGACTGTATAACAGTTTTCGAAAACTGTTATACAAACTGTTATACTCGGGAATTTGACGGAAAATCATGTAGAATTTCGTATTTTATTATTTCCAATAATAATTTCATGTGAAATTTCATTGGAATGGGGTCACTCAAACTGTTATACTGAGGAAAATGTTTTCGAAATTTTGCAATTTTTTTATTTTTTTCGATTTTTATTTATTATTTATTGTAATTTATTTTTAATTTATCATTTCCTTAAATTTTATTTATTTTTTTCTGTCGAAAAATAAAAAAAAAATATATTTTCTTCGTTGTAACTATCCCACCGACCCTACACAACCGCACCGAAAATCATCACTGATTCATGTTAATTTTGCAAATTAATATTAAGCCCCCCGAAAAGGCAAAACTAAGTAAGCTGTCTATCCACACAAAACTTGAATTAAACAAAAAAACTAACTTCATTAAAACAATGGAGGAAGAGAGAAAAATCTGCAGAAGTAGAATAAGAAAGGTTTAAACAAAGTCAGTGCCTTTGGCTATGATTTAAACAACAACAACAACAGTAATAAAAAAAAAAACAAAGAAGAAGTGGCCAACCCTTTTGCCAAATTCAAGTAACCGTAAATTTAAAGCCAGCGACTTTACAAAAAACGCCACATCAAGTCAACTTAAGAGAGAGATGGAAAGAGAGTCAGACAGACAAAGAGAGTTCAAAAAATCTCGTTTTGCCCAAAAAAAAACAAAAATAGTCAAAAAATGAAGTGGCTCCAAAACAACAAAAAACTGAAATCACCACAAATGGTTATTTGGGATATTGCGGGCATTAGTCATTAAGTCTCAAGCACCGGTACCAGTATTGGACAAAATTAAAAAAAAAAAAAAAAACAAAAAAACTAATATTCATGATTTAAAATCAGTTTGCCATGATGTTGAAATTTTTTCGAAAATTTTTAACTACTGGTTGAAACATGAAGGTTATGGTAGTTTTTTTTCGGCATTAAATGGTTTGGAACATTTAAATGAGTTTGACGTAAATCAAATACACATGTGGATTTGAAATTTAATGAACCACAAACTACCTTGGACTTGTGAAATAATCATAATGTTATTATTATTTTTAATAACTATATTTTATTTCAAATAATAATTAAATTCATGAAAACAAATATTTTTCAATGAAAACCCCATTAAAATGCATTAAAAATCATTTTGGGGCAAAAAAATCTAATTTCGAATTTTTCGAAATTGAGTTCGAAAATTCGAACATGGATTTTTGGGTATGAAATTCCTTAATTAAGCTCTTCTGCATCATTATAAAGTGAAAATTTTCAAAATTTGCCCAAAAATTCACATGTTCGAATTTTCGAACATAAATTTTTTATGGAAACTATTGTGATTTTTCGACTAAAATTAAAGTCAAACTCATTTTCAATGAAAAACACATTAAAATGCATTAAAATTTATTTTGGGACAAAAAAATCTAATTTCAAATTTTTCGAAATTAAGTTCGAAAATTCGAACATGGATTTTTCGGTGCGAAATTTCTTAATTAAGCATCTCTGCATCATAATAAAATGAAAAAATTGAAATTTGGTCCAAAATTCACATGTTCGAATTTTCGAACATTCACTTAAAATGATAAAAATTTTGATATTTGGGCGTAAATATGATATAGAATCATTATAAAGTGAAAAATTTTAAATTTTGCACAAAAATTCACATGTTCGAATTTTCGAACATAACTTTTTTATGGAAACTCTTGTGATTTTTTGACTAAAATTAATTAAAGTCAATGAAAAAGATATTAAAATACATTAAAATTCATTTTAGGGCGAAAAAATCTAATTTCTATTTTTTCGAAATTATTTTCGAAAATTCGAACATGGATTTTTGGGTGTCAAATATCTTAATTAAGCATCTCTGCATCATTATAAAATGAAAAAAGTGAAATTTGGATCAAAATTCACATGTTCGAATTTTCGAACATAAATTTTTTTATGGAAACTATTGTGATTTTTCGACTAAAATTAAAGTTAAACTCATTTTCATTGAATAAGGCATTAAAATTCATTTTGGGGCGAAAAAATCTAATTTCGAATTTTTAGAAATTAAGTTCGAAAATTCGAACATGGATTTTTGGGTGTGAAATTTCTTAGTTAATCGATTCTGAGGCAACATAAAATGAAAAAAGTGAAATTTGGCCCAAAATTCACATGTTCGAATTTTCGAACATCTACTTAAAATGTTAAAAATTGTGATATTTGGACGAAAATATTAAAACTAAAATAACGGAATAGGTATTCCGTAGAAATTTAACATTTTACTTACAAAACACATAATTTCAAATGATAAACCATGTTCGAAAATTTTCGAAATTAATATTTTAACCAAATTTTGTAATTTTCTTACAAAAAAATTATTACACAATAGCTAATATGGAAAATTGGACGTTTTTGTTACAAAAAATTGAATTTCGAAATGAAAAAATTAATTTCGAATTTAATTTTTAATTCGAATTTTAGTAAATTGTTGAGTATTATTGTTTTAAAATACAATATAAAATGCTGCTATTGTAATAATTTAAAATTGTTTGTGCAAAAAAACTATTTTCGATAATAAAAATTATGTTCGAAAATATTCGAAATTAAATTTTTACCTCAATTAAAGGTTGTATTGATTTAAACTGCAATATATTTAATTTAGCATGTCATGACTAAATATTTCAGTAGAAAAAAAATATTTTCGAAACTAAAAATTATGTTCGAAAATTTTTGAAATTGAATTTTTACGCCAAAATTTGATTTTTATTGCTTTGAAATGAAATATGTTAATGTGTGTATGCAATTATAAAGGAATTTAGGAGCAAACATTGATTTTCGAAAGTAAAAAATTAAGTTCGAAAATTTTCGAAATTGAATTTTTAACTCAATTTAAGATTTAATTGCTTTAAAATGTAATATGTTGAAGTTTATTCGCTATAATAACGTTTTACAGGAGCAAAAAATGATTTTCGAAATTAAAAAAATTAAGTTCGAAATTTTTCGAAATTAAATTTTCCAAAATTTTTCGATTTTTTTAATTTAATGTGCAATATGATGTGGTGTTACTGTAATAATTTAGATTTTATGGTTCAAAAATTGATTTTCGAAAATAAAAACCGAGTTCGAAATTTTTCGAAATTGAATTTTTACCTCAATTTAAGATTTTATTGATTTAAACTGCAATATATTTAAGTTAGAATGCCATAATTGCGTATTTCAGTATAAAAAAATTATTTTTTTAAATAAAATTTAAGTTCGAAATTTTTCGAAGTTGAATTTTTACGCCAAAATGTTATTTCTATCGCTTTAAAATGCAATATATTAATGTTAGCATGCAAAATTAAATTATATTATAGCCAACAATTGATTTTCGAAAATAAAAATTATGTTCGAAAATTTTCGAAATTAAATTGTTACCCCAAAAATTGATTTTATTGCTTTAAAATGCAATTATATTAATGTTAGCATACAATAATAAAGTGCTTTATGGGCAAAAATTGATTTTCGAAAGTAAAAAAATAAGTTCGAAAAATTTCGAAATTGAATTTTTAACTCAATTTAAGATTTAATTGCTTTAAAATGTAATATGTTGAAGTTTATATGCGATAATAAGGTTTTTAAGGAGCAAAAAATGATTTTCGAAATTAAAAAAATTAAGTTCGAAATTTTTCGAAATTATATTTTCCAAAATTTTTCGATTTTTTTAATTTAATGTGCAATATGATGTGGTGTTACTGTAATAATTTAGATTTTTTGGTTCAAAAATTGATTTTCGAAAATAAAAACCGAGTTCGAAATTTTTCGAAATTGAATTTTTACCTCAATTTAAGATTTTGACTGATTTAAACTGCAATATATTTATGTTAGAATGCATTATTAAGTATTTCAGTAGAAACAAATATTTTCGAAAATAAAAAATTATGTTCGAACATTTTCGAAATTGAATTTTTAACCAAAGAAATGATTTTTATTGCCTTAAAATAAAGTGGGACAGAGAGGAGGGGGGATTTCTGTTTTTGTTTATGTGGCTCTCCCCCTCATCTGTTCGATTTTTACGGTTCATTGAAATTTATGTAGTGGACATCGACTGGCTGAGCTCATTTTCGAAATAAATTGGGGAGTGTTTCAAAATTGTTGTTGGAGATTTGTTTGAGGGTTTGCGGCGGGGAGGGGAGGGGAGACCTTGTTTCTTGTTCTCTTTTTTTTTTGTTGGGTGCTAGAGGAGTTGGAGGTGTGCTCCAATTTTTTTTTGTCAATGAATTTTCAATGATTTTTTTAGAAATCGAAACGCCACACGACAATTAAACGAACCTTGAAAATAGTTTTGAATTCAAAAATTTCAAAAACCCCCAAAATGATTTTGCTTAAATGGTATTTTCCTCATTGTCATGATTTTTTCTCACAGCGATTTGATTAATGATTCGTGGTTTTTTTCAGACTCCAAAACTCATCTTCACGAACATCATCCCCCACACACACACACACATACCCACACCCTAACACACACCTACCCCAAGCTCTTGACCCAGTTAAACAAAGAAACAAAAAAATGCAATTGAAATTGAAATCTCTGAAATCACAGATGATGGTGGTGATTTCATTAGCAACTTTTACTTGAGGTAATTATTTGGTCACGTCTAAACATGACCAGCCAAAAAAGAGCAACAAACAAATGTCACATTATTTGAAGTAAATGGCCATTATTATACGTTCCGTTTTTCTTTAATTGTGTACGAATTTAAAACTTAATGATAACATTAAAAAAAAGGTTTCATTAAATTTCTACGAAATTTAGAAATTAGAAATTTCTAAAAATAAAAAAAAAAAAAAAAAAAAAATTGGAATAAAGTGAAAAAAATACTTGACATTTACAAAAGTGAAAAAAATTATGTTACATTTTTTTCTTTTCTAAAACAAAAAAAAAAAAAAAAAATGTAAAAAAAATTTTTTTTTTCAATTTCGAATTTTTTCGAAATTAATTTCTTTAGTCAAAAATACTCATTTCCTCATTAGATCCTCCCTATTTACAATTTTCCACACTATTTTCGAAGAAATTCCAAAAAATTTTGGCAATTTTTTGAATTTCGAATTTTTTCGAAATTGGCAAACTTCCTCAAAAAAAGTAAATGTTTGTTAAAAATGTGTTCAAATATTAAATTCTAGAGAAATTTAGAAAAAAAACACATAAAAATTTGAAATTTTGTGTAATTTCGAATTTTTCGAAATTAGAAATTTTGACCAAAAATAAAATTTGTTTGTAAAATTTTGATCAAATATCAAATTCCAGATGAATGTCAAAACAAAAATTCACAAAAGAAGGAAATTTTTTGAATTTCGAATTTTTCGAAGTTACAAATTTTGACTAAAAATAAAATTTGTTTGTTTAATTTTGATTAAATATCAAAATCAAGATAAATTTCAAAATAAAAATTCACAAAAAATTATTTTTTTTTTAATTTCGAATTCATCGAAATTATTATTTTTCGAAATTATAAATTTTTGACCAAAAATATATTTTTTCTTATATAATAGTGATTTAACATCAAATTACAGGTAAATGTCAAAACAAAAATTCACAAAAAAAAGTAAATTTTGTTAAATATCAAATTCACTACAATTTTGAAAAAAATCACATACAAATTTGACTTTTTTTCAATTTCGAATTTTTTGAACATAGATTTTTTACAAATTTTAATAGAAATCATTCACTTTTCGTTAAAAGATTTTCTTTATTACTTAATTAAAAAAAAAAAATTCCCGAAGAAAAAATGCGAAAAAGTATAAAATTTTTAATTTCGAAAATTTTTCGAAGTTAAATTTCTTACTATTTTTGGAATAAAATTTATACAATCTTTGCAATCTGGTATCTGGTATCGATTTCCAGCAAATTTGAAATTAAAAATTGCGAAAAAAGTTAAAATTTTTTAACTTCGAATTTTTCGAACATACATTTGTAACTTTTGTTTACTTAAAAAATCCAAAATTTATAAAATCTGTCCAGCTATATGATATTTTCACCATTGTACCAGTTCCATGATAAAAAAGTCAATTATTTTAAATTTCGAAAATGTTCGAATTTTTTCGAACATTAATTGTAGCACATATTTTACAATTTTTTGATCTATAAACTATGTATTTAAAATATAACGAAATAAAATTTATTTTTGTCACAAAAAATTGCGCAAAAAATTATGAAAATCTAATTTCGAATTTTTCGAACATTGATTTTTAACGTAAAATATTGCAAAATTTATAAAATAATTCATCAGAGACCTCTTTAAAACTAATTTCATAATAAAAATGTCATTATTTTAAATTTCGAAAATGTTCGAATTTTTTCGAACATTGATTTTTAGTACATTTTTTAAAATTGTTTAATAAATAAACTATGTATTTAAAATATAACGAATTAAAACTCATTTTTGCCATAAAAAATTGCGCAAAAATTTAATGAAAATTTAAGTTCGAATTTTTCGAACATTGATTTTATGAGTGAAATATTGCAAAATTTATAAAATAATTCATCTGTGACTTCATTTTAACTAATTCCATGATAAAAGATGCATTATTTTAATTTTCGAATATGTTCGAATTTTTTCGAACATTGTTTTTTTGCGTAAAAATGTTAAAAAATCATACAAAATATCATATGTAACTCAATTTCAACGTTAAATCACTTAAAAATGCCAATATTTTAATTTCGAAAATTTTCGAACATCAAATTTTTTCACAAAAAAATTCAAAAATTTCCAAAAAAAATCCAATTTCATACCAAAACAAAAATACCATTGATAAAATTCGATTTCAAAAAAATATTGAAAAATTCCCATAACTTGTCTGGGGAATTTTCCCAATTTTAATGCTTTCCCAAATAAAACCTGCTTGCTTTCATGCTGTTCCACATTTCTTTTCCCATAATTGTTGTTTTATTTCAGAATTTCTTTGGATTTTAAAGTTCTTTGAACTTCCCAGCCCATACGCCATGCATTCGTGAGATTAAGGTGAAGCAGAGAAGGGGGGGTGGGGTAGTTTTCTTAAAAACGAAATATGACAGTTATGCAGATATGTTGGAGTGTTGTTTGTCTTCTTCGCTTGACCAATTAGCAAGACCTGCCGGTAGATCTTCGAGGGGTGTGTGTGAGTGTTTTTGGGTTTTGGGCTATTTGCTCTGTTGTTGTTCTTCCGTGCGTGTGTGTGTTTGAGTTTGAAGAGCTTTATAAATATTTATTTAATTTTCACATTAAATATAAGTGTTATACACGGAGGTAAGGTACCTCTAATTAAAGTTACCGGGTAGCATTTAACGAAGAAGAAGAAACAAACTGGCTCGCCAAGTCATTGTTGCCACAGTCGTAGACGTGGCTGATAACGAAGTCAACGACGATGATGATACATACGGACATTCCCCTCTTCGTTCCGCTGCATTAGTTTCATTCATGCGGAAGTTGTCTTAGAAGTGGATAGGTACACTGAGAAAAAAAAATTGAGGAAGGTGGGCATTGCATCTCAAAATTTTTCAAAAAAAAAAAACATATTTTTTAAAAAATTTTAAAATTAGTTTTTATTAGTATTTTATAAAATTTCTATATATTTTTTCAAAAAATAAAAAAAGTTCAAATTTTTTTTCTCAAAATAAAATTTAAAAAAAAATTCTTTTTTCAAAAAAATTTCAAAATTTTAAAAAAAATTCTAAATATCTTTTTTTTTAAATCAAAAAAATTAAAAAAAAGTTTAAAAAAAAAATATAAAAAAATTAAAAAAAAGTGGAGAAAATTTTTTCAAAAAATTCAAAAATATTTTATTTTCAAAAAAATCTTTTTTTTCGAAAAAAAATCAAAAAAAGTTTCAAAAATATATTTAAAATTAAATTTTTTTTAATATTTTAAAAAATTTCTATATATTTTTTTCAAAAAAAAAATCAAAAAAAGTTTAAAAATATTTTTTTTGAAATAAACTTAAAAAAAATTATTTTTTTTTCAAAAAAATTTCAAAATTTTAAAAAAATTTCAAATATTTTTTTTAATCAAATTTAAATTTTTTCTCAATTTTTTTAATTTTTATTTTTTTTTCAAAAATTAATTTTAAAAAAAAAATTTAAAATTATTTTTTTTTTAATTTTTAAAAAATTTATATATTTTTTTTCAAAAAAAAAATCAAAAAAAGTTTAAAAATATTTTTTTCGAAATAAACTTAAAAAAATTATTTTTTTTTTCAAAAAAATTTCAAAATTTTAAAATATTCTAAATATTTTTTTTAATCAAAAAAAGTTAAATTTTTTTTTTAAAAAATTCAAAAAATATAAAATAATTTTAAAAAAGTGGAGAAAATTTTTTCAAAAAAATTAAACTAAAAAAAAATCAAAAAAATTAAATAAAAAAAATCAAAAATATTATTAAAAAAATTTCGAAAATCAAAAAAAAATTCAAAAATATTTTTCAAAAAATATCGATTTTTTTCTCAATTTTTTAATTTTTATTTTTGTTTCAAAAATTATTTAAAAAAAATTAAAATTAAATTTTTTTTAAATTAAATTATTTTAATATTTTAAAAAATTTCTATATATTTTTTCAAAAAAAAAAAAAAAATTAAAAAAAATTTCAAAATTTTAAAAAATTCTAAATATTTTTTTTAATCAAAAAAGTTTAAAAAAATTCTTTTCAAAAAAATATAAAAAAAAAATTTAAAAAAAGTGGAGAAATTGTTTTCAAAAAAAAAATAAATTAAAAAAAATCAAAAATATTTTCGAAAATAAAAAAAAATCAAAAATATTTTTCAAAAAATATCGATTTTTTTAAATTTAATTTTTTTCTCATTTTTTTAAATTTAATTTTTTTCTCATTTTTTTTAAATTTAATTTTTTTCTCATTTTTTAAATTTTTATTTTTTTTTTCTCTGTATTTTGAAGTAACAATCATGTTTTATGCTAGACTTAATACAAGTCCACACAAGTATTACCAGTCACCAAAAGCATATGGTTTGGGATACAACATGAAAGCGTTACGCCTGCAAAAAAACAGGTTAGTAATCATGTTCATTAGTCATTTGGCCCAAGAAGAGATAGAGAGAGAGGCTCATTATCGTCATCATAATAATGGTGAGCATATAGAACATAAATGTACTCTTCCTTTTTCAACACCTGCTGTCGCTGAGAAGACATGTATGACAGGCTGGCTGTATGCATGAATGGGGTTTCTTCAAGTGTTTGAAGATGCCTGAACTTGTTTCACCGAGGAAGTTTTTTTTCTTCTTGATCGTGATCTTCAAATTGCTTCTATTTTCTATTTTTTAATTATCATAATTTTGCACATAATTTGATTTAAGTCACTATCAAAAATTATCGCTAAATCAAAAACAAAGTGGTTAAATGTCATCATAAAAAATTTAATGAAGTGTTCAATTAACACTAGACAGAAATTTATTGGCAGGAATGACACAAAAAAATAAGGAAATCCATTAAAATTTTACTTTCGAACTTAATTTCGAAAACTCAAACCACACAAATTTAAGTATTTTTCCGCTAATTTAGGCAAAAACAACTAAAAATAGGCAAAAAAAGGAATTTCGAATTTTTCGAAATTAACTTCGAAAATTGAAAACTCCAAAAAATCTACAATATTTGAAATATTAATCACTAATTTGCAATATGCAATGATAAAATTATACGAAAAATGAAAAAAATCACATTCGGACATAATTTCGAATTTTTCGAACATAAAATTTTCGGGGAAATATAAAGATTTTTGATTTATTAGATGGAAAATAGTTAAAAATATATAAAAACCTAAATTTTTTGGGCAAAATAAACTTCGAAAATTAAGTTCGAGTTTTTCGAACATGAAAAATTTGGAACAAAATGTTATGAATTTTGTTTGGTAACATGTATATTAATACAAAATAGAATAAATTTTATTTTATTAGCACACAAAATTTTAATATTTGGACAAAAAATAGACTTCGAAAATTAATTTCGAATTTTTCGAACATGTAGTTTTTGAGAAAAATTGTGTATTTTTCATTGAATAAATGTAATTTAATAAAAATGTATTAAATTTTATTAATATTCGCTCGAAAATGTTCATATTATATGGCAAATAAACTTCGAAAATTATGTTCGAATTTTTCGAACATAAATTTTTAAGGGAAATAAAATGATTTTCGATTACTAAATCGGAAAATAATCAAAATTCGAATAAAATATAGTAATGTTGGAGAAAAAATGACAAAAAAAAAAAAAATAAACAAAAACGTAATTTCGAATTTTTCGAAATTAATTTCGAAAATTGAAAACTTGAAAAAAATCCACAAAAGTTACATAGTAGTCACTAATTTGCAATATGCTATGAAAAAATGATCCGAAAAAGCAAAAAATTTACATTCGAACATAATTTCGAATTTTTCGAACATAAAATTTTTGGGGGAAATTTAAGGATTTATGATTTATTACATGGAAAATAGTAAAAAATATATAAAAATTAAAATTTTTTTGGACAAAATAAACTTCGAAAAATAAGTTCGAATTTTTCGAACATGAAAAATTTGGAACAAAATGTTATGAAGTTTGTTTGGTAACATGTAATTTTATACAAAATAGATAAAATTTTATTATTATTAGCACAAAAATGTAATATGTGGACAAAATGGACTTCGAAAATTAAGTTCGAATTATTCGAACATGAATTTTTAAGGAAAATAAAATGATTTTAGTAAATGATTACGCAAATGCAAATGAATGAAAATTCAAATAAAATTTGCAAATGTGGGTCAAAATTAACTTCGAAAAATTTTTCGAAATTAATTTCGAATTTTTCGAACATGATTTTTTACCGAAAATTTTATGGTTTTCAATTACTAACACAGGAATTAATTAAAATTTGGACCAAATATGATAATATTTGCTCGAAATATGCTTCAAGTAGTGTTTCGAAATTAATTTCGAATTTTTCGAAGACGGAATTTTTACTGAATTTGAATGATTTTCAATTACTAATGTGAAAATAATAAAATTTAGATACAATTTATGTACTTTTTCCATGAAATTAACTTCAAAAATCACATTCGAACATAATTTCGAATTTTTCGAACATGAATTTTTAAGGAAAATAAAGTGAATTTCGTTTACTAATATGGAAATCACTGAAAATTCAAATAAAATTTATTAATTTCGAACAAAATAATGTTCGAAAATTGTTTTCGAAGACAACTTCGAATTCTCCGAATATGGATTTTTAGGGAAATTGTGAAAAAACAAAATGCAATATTGCCAATAATAGCTTAAATTTTACAGTGTTGACTTTAAAATGAGGCTTAATTAAAAAAATGCAACATATTTCAATGTTCGAAAATTTTCGAACATGGATTTTTTCTTCAAAAATTTAGTTTTTTTCTATTTTTTATTAAAACTACTAAAGGCAATTAGTTTGAAGTAAAATTTCAATGTTCGAAATTTTTCGAACATGGATTTTTTGTTCCAAAATTTAGTTTTATTTAATCTTTTATTAAAACATCTGAAATCTATTAGTTTGGAGTAACATTTCTGCAAGAAATTGACATTTTTCTAACTTCGAAAATTTTCGAAATTAATTTTTTTTCGAAAAATTAATAAAAATTATTTTTTTTATGAATGAATATAGGTGATGAATAAAAAATGGTTTCAAATTGCTTTAAAAAATTATTTTCAAAATTTCATCAGAAGCCCATTCGAACAACCACCTGCCACTGTATACACATCGATAACGTTTGTATTTATCAAACCTGTTTACCCATAATTTTATGCCAAATATTCGCTCAAGCCTACTTGAATATGTCTAGCATATAAACAAATAAAAATATTAATTGAATTGATTTCAAATATTTGTTAAACAAATCTATGGAAAAATCAAAAAAAAAAAAAAAATACTAGAATTCTAATTACAACAACATTAGAAATAAAAACAAATCGTGTTGCATGTTATCATTAATCATATGGAAACACCAACAACAACAACAATGTCCATAATGTAATTGTGCATTGTAAATGGTATGATAGAGTGCGGGGTACCCGGCTCGGCCACAAAAGAGGAAATAGTCTTTAGAACGCAACATAAAATACGGCAAAGTTTAATGACTTCGGAGACGTCGACGTTGGCTCTCCAGCCCGTCCAAACCAATAAAATAATGCAAAGTCGTAAAAGTCTTGAGTCATGCCAATAAAAAAATAAAAAACCTAAAAAATTGTCTGTGTGTGTGTGTTGGTGTGTATGGCCGCAATTGAGTTACTGCTGCGGCTGCTACTCCAGTCCTCCTCTACCAAAGACTGGCTGGCAGACAGACATTGCAAGTTATGGTGCCCACCACTACCACCACCACGCCATACACCATTCTGCATGCCAATAATCGGTATATTGCACTTGGCTCTGGCGGATGTGTGCGGCCCCAAAAAGAAGTGGCAAAGTAACAACAAAACAAAGAGTAGTTAGTGGAGGCACAAAGAAGAAGAATGCCTCAACAGCAAAAAGGGGACAATAAAAAATTGAAAAAGAAAAATAAATTTATCTGTCTACAAAGTAAACATGCAACAAGCTTGCTCTCTATTTTTTTCCCGGACTTCGAACAAAGAATAGATACCGAGGCTCTTACGGAAATAGAATATTTTTTTGTGGAGAGGGGGTCATAAAGATTTTTCAGATATTTTTTTCTTTTTATTTTGGGAAAATTTTAATTTAAAAAAGTAATAAATGTAATTTATAATTATATGCAAGGTTCTTGACCCTTTGGTTGCCAGCTCTGCAAATAACTTAATTTATATATGTATGTGTGTTTGTCTAACAAATCAAATTTTCTAAAAAAATAAATAAAAAATACTAAAAATAAAATTAAAAGAAAATCAAAAAAATTAAAAAAAAATTTTCAGACCCTCAAAAATTCTCTGAGGCTTCCCACAGGTTCCCCTAAGTGCCAAATGTTTGCCAGACCTTCCCTAAATAAACATACAAATTATTTTAAAATTCCTCCCTAGAATATTTTCATCACCAATAAAAATTTTAAATAAAAGTATGAATTTTTTATGGACCCTCTGAATTGCTTCGAATGTTCTGAAAATTTTGATTTTTTCTAATGGGTCCCTACTTATATTACATACAAAAAAAATTACAAATATACATACATAGTTGTGCACAATCATGCATTTTTATGATGCAAACCGTAAAATGTTAGAAAAGTCACATAAAATAACACATATAATTTTAAATTTTTTTTTGAAAGCCCTTCCGATCGGATTTAAGGTTCCGCCGAATTTCTATTTTTTTGCAAGGACCTCTATTTAAAATATATATAAAAATATGTAAATGTGTGGTGGTAAATTTTTGAACAATCATGATATTATGTACCTCACCCCAATTTTTGTCTTAAAGTTTTATATTTGCAATTTTTTTTATAATTTTTTTCAACACCCTTCGGATCGGATTTGAGGCTTTTCTGATTTTCTATTTTTTCTCAGGGACCTCTATTTTAATAATATATAAAAATATGTAAATATGTGGTGGAAAATTTTTGAATAATCATGATTTGTATGCAACTAACACTAATTTTTCTTAATGTGTGAAATTTGCAAATATTTAAAACATATTTTTTTAAGTCCGAATTGGATCGAATTTGAGATTCCTCAGAATTTCTATTTTTTCTCAGAGACCTCTACTTTTATAATATATAAAAATATGTAAATGTATGGTGGTGATTTTTTGAACAATCATGATTTTTATGTACCTAACCCCAATTTTTTCTTAAAGTTTGAAATTTTCAAATATTTTTATAATTTTTTTCAAGACCCATTGGGATCGGATTTGAGGTTCCTCAGAATTTATATTTTTTCTCAGGGATCTCTATTTTAAAAATATATAAAAATATGTAAATGTGTGGTGGTGAATTTTTGAACAATCATGATTTGTATGCAACTAACCCTTTTTCTCAATGTTTGAAATTTGCAAATATTTGAAACATAATTTTTAAGTCCGAATTGGATTGAATTTGAGATTCCTGAGAATTTCTATTTTTTCTTAAGGGTCTCTACTTTTAATATGTATAAAAATATTTAAATGTGTGGTGGTAATTTTTTGAGCAATCATGATTTGTATGAAGCACCTCTCAATATTTCAACGGTGAATAAATTGTAACGAATAGTTTAAAATTTTTTTGAAGCCCATTCGAATCTGATTTGAGTTTCCCCAGAATTTCTATTTTTCCTCTAGGATCTCTACTTTCAATATGTATAAAAATGTGTATATATGTAGTGGTAATTTTTTGAACAATCATGATTTGTTTGCTAATAATCAATTTTTTCGTAATGTTTAAAATTTGCTAATATTATTTAAACATTTATTGAAGGCCCTTTGGATCGGATTTGAGGTTCCTCAGAATTTCTATTTTTTCTCACGAACTTCTACTTCAAGTATATATAAAAATATGTAAATGTGAGGTGGTAAATTTTTGAACAATCACGATTTGTATAAAGCAACCATTAAATATTTGAAAGATGAATAAATTGTGACAAATAATTTCATAATTTTTTTGAAGGCCCTTCGGATCGGATTTAAGCTTCCCTAGAATTTATATTTTTTCTCAATGATCTCTGCTTTAATAATATATAAAAATATGTACATGTGTGGTGGCAATTTTTTTGAACAATCATGATTTGTATGAAGCTATCTCTCAATATTTAAAATGCGAATAAATAGTGACCAATATATTTATAAATTTTTTAAGGCCCTTCGGATCTGATTAGAGGTTCCTCAGAATTTTTATTTTTTCTCACGAGCCTCTACATTAAGTATATATAAAAATATGTAAATATGTGGTGGTAAATTTTTGAACAATCATGATTTGTATTCCACTAACCCTATTTTTTCTTAATGTGTGAAATTTGCAAATATTTAAAACATAATTTTTTAAGTCCAAATTGGATCGAATTTGAGATCCCTTTAGAATTTCTATTTTCCCTCAAGGGTCTCTATTTTCAATATTTATAAAAATATCTAAATGTGTGGTGGTAATTTGTTGAGCAATCATGATTTGTATTAAGCAACCTTTCAATTTTCCAACGGTAAATAAATTGTATCAAATAATTTCATAATTTTTTTGGAGACACTTCGGATCTGATTTGATGTTCCTCAGAATTTTTATTTTTTCTCAGGGACCTCTACTGTCATAATATATAAAAATATAAATATGTGTGGTGGTAAATTTTTGAACAATCATGATTTGTATCATACAACCTCCACATTTTTGATAGGTGAATAAATAGTGACCAATAACTTTATAATTTTTTGGAGACCCTTCGGATCGGATTTGAGGTTCCTCAGAATTTCTATTTTTTCTCAAGTACCTCTACTATAATAATATATAAAAATATAAAAATATGTGGTGGCAATTTCTTGAACAAACATAATTTGTATACAACTAATCCAAATTTGTTTCAAGTCTAAAATTTCAAATAATCTTTTATAATTTTTTTAAAGGCCCTTCGGATCAGATTAGAGGTTCCACAGAATTTTTATTTTTTCCCATTGGACTCAGCTTTCAATATGTATAAAAATATGTAAATGTGTGGTGGTAAATTTTTGAACAATCATGATTTGTATATAGCAACTTTAAAATGTTTGAAAGGTGGATGACCAATATTTTATATATTTTTTTAAGACCCTTTGGGTTTGATTTGAGGTTCCTCAGAATTTCTATTTTTTCTCACGGACCTCTACTTTAAGTTTATATAAAAATATGAAAAAGTGTGGACACAATTTTTTGAACAATCATGATTTCTATGAAGTACAATAATGGTGAAAATCAGATAAAATTATCGTTTTTATTTATCAAAGTTTCGATCGATTTTTTAAAGTTATATATTATAGCTATAGATTTCGATTGGTCCGTGACACATAGTAAAATTTGCTGAAAAATATTTTTTTCTTTGACTGCAACTTCGTAAATTCAAGGATAGTGGGTCAAATCTTCAAAAATTTAAAAAAGGTACAAAAAATTACCCAAGAAATTTAAATTTATGTATACCAGCTTTTCCACCGATTTTTTTAAATAGAAAACACTTTACATTTTTTTAATTGAAAAAATTTCACAAATTTATTTACCGATGAAGGATGCCGATTATATTTCAAACAAAAAACATTATTACTAATCCCTTCTTAGCACACAAGATGAACGAAATTGAAGAAACAGCACAATAATCAAAACAAAACCAAAGACAGTTATAAATTGGATTGTTACATACATATATATTAAACTGTCAAAATGCTGTCAAAGACTGATTACTGTATTGTTGTTGTCAAAGAAATAGGAAAGCAGTGCAAAGCAAACACTTAAACAATATTTCAATATTGTTGTTGTTGTTGCTTTCCTAATAAGACGAGGAAACAGCAAGGGCGATGTTAATAAAAGGAATACCCAAACATTAGGGTGAGTCGAAATGATATATAATTGATAGCTACAGATTTCGTTTGTTTGGTGACCCATAGTGAAATTTTATGGAGAATATTTTCTACTTTAACTGCAAGTCCATCGCATAATGCACAGTGGGTCAAAATGCCCAAAAATGGGAGAAACTTACAAAATTATACAAAAATATTCACCTATTTATATATCACAGATTTTAACCGATTTTTCAATGATATACATAACAGCTACAGAGTTCTCTTGTTCGGTGACCCATAGTGAAATTTGATGGAAAATATTTTCTACTTTAACTGCAACTCCATAAAATAAGGCACAGTGGGTCAAAATGCCCAAAAATGGGAGAAACTTAAAAAATTATCCAAAAATATTCAACTTTTTCTATACCACTGATTTTAACCGATTTTTCAATGATATACATAACAGCTACAGAGTTCGTTTGTTCGGTGACCCATAGTAAAATTTTATGGAGAATATATTTTACTTTAACTACAAACTCCTAAAATGATGCACAGTGGGTCAAAATGGCCAAAATCTGGAAAAAGGTATAGAAATTACCCAAAATCAATTCCGTGTGAATTTATAAAAGTCCAATCGATTTTTGTTGCTATATATTATAGCTAGAGATTTTCATTGGCCGGTGACCCATAGTGAAATATGATGGAGAATATATTTTTCTTTGGTAGCAACCCTCTATAATAAGACACAGTGGGTTAAAATGCCCAAAAATTGGATAGGGTTACAAAAATAATGAAAAACTATTTTCTTTTTATATATGAACATTGTGACCGATTTTTAGTGATATATACTATAGCTTCGTATTTTGTTTGGTCGGTGACCCGTGGTGAAATTTGATGGAGAATATTTTCTACTTTAGTGGCAACCCTATAGAATAATGCCTATTAAGTCAAAATGGTCAATAGTTAAAAAAAACCTACAAAATTACCCAAAAATAGGCCCTTTTTTATATACCTCACATTTCAACCGATTTTCGAATCATATAAATAACAGCTACAGATTTCTTTTGGTCGGTGACCCATATTGAAATTTTATGCGGAATATTTTTTTCTTTAACTGTAAACACGTACATTGAAGGGTAGTGGGTCAAATTGCCAAGAATTGAAAATGGTACCAAAAATACCAAAGAAAAATGTACATTTATATATACTAATTTTCCGAACGATTTTTGGGAGGTATATAGTACAGCTACCGATTTCTTTTGGTCAGTGACCCATAGTGAAATTTTATGAAGAATATTTATTTCATTAACTGCATCTCCCTAAAATGAAGCACAGTTGGTCAAAATGCCCAAAACTGAAAAATGATATACAAATTGCCCCAAATTAGTTCACTTTGTGTATAGCAAAGTTCCAATCCGATATTTCAAGGAAATATATTTTTGCTATAGATTTAGTTTGGTCTGGGACCCATAGTGAAATTTGACGAAGAATATATTTTTCTTTGGTAGCAACCCTCTAAAATAACGCACAGTGGGCCAAAATGGCCAATTATTAAAAAGTCTTGCAAAAAATACCAAAAAAAAACAATTTTAATTTTATATATCGAATTTCCAATCGATATTTTATTGGTATATATTATAGCTACCGATTCCATGTGGTCGCTGACCCTTAGTGAAATTTTATGGAGAATATTTTTTTCTTTTACTGTGACCCTGTAAAATAAAGGGAGCGAGTCAAATCGTCAAGAATTGGAAACGGGTACAAAATTTACAAAAGAAAAAATTTGCATTTATATATATCAACTTTTTGACCAATGTTTGGAAGATATATATTATAGCTACTGATTTTATTTGGTCGGTGACCTATAGTGAAATTTTGTGGAGATTATTTTTATCTTTAACTTTGACCCTGTAAAATGAACGATAGTGGGTCAAATCGCCAAGAATTGGAAAAAGTTTCAAAATGTACCCAAGAAACATATTACATTTATATATACCAACTTTTCGACCGATTTTTTAAAGGTATATATTATAGCCACCGATTTCATGTGGTCGGGGACCTATAGTGAAATTTTATGAAGAACAAGTTTTCCTTTACCTGCTACTTTGTAAAATATAGGGTAGTGGGTCAAATCGTCAAGAATTGAAAAGGGCACAAGATTATTCCAAGAAAAAATTACATTATATATACCAACTTTCGACCGATTTTTTAAAGGTATATATTATAGCTACCGATTTCATGTGGTCGGTGACCCATAGTGAAATTTTATGGAGAATCTATTTTTCTTTAACAGCAACTTCATAAAATGAGCGGTAGAAGGTGAAATCGTCAAGAATTTTAAAAGGTATAAAATGTACCCAAGAAACAAATTACATGTATGTATACAAATTTTTCGATCGATTTGCAACGGCATATATTATAGCTACCGATTTCATTTGGTCAGTGACCCATAGTGGAATTTTATGCAGAATATTTTTTTCTTTATATATAAACATGTAAAGTGAAGGGTAGTGGGTCAAATCGTCATGTATTGAAAAATGGTACATAAATTACCCAAGAAAAAATTTACTTTATATACACCAACTTTCGACCGATTTTTTAAAGGTATATATTATAGCTACCGATTTCATGTGTTCGCTGACCCACAGTGGAATTTTGTGGGGAATATGTTTTTCTTTAACTGCAGCTTCGTAAAATGTAGTGTAGTGGGTCAAATCGCCAGGAATTGAAAAGGGCACAAGAATTTTCCAAGAACAAAAATTACATTTATATATACCAACCGATCGACCTATTTTTAAAGGCTACCGATTTCATGTGGTCGGTGACCTATAGTGAAATTTTATGGGGAATATTTTTCTCTTAAACTTTGACCCTATAAAATGAAGGGTAGATGGTCAAATCGTCATGTATTGAAAATGGTACTTAAATTCCACCGAAAAAAATTACTTTATATATATATACCAACTATTCGACCGATTTTTAAGGGTATATATTACAGCTACTGATTTCATGTTGTCGGGGACCCATAGTGAAATTTTATGGAGAACAAATTTTCCTTTAACTGCAACTTTGTAAAATAAAGGGTAGTGGGTCAAATCGCCAAAAATTAAAAGCTTTGGAAAAAAATTACCAACTAAATAGTTGTTTGTTTATATTTTCAAATTATTTATTTTCGAAATAAATTTTCAATATTTTTTTTTGTAATTTTCAATTTTTTTTCTCTCCCCCTAGTAACAAAGATTACAAGTAACACAAAAGATTGCAATCACTGCTGCTGTTTATTATTAACAATGATAATGGAGCTCTATATTTACTCTATAAGTTATAAGCTGTTTGTATATATGTAAGTAAATACATATACATACATATATGTAATAATGTGTATATATAATCTATATATATATTTACCGTGCTTTAATAAGTATCTTTCTTTGTTTGCTGTTGCTGTTGTCATTGCTCATCTCCAAGGCATAGGAATTCGAACGATTATAGACTATGGCCGAACTATTGGCTGCTGTTGCCACCACAGATCTGCTGGCCACAATCGAATCACTAAATTTTCTTTGTGGCAAGAGGGGATGCCTCGGCTGATTTCGATGATAAGATGATGATGCGACTTGTGTTAAAATATCGGGTTGTTGCTGTGACTCCATTATCTGCTCAGATTGTAATTGTTGTTGCTGTGACAATGATAAATCTGAACTGGTGGCGGTGGTGGTGGTTGTGGCCAAACATATTATGGCTGCTGGACTACTGGTATACATGGCGGTAGTCATAGCGGATGCTGAGTGATCACAACGCAATCGAAAAAAAACGAAAGTGTGTGGGGGCGCTTTGTTCTGTCGATTAAGTTATGGATAATAACGAAAATTAAGCACGTCAAATAATTTAACTGGTTAACTCCGACATGTGTGTTTGAAAATATTCGAAAAAAAACTCTTTTTAAGGGGATTTTTTTTCGTGTTGCTGTTTTCGAAAACAATTGACGTTAATTTCAACTTAAATGTGTGATTCACAAATGAAGATTAACATCCCAAGGGGAAGAGATATTTCAATTTTCGGATATTTTTTTTATTATTTCACAAGCACATAATCTAGTTGTAGTAGAAAAAAAATCAGATTTAATATTGGTCTGTTCTTGCAAATTTTTTATTAAGAGGAAGAGAAGACGAAGAAGATGTAGAAGAAAAAAAACCAACAATTGCTCAATAAAAAAATCACGTTCTGGAGAAATAGAAAGTGTCACGTATTGTTAGATTTTAAACTAAATTGCTAAATTAGATAATAATTCTTTTAAACTGCTTAGAAAAAATATTTTCAAAATTTTATTTGAAAGTGAAAATGATATAAATTACACCCCGACACTACCAATAAAAGGCCTTATTATATAGGATACAATTCTGAAATAGTTCAATGGAACTATTCAGCAAAAGGAACCATCGGACCTAGTATCAATCGCTTCTTTTGTTTTCTATTTCCTTTTGCTTCACCTCGTTTCTACTCGATTTTTAATGTTAAATATTATAGCTAGAGATTTCGTTTGGTCCGAGACCTTTAATGAAATTTGATGGAGAATATTTTTTCCATTGAGAGTAAGCCCCTAAAATGAAGCACAGTGGGCCAAAATGCCCAATAATTGGAGAAACCAAAAAAATGACCCAAAAATTACCCTTTTTTATACCAAAATTTAGATCGATTTTTTAATGATTACATTATAGCTACAGATATTGCTTTGTCGGAGACCCATAGTAAAATTTTATGGAGAATATTTGTTCCATTGTAAGTAAGCCCCTAAAATGAAGCACAGTGGGCCAAAATGCCCATATATTGGAAAAACCCAAAAAATGACCCAAAAATATTCCCCTTTTTATATACCAAAATTTAGATCGATTATTTAGTATTATATATTATAGCTACAGATTTCGTTTGTTCGGTGACCCATAGTGAAATTTTATGAAGAATATTTTTTCCATTAAAAGCGAACCCATAAAATGAAGCACAGTGGGCCAAAATGCCTAATAATTGGAGAAACTCAAAAAAATGCCCCAAAAACATTCCCCTTTTATATATACCAATATTTCAACCGATTTTTTATTGATATATATTATAGCTACAGATTTCATTTAGTCCGAGACCCTTAGTGAAATTTAATGGAGAATAATTTTTCCTTTAATTGCAGACACCTAAAATGAATCACAGTGGGCCAAAATGCCCAGTAATTGGAGAAACCCAAAAAATGACCCAAAAATTACCCTTTTTTATACAAAAATTTAGATCGATTTTTTAATGATATACACTGTAGCCACAGATTTCGTTTGGTCGGAGACCCATAGTAGAATTTTATGAAGAATAATTTTTCGATTGAGAGCAAACCTCTAAAATGAAGCACAGTGGGCCAAAATGACCAAAAACTGTAGAAACTCAAAAAAATGCCCCAAAAACTTTCCCCTTTATATATACCAATATTTCAACCGATTTTTTATTGATATATATTATAGCTACAGATTTCATTTGGTCCAAGACCCTTAGTGAAATTTAATGGAGAATAATTTTTCCTTTAATTGCAGACACCTAAAATGAATCACAGTGGGCCAAAATGTCAAATAATTAGAGAAACTCAAAAAATTGTCCAAAAATATTCCGCTTTTTATATACCAAAATTTAGATCGATTTTTTACTGATATATATTAAAGCTACAGATATCGTTTGGTCAGAGACCCATAGTAGAATTTTATGAAGAATTATTTTTCGATTGAGAGGAAACCTCTAAAATGAAGTACAGTAGGTTAAAATGCCCAAAAATTGCTAAATGTTACAAAAATGACCCAAAAATGAGTTTCCTTTGCGTATACCAAAATTCCAACCCGATTTTTTATTGATATATATTGGAGCTACAGATTTCGTTGGTCGGTGACCATAGTGAAATTTAATGGAGATTATTTTTTTCTTTAATTGCCAGTACCTAGAATGATGAATAGTGGGTCTAAATGGCCTCAAATTGAAGAAGGTCAAAAATTTCTTAAAAAATATTTCCCTATTTATATACGAAGATTTAGATTGATTTTTTACTGATATATATATATTACAGCTACAGATTTTGTTTTGGCGGGGACCCATAGTAAAATTTGATGGAGAATATTTTTTCCATTAATAGTCAATACCTAAAATGAAGCACAGTGGGTTAAAAACGCCCAATAAGTGAAGCAACTAAAAAAAAAAACACCCAAAAATATTTCTCTATTTATATACTAATATTTCAACCGATTTTTTATTGATAAATATTAGAGCTATAGATTTCGTTTGGTCGGTGACCCATAGTGAAATTTAATGGAGAATATTTTTTTCATTGACAACAAATCCCAAAAATCATACACAGTGGGTCAAAATGACCAAAAATTGGAAAATAGTACAGTAATACCCGAACAATGTATTTTTATCGATTTCAAACTATTTTTTAACGAATATTTTGTCGGGATATATTATAGTTACAGATTTTATTTGGTCGGCGGACCCTAGTGAAATTTTATGGGGATTATTTTTTCCATTAACATCAGCCGCATAAAATGAAGCATTATGGCTCAAATCGTCGAAAATTCGAAAAAAGCTACAAAATTCTTCAATAAATATTATTCTATTTATAGGCCCATGTTTCAAACGATTTTTAAAAGATATATATTACAGCTACAGATTTCGTTTGGTTGATGACCCCTAGTGAAATGTGATGGAGAACAGTTTTTCCTCTAACTGCAACCCCGTAAAACCAAGCGGAATGGGTCAAATTGACGAAAATTGTAATAAAATCATTTAAATACCCAAAAAAAATTAAATTTTCTATATACCAACATTTCAGCCGATTTTTGACGAATATATTATATAGCTACAGATTTCAATTGGTCAGTGACCCACAGTGAAATTTGATGAAGAACAAGTTTTCTTTTAAACGAAACTTATAAAAATGAAAAGAAAGAGGAAAAAGGAATAATTTTTTCATTGCCATCAAGTCCCAAATATGAAACGCAGTGGTCAAATCCGTAACATTTCGAAATACCTAAAAAAATTTATTGTTATTTATATATCCAAATTTGATCTTTCTGGAGATTTTGAAAATTAAAAAAAAAAAATCGCTTAAATTTCTCAACAAATATTTTGCTAGTTATATATTTAAGTTTCCGTCGATTTTCGGGTGATATATATTATAGCTACTGATTTCATTTGGTCGGCGATCTCTAGTGAAATTTTATGGGGAATAAATTTTTCATTGACATCAAGTCGGAAATATGAATCCAAATGGGTCAAATCTGAAAAATTTCGAAATTTCCCAAAAAAAATAATTGTGGTTTCGATTCGAATTCGAAGTTCAACCGATATTCGAAGGTTGTGTATTGCAGTTAGAGATTTCGTTTTGTTGGTGACCCATACTGAAATTTGATGGAGAACATTTTTTCCTTTAACTGCAATCTCAAAAAATGCAGCGGAACAGGTAAAATTGTCTAAAATTAGAATAAAGTCATATAATTAGCCTAGAAAAATGTAATTTCTTATATACCAACATTTCAATCGATTTTTGAAGGATATATACTATAGGTACAGATTTTTTCGGTTGGTGACCTATAGTGAAATTTTATGGAGAATAATTTTTCCATTGACATTAAGTCGCATATATGAATCCAAATAGGTCAAATCTGTAAAAATTTGAAATTTCCCAAAAAATTTGAATTGTAGTTTATATATCCGAATTTCCACCGATTTTCGAACGTTATGTATTATAGCTAGAGATTTCGTTTTGTCGGTGACCCATAGTGAAATTTTATTGAGAACAATTTTTCCCTTAACTGCAACCCTGTGGCACTAAGTTTTAGGGTTCAAATCGGAACTTATTGCACTTATTGGGATGGGGAAAAGGATGCCGACTTTTGAAGGGTGTGTGTTGAAGTTGGAGTTTTGGGAAAAGTTCACATTTCCTCATTTAAATTTTCTAATATTTTTTGCGATAGCTATTAGCCAGCCGACTTTTGAAGGATGTATATTGAAGTTACAGTTTTGGTTTGGTCGATGACCCATAGTGAAATTTGATGGAGAACAATTTTTTCTTTAGCTGCAACCCTGTTGGACTAAGTTTTTGGGTTCAAATCGGCACTTATTGGGATGCGGAAAAATTCATATTTCCTCGTTTCAATGTTCAAATATTTTTTTTTGGATAAGTTTTTGCCAGCCGATTTTAGAAGGATGTATATTGAAGTTACAGTTTTGGTTAGGTCGGTGACCCATAGTGAAATTTGATGAGGAACAATTTTTTCTTTAACTGCAACCCTGTTGGACTAAGTTTTTGGGTTCAAATCGGCACTTATTGGGATGCGGAAAAATTCTTATTTCCTCATTTCAATGTTCAAATATTTTTTTTGGATAAGTTTTTGCCAGCCGATTTTAGAAGGGTGTATATTGAAGTTACAGTTTTGGTTTGGTCGGTGACCCATAGTGAAATTTGATGGCGAACAATTTTTTCTTTAACTGCAACCCTGTTGGACTAAGTTTTTGGGTTCAAATCGGCACATATTGGAATGGCTAAAAATTCATATTTCCTCATTTCAATTTTCTAATATTTTTTTCAATAACTTTTGCCATAATTAAGTCTAGTAACCAAAAAATTTAAAATTTTCCGAATTTCCTATAAATGTATACCTGAAAATATCTGGTTGTTTACTAGTGTATCTATCAGATATTTATTTATTTTTTTCCTCTTCGTTTGTTATCTTTTGTTTACTTATTTTTTTCTTATTAGATTTATTGGGGTATTATTTGGCCATTGGCTAGAAATTTGATTGGATTTTTTTTGTATTTTTTTTTTAATTTTTTTTCAGACATATCAAAATTCCACTTTCTTTTCAGAAGAACCCTTAGTTTCTCTTTTTTGTATAGAAAAAAAAATCCAGTTATTTTTATTTTATTTTTTTTGTTTTAATTTTGTATGACAACAAAGTTAGATCTTCAGATCTTCTGCTTCTTCTTCTCGACACTCTCACTCTCCATGCTCTCAATTACACCTATTCGATTTTTTTATCCGATTTTTTTTTTATTTGCTACTTTTAATAAAACAGCTGTTATCTTTTTCAATAATTTTTTTACAACAAAGAGAGAGAGAGAGAGTCAGCCACATGGTATGAGAGAGAGCATGATAGGGGAGAGAAAATATTAATTTTGTTTGGCTATGAATGCGATTTTTATGTATCTGAGGGATTGTTTTTTCCCCTCTTTCATCTTCAACTTCCAAAAAACTAGTTTTGTTTTATAATTTTTTTATTTACTTTTTTATGAAATAAATTATTTTTTTCTTTATTTAAATAAATTATTAATAATTTATTTTTTTATTGATTTTTTTTTTGAAACAAAAAAATTCCCCGATTTTTTCTTTTGTAAATCCCGTTTTATTCGCGTTTAAATGCCATGATGAGTTTGAGATTTGCCACAGAGCGTTTTTTCGAAATTTTTAAAATTTTTTCCTTCAATTCTGTGGAATCGTCGGTCGCGATTGCGGTCGTTACACATCAACGGCTCGATTTGGACTGTTGGGTTGCACACGCAACGTGTCTTAAAAACTCACAGCAAAACCGAATGCGAACGTAAATGAAAAAAATAACCAACAACAACAAGAAGAAGAAAAAAACATCTATCCAATCACCACCATAATGAGCAGACAAACCAAGCAAGCAAGCAGTCGGACGGACGGACAGTCAACCAACCAGCCAGCCATGCAGGCAGTCATCCATCGATTCTTTACCCTATCTTCACCTCACCTTATGGTCACATACAATTTTTTTTCCGACATCCATCAGATACACAGAACCTCATACAACAACCACAACATATACAAAAAAAATCACAGGCCAAACAATTGGAGCGCACACATACAACAAAAAATTTTATTACAACAACAACACCAATTATTTGTATTACAACAGAAAGGTGCAACGTTGCAAACAAAAATGCAGTTGCATTCCGCTCTCTCTTTGAATAAGAAATTCTCTCTCTCTCTCCCCTATGGGGTCTTTCGCTCTTTGCTGTCAACAAATGCTGACCTAACTCTATACATAAGGGATAAGGCCCCCCTCTACCACAGAAAAAATTACCGAACACCTCAACCTCCCCCCACCCCTTCCACATAAAAATCTGTTGCAATATTTTATAAAAAATGGTTTAATTAAATTAAAATTTTATTTTTCCCGAACCAGCAGTTTTCTGAAACTTGCAACGTTTGCACATTTTTGCGGGCTAATTCCCTCACTTTGTGGAGGGGCCCTGCAGGTTAAAAAAAGAAACAAAAAACAACTACATAAAAATAAAACCCCCCACCACAAAACTATGAAAAGAAAGAAAATAAAAAGCAAACATTGCAAAAAAATAGCGAAACCCCTAAAGAGGGTGGTATAAAAATTAAGGTGAAAAATAATTTGAAAAAAAAACAAATACTCAAAAATTCTATAGGGTCTCTAGTTTCATAAAACCCCAAAAAATTTCAAGTGGTCACCAAAAATATTCGAGATATGATTCAATTTCCCCAAACAAATAATTTTATTTTCAAATTTGATAATTTTTTTAGGTTACCAATTTCTTCGGTCCATAACATCGGAAGTAGGGAACAGATTTTAACGAAATCAATTTTTATTAGCAGCTACATAGCTCAGCTTTAAAACTACAAAATATTATCCACATACAGCTTAACAAATTTCAGAGATATCGCCAAAAATTTACATGTGCTTAAAATGACCAATTTTTGGGGAATTTTGCGTATTAATTTCCCAAGGGTCCTAACATCGGAAGTTGTTGGTGGATCTTAATAAAATTCATTTCTAATGGCAGCTAGACATCTCAACTTTAATTTAATATAAAATATTCTATATGTAGCCTAACAAATTTCTGAGATATCTCCAAAAATATTAATGTGCTTAAAATTTACCATTTTTGGGGAATTTTGCGTATTCATTTCCCAAGGGTCCGAACATCGAAAGTAGCGAACGGATTTGAGTGAAACAAATTTTTAATAGAAGCTAGACATTCCAGTTTTAGGTTTATACAAAATATTCCATATGTAGCCTAACAAATTTCAGAGATATCCCCAAAAATAATCATGTGCTTAAAATTATCCATTTTTGATTAATTTTGCGTACTGATTTTCCTTGGGTCCTAACTTCGGAAGTACCGAACAGATTTTTTTTAAAAAAATAAATTTTTATTAGCAGCTAAACATCTGAACTTTATGCTCATATAAAATATTACATATGTAGCTTAACAAATTTCTGAGATATCGCCAAAAATCCACATGTGCTTAAAATTACCAATTTTTGGGGAATTTTGCGTATTCATTTCCCTGGGGCCCTAACTTCGGAAGTAGTGAACGGATTTTAATGAAATAAATTTTTATTAGGAGCTAAGCATCTCCACTGTAAGTTTATATAAAATATTCAACATGTAGCTTAACAAATTTCAGAGATATCCCCCAAAATACCAAAGTGCTTAAAATTATCCACTTTTGATTAGTTTTGCGTACTGATATCCCTTGGACCCTAAGTTCGGAAGTAGCGAACGGATTTGAATAGAACACATTTTTATTAGGAGCTAGACATCTCAATTTTAAGTTTACATAAAATATTCTATATGTAGCTTAACAAATTTCATAGATATCCCCCAAAATACCAAAGTACTTAAAATTACCCATTTTTGGTAAATTTTGCGTACTCATTTACCTTGGGTCCTAACTTCGGAAGTAGCAGACAGATTTTAATGAAATAAAATGTTATTAGCTTCTAAACATCTAAACTTTAAGCTCATACAAAATATTTTATACGCAGCTTAACAAATTTCCAAGATATCGCCAAAAATCCACATGTGCTTAAAATTACCCGTTTTTGATTAATTTTGCGTACTGATTTCCCTTGGACCCTAACTTCGAAAGTAGCGAATGGATTTTAATCAAATAAATATTTTTTAGTAGCTACATATCTCAGCTAGAAATCTGAACTTTAAGCTTGTAAAAAATATTCCATATGTATCAGAACAAATTTCAGAAATATCTCCATATATATTAATGTACTCAAAATGACCCATTTTTGGTTGGTCATTTCCTTATGGCCATAACTTCGGAAGTAGCGAACGGATTCTAATGAAATAAATGTTTACGGACATCTAGACATCTCAACTTTAAGTTAATATAAAATATTCCATATAAAGTTTAACAAATGTCAGAGATATCCCCAAAAATATTACTGTGCTTAAAATTACCCATTTTTGGGGAATTTTGCGTATTCATTTCCCTAGGGCCCTAACTTCGGAAGTAGTGAACGGATTTAAGTGAAATAAATTTTTGTTGGCTTACAGCAAAAAATCTCAGCTGTAAGCTTATATAAAATAATCCACAGGTATCTTAACAAATTTTAGAGATATCCTCAAAAATACATCTTTGCTCAAAACTAATAGTTTTTGGTTAATTTGCATATTCCCTTTCTCAGACCCTTAATTTCGGAAAACGTCAATGGAAATACCCCGTTTAAGAAAAGCAGAGAATATCTTCTTCAGTCTGGAATAAATTTCATTGATATATCTTATAAAATACCAGAGATGTAACAAAAAATAATGATGCACTTGAAATTACCAATTTTTGGGAATTTTGCGTATAATATTCCGCAGGCCATAGCTTCTGAAATAGTTGGGGGATTTTGATGAAAGAACCTGTTTGGGAAAGAAGAGAACTTGGACTTCAAATTCAGAGAAAATTATGTGACTATGTCTTCAGAAATTTCGAAGATATAACCAAATTTATGTAGGAACCCAATTTTTTTAATGTTTTGATATTTTTGGTAATCATATTCCGCAGGCCATAACTTCTGAAATAGTTGAAGGATTTTAATGAAAGAACCTATTTGGGAAAGAGGAGAACTTGGACTTCAATTTCAGAGAAAATTATGTGACTATGTCTTCAAAAATTTCGAAGATATAGCCAAAATTATGTATGAACCCTAATTTTTAGATGTTTTTCTATATATTTGGGTAACGATATTCCGCAAGCCATAACTTCTGAAATAGTTGAAGGATTTTAATGAAGGAACCTGTTTGGAGAAGAGGAGAACATGGACTTTAATTTCAGAGAAAATTATGGGATTATGTCTTCACAAATTTCGAAGATATAGCCAAATTTATGTATGAACCCTAATTTTTGATGTTTTCTATATTTTTGGATAAAGATATTCCGCAGCCATAACATCTAAAATAGTTGGGGGATTTTAATGAAAGAACCTGTTCGGGGAAGAGGAGAACTTTGACTTCAATTACAGAGAAAATTATGGGATTATGTCTTCACAAATTTTGAAGATATAGCCAAATTTATGTAGGAATCCAATTTTTTAAATATTTTCCATATTTTTGGGTAACGATATTCCGCAGGGTATAACTTCTGAAATAATAGATGGATTTTAATGAAATAACCTGTTTCTAGAAGGGAGGAATTCGGATCATAATTTAAGAAAAAGTTCTGTGATCCTGGCTCTAAAAAATTAAAAGGTATGGGCAAAATTATGTATTAACCCTAATTTTTGATGTTTTCTATATTTTTGGATAAAGATATTCCGCAGGCCATAACATCTAAAATAGTTGGGGGATTTTAATGAAAGAACCTGTTCGGGGAAGAGGAGAACTTTGACTTCAATTACAGAGAAAATGATGTGATTATGTCTTAACAAATTTCGATGATATAGCCAATTTTATTTAGGAACCCACTTTTTTAAATGTTTTGCATATTTTTGGGTAATGATATTCCGCAGGTCATAACTTCGGAAATTATAGATGGATTTTAATGAAATAGCATGTTTTGAGAAAAGGACAATTCGGACCTTCATTTGTGAAAAGGTTATGTGATTCTGGTCTTACAAATTTTGAAGTTATGGCCAAATTTATGTGGGTACCTCAATTTTTAATTTGTGGGCATATTTTTGATAATTATCTTCCGAAGGCCATAACTTCGGAAATGCTGAATGGATTTCAGTGAAATAACTTGATTTTGAAAGAAGGCAAGTTGGACTGAAATTTCAATATTTTTTATGTATGTATCGACATGCAAAATTTTAGAGATATTGTCAATTTTTTACTAGAATCACAATTTTCAAAGTTTTGGGAAATTATTCCCCGAGGCCATAACTTTTGAAATGCGGAATGGATTTTAATGAGCTAACTTGATTTTAAAAGAAGATAGGCTGGACTTCAATTTTAATTATTTTTATGGGTATGTCAGCATGCAAAATTTCGGAGATATTGCCATATTTTTCCAAGAATCCCAATTTTCATAGTTTTGGGTAATAAATTTCCCGAGGCCATAACTTCTGAAATATGGGATGGATTTGAATGAAATAACTTGATTCTGAAAGCAGACACCCTAAATTAATTTTCGCCTACCCTTCACATAAACCCCTCGTTAGTTTCTTATATTATAAAAATAAAAATAATTCATGTTTCAGTGCTGTTCAGCAAAAATTTTTTCTGACTAGGAGGTTGGTGGTGCGGAGTTGAGCTTTCAATTGCTCGGCATTAAAATAAATCGGATTTTTTTGAATTTAATTTAATACTCTACCTATGTACATTTTGTGTATTTTTTAAATCTCCATCGTGGTTGGAGGGTGGGGGGAATTCTTTCAAACATGTATAATCATAGAAAATTTGCACGTACACCTCATGAGCAGGGTGCCTTGGATGGGTGAAGTGGAGGGAAGGTGTCACGATACAACAATTCATTTACTTATGTAGTTCATGCGTTAAAGAGGTATGTTACAACAACAACAACCCGACAACCACATCGTGGCGATATGACAACGATATTATTGTCACATACACACACAACATGTTCCAGTTGAAAAAGTGAATGAACACAACAGCAGCAACAACAACAACGAGAAGTCTCGCTCTCCCTCTCTCTGAAATTCTCAAAAATGTGCTGACTTTTGTTGAAGGTGAGTTCTGTCGAATTCACCTCGTGGCATGTTTATATTGCTATCTCTTTCTAGTTATCTATTTGGGTGCTCACAAATAAACAAACATCAATTTCAAACTCTCGATTTCCAGTCGGAACAAAAATCTAATTGGAGAGAGAGAGAGAGTGTGTGAGAGTAGGAGTTTACCTGAGCCAAATGAGAGTGAGAGTTGGAAAATAAAGTATCTGCTAGATACTTTTTGCCCATAGCCTCTCTTTCTCTCTCAAACAAACATATGATTACAGTGGGCTATACATAAATTGCCCCGACGGCTCAAAGGCCAAAGGGGTTAAGTAATATTTTTGAAAATTTCGGTTGAGGGTCGACCGGAAAAAAATATTTTTTAAAAAATCCCCACATTGTGGGTAATTGAGAATAGGTACACTTGAGGTAATTTTTCAAAATTATTGAAGGAAATTTTGAAATATTAAGTTTAGAATTTAAAAAAAAAATCCCTGAAGTTTTGATATATACCTAGATTTGCGAATGGAAATTTTTGGATAAATGCTATAGCTAGAGATTTTTTGTATACAAGGACCCATGGTGAAATTTTGTGGAGAATATTTTTGCCATTGGCATCAAAGACCAAATATGGCACAGTGGGGAATTATTTGCCAGTTGTGCAGAAAATACAAAATTATTTTTTTTTACTAATTTCAGGATTTCGATCGGAATTTCGATATATACTATAGCTAGAGATTTATTTTCTTCAGAGACCCATAATGAAATTTAGTGCAGAATATTTTTTCCATCGTCACCATGCCCCAAATATGGCACAGTGGGGGAGGTTTTTGTCAGTTATACGAAATACAGAAAATATATATTAACTATTTTTTATTTACATTTTTCGGGATTTCGTGCGGAACTTTTTTTCGATATATACTATAGCTAGAGATTTATTTTCTTCAAAGACCCATAGTGAAATTTGATGGAGAATATTTTCTCCATTAACACGAAAGCCCAAATATGGCACAGTGGGGAAGTTTTTGTCAGTTGTACGAAAAAGTATGAATTTAATTTTTTTTAAATATATTTCAAGGTTCCGAACGGAATTTTCTAGGTATATACTATACATACAAATTTCGTTCCTTCAGAGACCCATAGTGAAATTTGATGGAGAATATTTTCTCCATTTACACCGAAGCCCAAATATGGCACAGTGGGGAAGTTTTTGTCAGTTATACGAAAAAGTACGAATTTAAATTTTTTTAAATATATTTCAAGGTTCCGAACGGAATTTTCTAGGTATATACTATACATACAAATTTCGTTCCTTCAGAGACCCATAGTGAAATTTGATGGAGAATATTTTCTCCATTAATTCCAAAGCTCAAATATGGCACAGTGGGAGAGTTTTTGTCATTTATACGAAAATAACCGAAATTAATAATTGTTTCATATATATCAATATTCCGAACGGAATTTTCTTGGTATATACTACAGCTACAGATTTCTTTTCTTCGGAGACCCATAGTGAAATTTGATGGAGAAAATTTTCTCCATTAACATCAAAGCTCAAATATGGCACCATGGGGCAGTTTTTGTCATGTATACGAAAATGTACAAAATTAACCATTTTTTTCATATTTTAAAAGTTCGAATGCAACTTTCTTCGTATTTACCAAAGCTACAGATTTTTTTTCTTCGGAGACCCATTTTCACTATCGACATCAAGTCCCAAATATGGCACAGTGGGGGAGTTCTTCACCAATTATACGAAAAAGTACAAAATTAACCATGTTTCAATATTTTAAACATTCGAACGGAATTTTCTTGGTATATAGTACAGCTACCGATTTCTTTACTTCGGAGACCCATAGTGAAATTTGATGGAGAATATTTTTTCTATTGACATCAAGTCCAAAAATTCACGCCTTAAGGGGTACTCAAATAAATAATTTAAAAAAAAAAATCACCCCTTACCCATTCACCCCTTTCACCTCCAAGTCTATTGTACCTGATTGCAACCTGGCAACAATCGTCGGACAATCAATCGTTTTTTTATTGCATTTCCAACTCCTTTGGTTGCTGGCAAGGGGATTACGAATTCGGAGACAGGATTTCCTAGGAAACTCCTTATTTTTATTTGCAGTTTATTTTCAACCACCACCTTCCGAACACTTAGTACGGCTTTGGTAATTTAATACCTTAATGACTAAAGCCGAATGTCGAAGTTGGGGCAATCCCACCTTGGGTTAAGTTTTTTTTTAAATAGTTTCGAGGACATTGCGTGTGGCCAAATCCTTTTTTACGAAAATTTACTTTCAAACCAATATTTTTTTATAATTGTTTTGGATACCTTCCTTGGTTTGAGGTTACACTGGGGGGGATTTTGTTTATTTTCTTTTTCTTCCTGGCACGGGAAGAAGAAAAACAAATTTTTATTTTTTTGTCACAAATGGCTAATAATAGTTTTCCTGGTGGCATGTGGTCCCCCCTTTTGTGTGTGTGTGTGCGGTTGTTTGTTTTTTTATTATAAATAAAAATTTCCTAATACCTGACATTGCCGCCACCATCTGCGATGGCTTGTGTCTGGCTGCCGCATTGTTTGCCTAGACATTTAACCCCATATTAGGGTTGTAGAGGTGAAGGACGAGGTTGTGTGTCTGCTCTGCCTCCACAATCCAATTACCCATCACTTGTGGGGAATTTAAAACACGATTGCTTCGTCATTCCCGAAAAAAAAACAGAGAGAAAATGTTAAGTCAGATATTAGATATTCCGCATTAGAAGGCTGGCTAACGAACATGCAAGGTTGTATTACCTCAGCGGCCTATGACCTATTATAGCCTCATTCTTTGATGTAATCCTTTTTCGTCGTAGAGAAGAGGAGGGTAGAAGGGGTACGAATTATTGCTATTGATGTAATCATATCTGACCTAAGCTCTGACTGGCTGGCTGGATTGCATGTTAAAGGCTTAAAGATTACGTTCTAAGGTTTCCGATTTTCTAGATAAACAAATGAAGGCCAGATGGGAGATTTAAAAAAATATATTTTTTGGGTAGTCCAGAAGGCCTGGATTTTTAAAAAATGTTCTTTTCCACTCCCAAAAAGGGCAGGATTAAAAAAAAAATATTTTTCTACAAGGCAGGGATTTAAAAAAAAATTTTTTTTCGAGATTTTAAAAAAAAAATTCACTCCAAACAAGGGGTGGATTTTTTAAAAATTATTTTTTTGAGTAGCCCACAAGGCGTGGATTTTTATACCCTTCACCACACTGTGGTACAGGCTATTATGTCTTTGTGCATATGTTTGTAACAGGCAAAAGGAAACGAGATAGACCCATGGTTCCTTTTGAGAATATGCATAGAATCACTTTCTAAGTCGATTTATGCATGTCCATCCATCCGTTCGTCTGTCTGTCCATGTTAAATTGTAAACAAAGTACAGGTCGCATTTATGATCCGATTTGGATGAAATTTGGCACAGGTCACATATTTGGCCCAAGGACGAACCATCTGAAAATCATTAGATTTGAACGAAATTTGGCACAGCATATTGAAATAAGCCTAGAATAATGTGTTGCAAGCTTCGTGAAAATCGGCTCAGATTTAGATATAGCTCCAATATATATTTTCGCCCGATTTTAGGTAAATGGTACACGATAGTATTTATATATCCTTCGATTTGCACGAAAATTGGCATAACGTACTGAATTAAGCCTAGAAAGATGTGTGTTAAATTTCGTGAAAATGGGATCAGATTTAGATATAGCTCCCATATACATTATCGTTCGATTTTAGGTAAATGGTGCATCAAAGTCCCTAAATATCTTTCGCTTTGCACGAAATTTGGCACAGCGTACTGAATAAAGCCTAGAATGATGTGTGCTAAGTTTCGTGAAAATCGGTTCCGATTTTGATATAGCTCCCATATACATTTTCGCCCGATTTTAGGTAAAAAGTAGCTATATATTCTTCGATTTGCACGAAATTTTGCATAGGGTACTGAATTGGGTCCAGAATGAAGTGTGTTAAGTTTCGTGAAAATCGGTTCGGATTTAGATATAGCTCCGATATATATTTTCGTCCGATTTTAGGTAAAAAGTTGCTATATATTGTTTGATTTGCAAGAAATTTGGCATAACGTCCTGAATTAAGTCTAGAACGCTGTGTGTTAAATTTCCTGAAAATCGGTTCAGACGTTGATATAGCTCCCATATATATTTTCGTCCGATTTTCGGTAAATGGTGCACCAATGTTCCAATATATCTTTCGATTAGCACGAAATTTGACACAGCGTACTGAATTAAGTCTAGAACGATGTGTGTTAAATTTCGTGAAAATCGGTTCAGATTTTGATATAGCTCCTATATATATTTTCGTCCGATTTTAGGTAAAAAGTCGCTATATATTCTTCGATTTGCACGAAATTTTGCATAGCGTACTGAATTAAGCCTAGAATGATGTGTGCCAAGTTTCGTGAAAATCGGTTCAGATGTAGATAAGGCTCACATATATGTTTTCGGCCGATTTAAGGTAAATGGTGTACCAAAGTCCCTAAATATTTTTCGATTTGCACGAAATTTGGCATTGCGTAGTAAATTTGGCCTATAGTGATGTGTGCCAAGTTTCGTGAAAATCGGTCCCGATTTAGATATAGATCCCATATATATTTTCGTTCGATTTAAGGTAAATGGTGCACAAAAGTTCCTATCTATCCTTCGATTTGCACAAATTGGGGATAAGCTTCGTGAAAAGATCCATAGCTAGGCCGATCATTGGTTCCCATGACCTGATTTTTTTATATTATGGGTTTTAGCACCCCCATACTTGGTTGTTGCTATTTTTTTATTTCCAGTAGTTGTTGTTGTTTTAAATTTGTTGTTGTTTTTTTTTAAATTGTTTGCCATTTTTTTAATCGCTTTGTTTATTTATTTTTGTATTAACCAAAAACACAACAACAACTAATGTTGTTATTTTTCTTCTGATTTTATAACACTTGTCCGACCTTATCTTTTGGGGGAAAAAACAAACAAACCCGAATAACAACAGCAACAAAAACAACAACAATAAAATTTATAAAAACAAAGCGAAAATGTGTCTGTGGTCACAGAAATTATTATATCAATAAAACGATTAGGTGGTGTACTTTAGCTATGACACGATATTTGGACGAGCGAAAAAATTAAATATATTAGGGGAGATCACGAAGTAGGGTACTCGAAAAAATAATTTTTAAAAAATTTATTTTTTAAATAGTGGGGATTATTGTTGGCTACACCAAAAATAAGTTTAAAAAATTACAGCGAATTCGGTTGAAAAACGCGTTCAAGAACCCCAAAATACCGAAAATTGGGGGGTACCGTTCTATGGAGGCTACCAGAAAAAGTGCACCGATATTTATAATTTTTAGTGGAGAAATTTGGTATCCAATAAGAACCCTATGTACCAAATTTCAGCGAATTCGGTTGAAAAACGCGCTCAAGAACCCTAAAATACAGAAAATTAGGAGGTACCGTTCTATGGGGGCTACCAGAAAAAGTGAACCTATATTTATAATTTTTGGTGGAGACATTTGGTACCCAAAATGAACCCATTGTACCAAATTTCAGCGAATTCGGTTGAAAAACGCGCTCAAGAACCTCAAAATATCGAAATTTGGAGGTGCACCTTCTATGGGGGCTACCAGAAAAAATGCACCGATATTTATAATTTTTGGTGGAGACATTTGGTACCCAATAAGAACCCATTGTACAAAATTTCAGCGAATTCGGTTTAAAAATGCGCTCAAGAACCCCAAAATACCGAAAATTGGGGGGTACCGTTATATGGGGGGCTACCCGAAAAAATAGACCTATATTTATAATTTTTAGTGGAGACATTTGGTACCCAAAATGAACCCTGTGTACCAAATTTCAGCGAATTCGGTTGAAAAACGCGCTCAAGAACCTCAAAATACCGAAAATTAGGGTGTACCCTTATATGGGGGCTATCCGAAAAAATGGACCCATATTTATAATTTTTTGTGGAGAGATTTGGTATCCAATAAGAGTACAATGTACCAAATTTCAGCGAATTCGGTTGAAAAATGCGTTCAAGAACCCCAAAATACCGTAAATTGCGGGGTACCGTTATATGGGGCTATCCGAAAAAAGGGACCTATATTTATAATTTTTTGTGGAGAGATTTGGTACCCAATAAGAATACAATGTACCAAATTTCAGCGAATTTGTTTGAAAAACGCGCTCAAGAACCTCAAAATATCGAAATTTGGAGGTGCACCTTCTATGGGGGCTACCAGAAAAAGTGAACCTATATTTATAATTTTTGGTGGAGACATTTGGTACCCAAAATGAACCCATTGTACCAAATTTCAGCGAATTCGGTTGAAAAACGCGCTCAAGAACCCCAAAATACCGAAAATTGGGGGGTACCCTTATATGGGGGCTACCAGAAAAAGTGGACCTATATTTATAATTTTTTTGTGGAGAGATTTGGTACCCAAAATGAAGTCTATGTACCAAATTTCAGCGAATTCGGTTGAAAAACGCGCTCAAGAATCCCAAAATACCGTAAATTGCGGGGTACCCTTATATGGGGGTTAACAGAAAAAATGCATCGATATTTATAATATTTGGTGGAGACATTTGGTACCCAATAAGAACCCATTGTACAAAATTTCAGCGAATTTGGATGAAAAACGCGCTCAAGAACCCCAAAATACCGTAAATTTAGAGGTACCGTTATATGGGAGCTACCTGATAAAGTGGACCGATATTTATAATTTTTGGTGGAGACATTTGATGCCCAATAAGAACCCATTGTACCAAATTTCACCGAATTCGGTTGAAAAACGCGCTCAAGAACCCCAAAATACCGAAAATTGGGGGTTACCCTTATATGGGGGCTACCAGAAAAATTCCACAGATATATATAATTTTTAGTAAAGACATTTGGTACCCAAAATGAATCCTATGTATGAAATTTCAGCGAATTCGGTTGAAAAAACGTGCTCAAGAACCCCAAAATACCGAAAATTGGGGGGTACCGTCATAGGGGGCTATCTGAAAAAATGAACCTATATTTATAATTTTTGGTGGATACATTTGGTACCCAATAAGAACCCATTGTACCAAATTTCAGCGAATTCAGTTGAAAAATGTGCTCAAGAACCCCAAAGTACCGAAAATTGGGTGGTACCCTTATATGGGGGCTAACAGAAAATGTGCACCGATATTTTTAATTTTTGATGGAGACATTTGGTACCCAAAATGAACACATTGTACCAAATTTCAGCGAATTCGGTTGAAAAAAGCGCCCAAGAACCCTAAAATACAGAAAATTAGGAGGTACCGTTCTATGGGGGCTACCAGAAAAAGTGAACCTATATTTATAATTTTTGGTGGAGACATTTGGTACCCAAAATGAAGCCATTGTACCAAATTTCAGCGAATTCGGTTGAAAAATGCGCTCAAGAACCCCAAAATACCGAAAATTGGGGGGGCACCTTCTATGGGGGCTATCCGTAAAAATGGACCTATATTTATAATTTTTGGTGGAAACATTTGGTACCCAAAACGAACCCTATGTACCAAATTTCAGCGAATTCGGTTGAAAAACGCACTCAAGAATCCCTAGATACCGAAGTATGGGGGTGCACCTTCTATGGGGGCTACAAGAACAAGTGGACCGATATTTTTCATATTTAGTGGAGACATTTGGTATCCAATAAGAACCCATTGTATCAAATTTCAGCGAATTCGGTTGTAAAACGCGCTCAAGAACCCCAAAATACCGTAAATTTAGAGGTAACGTTATATGGGAGCTACCTGATAAAGTGGACCGATATTTATAATTTTTGGTGGAGACATTTGGTACCCATTAAGAACCCATTCTACCAAATTTCAGCGAATTCGGTTTAAAAATGCGCTCAAGAACCCTCCAAAATACCGAAAATTGGGGGGTACCCTTATATGGGGGCTATCCGTAAAAATGGACCTATATTAATAATTCTTTGTGGAGACATTTGGTACCCATTAAGAACCCATTCTACCAAATTTCAGCGAATTCGGTTTAAAAATGCGTTCAAGAACCCCAAAATACCGAAAATTGGGGGGTACCCTTATATGGGAGCTATGCCTATGATGGAGGGTATACAAATCCGCATTCCTGGGAAATTTTTCGTCATTGACTTATCTTCATTGACTATTTAAAGAAAAATCAGTACCCCCACCCTCCCCTTTTTTTATTTAAATTTAATATTCATAATTGTTCCCCTCGTTTTTTTCCGCCAGAAATTATGGAACCTATGTCGGATGTTTTTTTCTGCTGCTTCTTCTTCCTCGGCATTTTCGTAGACAACAACAACAACACTGACACCACAATTTTCCACACAAATTTCCATTTAGTCATTTTTTGTGGCTGGCGTCGCGCTGTTTTTTTTTTTTTTTTTTTGCCCCGCCGCTGTCTAACATGGCCACATTATGCAGCCACATATTTGACGTTTGGATGTTGCATGCCACATGCAATTTTTTTTATTGTTGCTGCTGATGTTGTTGTTGTGTTTTTTTATTTTTATGTAGTCTTCTTCTACTCCTTGAGGTTGTTTCATGTTTTTTATGCTTCCCAGAAAAACAAATTCATGTGATGATGTTGGTGGTGGTGGGGTCAGTCAAAGAACCAGCCGTTGCAGGAAGAACAGCAACAACAACTGCAAAACATATTTTAAATAGTTTTTCTTGGCATTTCCTTAAAAATAGCCATGAAGACGGCGGAGAGGGAGAAGGAGGTGAAAAGCAACTACAATTGTGGACGACCAACTTTAAGGGCATATTTTTAGCCTAAACTAATTTTAGTCGGATTTTTACATCGGCATTGGTTTTTCTTTCCAACGACCTTTTTATGTCTTTCCCTATTTGTTGAGGTGTAGGGCCACATTGAGGTACATTCGAAAATATGTTTTAATGTCAAGCTAAGAAGAAAATGACAAGAGATTTACATTTCCGGTGGATTTATTTTGGACTTCAAATTCTAAATTTATTTTCAAAGGCAAAACATTTTTATTTAAAAAATATTTAAAAAAAAAAATATTAAAAAAAATATTTAAAAAAATATAGATTTTTTTTCAAGAAAAAATTTTTATAATTTTTTTTTCAAAAAAAAATTTTTTATTTTTTTTTTCAAAAAAAATTTTTATAATTTTTTTTTTTCAAAAAAAAATATTTTTTATAATTTTTTTCAAATTCTTTTAAAATTCTTTTTTTCAAAAAATAACTTTTTTTTAAAAATATTTTTTCAAAAAATTTTTTTATAAATTCTTTTATAATTTTTTTTTTCAAAAAAATTTTTATAAATTTTTTTTCAAAAAAATTTTTATAAATTTTTTTTCAAAAAAAATTTTATATTTTTTTTCATGACAAGCTAAGAAGAAAATGACAAGAGATTTACATTTCCGGTGGATTTATTTTGGACTTCAAATTCTAAATTTATTTTCAAGGGCAAAACATTTTTATTTAAAAAATATTTTAAAAAAAAATATCAAAAAAAAATATATTAAAAAAATATATTAAAAAAAATATTTAAAAAAATATAGATTTTTTTTTAAAAAAAAATTTTATAATTTTTTTTTTCAAAAAAAATATTTTTATAATTTTTTTCAAATTCTTTTAAAAATTCTTTTTTTCAAAAAATAACTTTTTTTTTAAAATATTTTTTCAAAAAATTTTTTTATTAATTCTTTTATAATTTTTTTTTCAAAAAAATTTTTATAATTTTTTTTTTCAAAAAAATTTTTATAAATTTTTTTTCAAAAAAAATTTTATATTTTTTTTCCATGTCAAGCTAAGAAGAAAATGACAAGAGATTTACATTTCCGGTGGATTTATTTTGGACTTCAAACATTTTTATTTAAAAAATATTTAAAAAAAATATCAAAAAAAAAATATATTAAAAAAAAAATATTTAAAAAAATATAGATTTTTTTTTCAAAAAAAAATTTTTATAATATTTTTTTTTTCAAAAAAAAAAATTTTATAATATTTTTTTTTTCAAAAAAAAAATTTTATAATTTTTTTTCAAAAAAAATTTTATAATTTTTTTTCAAAAAAATATTTTTTATATTTTTTTCCAAAAAATATTTTTTATATTTTTTTTTCAAAAAAAATATTTTTTATAATTTTTTTCAAATTCTTTTAAAAATTCTTTTTTTCAAAAAATAACTTTTTTTAAAAAATATTTTTTCAAAAAATTTTTTTATTAATTCTTTTATATTTTTTTTTTCAAAAAAATTTTTATAATTTTTTTTCAAAAAAATAATTTTTTATTAATTCTTTTATAATTTTTTTTTTCAAAAAAATTTTTATATTTTTTTTTTCAAAAAAATTTTTATAAATTTTTTTCCAAAAAAAATTTATATTTTTTTTCAAAAATTTTTTATAAAATTTTTTTTTAAAAAAAATTTTTTAATTTTATTTTTTCAAAAAATATTTTTATATTTTTTCAAAAAAAGAAGAAAGAACAAGAAAAACGCGAGCTTGAGCAAATCGAGATGTACAGGAGTCAGAATGAAGTCCGAAAATTCTACCAACGGGTAAAACACCAAACCGAAGGCTTTGGTGCAGGCACATCCTACTGTAGAGATAAAGAAGGAAACCTGGTGACGGATACAGACAGAGTTCTGACGATCTGGAAGGAGCATTTTGAAAAACTTCTGGTATCAAATAGGGGGCTGTGAAGAAGATACCCCAGAACCAATAATAGATGACGGTATAGAATGTATACCACCTAGCCAAGATGAGGTCAGAATAGCAATCAATCGGCTCAAGAATAATAAAGCAACAGGAGCCGATGGGTTACCAGTCGAACTGTTCAAAACTGGTGGTCAGATGCCATGTAAGGAGCATGCACAAACCTGATTAGTACAATTTGTCTAGAGGAATGCATGCCCAATGATTGGAATCTCAATGATTGGAACCTCAGCTCTCCTATAGGCAGAAGGAAGAATAATACCAGCAGCTCTTCCATAGGAAGAAGAAGACCTGAAGCTCTTCCACAGGATAAAAATTACGTGCCGCTCTTCCTCAGGAAGAAGAATATTTCAAAGAAAGAAGAATACCTGCAGCTCTTCCATAGGAAGAAGAAGAGAAATTACTGCAGCTCTTTAAAATGAATAATTATACCTGCAGCTCTTCCAAAGAATGAGGAATATCTGCAGCTCTTCCACAGGAAGAAGAGTAGAGGTAATAAGGGGGTTAAATCAAAATCGGATCAAATTAATCGCGTTTCAGGCAGTTACCAACAGATGGTGCTTTCACCATAAATGGTTTGTGTCTATGCTACATACCGCGGCGCCATCTATTGGCAACTGGCTGAAACGCGATGTAATTTGATCCGATTTTAATTTAACCCCCTTAGTATCTTTACTAAGAAGAATACCTGCAGCTATTGAACTATTCTCCTCTAGGAAGAAAAATTTCTTATGAATATGAATACCAGCAGCTCTTCCACAGGAAGAAGAATACCTGGATGAAAATTACATGCAGATCTTTTTTAGGAAGAAGAATCGCTTCAGGTCTTCCATAGGAAGAAGAATACCTACGATATGTGCCAACTATAGAGGAATAAGTCTCCTGTCCATCGCATATAAAGTGCTATCCATTGTGCTGTGTGAACGATTGAAGCCAATGGTCAATGACATTATTGGACCCTACCAATGCGGCTTCAGACCTGGCAAATCCACCATTGATGAGATTTTCACTCTGCGCAAAATCCTGGAAAAATCCGTTCAGAGGTGTTTAAAGCCATGTCTACGTTCGGATTACTTTAACAGGCAGGAAGATCAGCAGTTAAAGTCGGGAATGACCTCTCGCAGCCCTTTAATACCGAACGAGGATTCAGACAAGGTGAGATAGTTTGTCGTGTGACCTTTTTAACATCCTGCTGGAAAAGGTCATACGAGAGGCAAAAGTGAACAGAAATGACACTCTGTACACCAAACAACACATGTTACTCGCATACGCCGCCAATGACATCGACATAATGGGTCGATCATTGAGAGGGTGGTAACAGCCACAGCCTTTGAACAAATTGAGAAGGAGTCTGCCAAAGTGGGTCTGGCAGCAAAACGGCGAGAAGACCAAGCTGATGGTATCGACGTGCAAGACGTCCAGTAGACTCAGACCAACTGTGGAACTTGAGAACTACAGCTTCGAGGTAGTTAAAGATTTTATATTCCTTGGCACCGCCATAAATAAAACGAATGACATCAGTTTTGAAATTCGGAGAAGGATAGTGATGGGAAGACCAAGCTGATGATATCGACGTGCAAGACGTCCAGTAGACTCGGACCAACTGTGGAACTTGAGAACTACAGCTTCGAGGTAGTTAAAGATTTTATATACCTTGGTACCGCCATAAATAAAACGAATGGCGTCAGTTTTGAAATTCGGAGAAGGATAGTGATGGCCAACCAACTCAAAAGCAAGGCCACCTTCCGCCATACCAAACTCACACCGTCTACAAGACGCTGATACTACCCGTGCTGTTTTATGGATCTGATGGGCATGGGTACTTACTCAAGCAGATGAGTCAGCTCTTGGAGTGTTTGAGAGAAAAATTCTACGAAAGATCTATGGGCCGATCTGCGTTGACGGTGTATATCGCCGTCGAATGAACCATGAGTTGTATGCAGCTATTCTCGGACATCGACATTGTTAGACGTATTGAGAGCAGCAGCTGCGACTACGTTGGCTAGGTCATCGGTTGTGAGAATGCAGATGAAGATGCCCCAGCCCAGAAGGCATAAAATAGCGAACCAGCTGATGGTTCACGCAGAAGGGTAAGGCCGCGAATACGATACCGAATATGGTCTTACAAATTGAAATCTTTTTTGACAAAGTGAAGCCGATAAATAATTGTTTTTGAAAGAGACTCTTAGACACGTCTTCACTTTGAAAATTGTGAACCTAAAAAAACTATAATTAGATCTCGACGATGAAGATGCCCCAGCCCAGAAGGCATATAAAAGCGAACCAGCTGACTAGTTCACGCAGAAGGGTAAGGCCACGAATACGATGCCGAATATGATCATTCAAATTGGAAAAACTGCGCACAAAATACCGACGTGCCTGGAAATCTTTTCTAAGCCAGCCAGCTAAGTATGTAAAGTAAGTAGGCCTTGCGGGTTACTCGAAAAAATTATTCTTTAAAAAGCAGGACTCAAAAAAAATTTTTTTTTTTTTAATTTATAAGTGAAAGTAATTTTCTGGTTCATTTGTACCTGGAGTTTCTTTCCCCCAGAACGTTCGATGTGCGCAAATTTTATCTCAAAACAGTTTATTTATTGTAATTTATTGTTGTAGCTGCTGTTGCTGCAGCTGCTAATGACAATAACTGGTCAAAGTCGTCATATAAACAAAGCAATAATTGCCATTAAAACAAATAATTATAGATAAGGGTTAGAGCTGAAGCGGATGTCAGCCATAGAGGCAGCGATTAGCTGCCTCAATAAAAAATTATCAACAGTAGAATAATTTAATTTTAAATATAAGAGAAGAGATGTCCTCAGGACCCCTTGAGGGTCCCGGAAGATCCTCTAGGGCACCTCGAGGATCCTAGAAGATCCTCTAGGACTCCCTTGAGGGTCCTAGTAGATCCTCTAGAACCCCTCGAGGATTCTAGAAGATCCTCTGGACTTAAGGAAAATTCCCTAAAATATTTTTAACCTCATCTCTAAATTTCAAATTCCCTTGACCCAAGATAGAGACCCCATAATAACCTCCGCTTTTTAGCAAAGCAGGAAATAATTGTCATGGCAATTATTTTTGTTGTTTTTTTTTTAATTTTATAATTTTTACCTAATGATAATTAAAGTTTCTCGTTATATATATATATATATATATATCTGTATGTAGATCAGAATTAATTACCTTTACTTTCAAAGTTCATCATAACGTCAAATACCGACAGTGATGCTGGCGGCGAACAAAGTTCAGAGCAAAAAAAATTCCATTTGACGACATACCTGCAATGAAAAAAAGATGGAGAGACACGCAAAGTTAATAAAAAAACAGCAACAACAAAAAATAGAAATCAGCAATTAAGAGATTTGTTGTTGTAAAATAAATTAATTAACAACAATACTAAGACTGTTTAAAGGGAAAATATATATGTGAGCTATATATAAATCTGAATCAATTTTCTTGAAACTAGGCACACATCTTTCTAGACTTAATTCAGTACCCTATGCCAAATTTCGTGCAAATCGAAAGATATTTAGGGACTTTGGTGCCCGCATTTACCTTAAATCGGACGAAAATATATATGGGAGCTATATCGAAATCTGAACCGATTTTCACGAAACTTCACACACATCCTTCTCGACTCAATTCAGTACTCTATGCCAAATTTCGTGCAAATCAAAAGATATATAGGAACTTTGGTGCCCCATTTACCTAAAATCGGACGAAACTATATATGGGAGCTATATCTAAATCTGAAACGATTTTCACGAAACTTCACACACATCCTTCTCGACTCAATTCAGTACTCTATGCCAAATTTCGTGCAAATCGAAAGATATATAGGGACCTTGGTGCACCATTTATCTTAAATCGGACGAAATTATATATGGAAGCTATATCTAAATCTTAACCGATTTTCACGAAACTTAGCACACTTTTAACATCTACAGACAGACAGACTTAAAAAGTGATTCTATGCATATTCTCAAAAGGAACCATGTGCCTATCTCGTTTCCTTTTGCCTGTTACAAACATATGCATAAAGACATAATACCCTGTACCGCAGTGTGGTGAAGGGTATAAAAAGGGGATTATATGGGGACTACCCCAAAAAGGGGGCGAATATTAATAATTTTTGGTAGGGAGATTTGTTACGATATACGACTACAAAATACCAAATTGCAGCGAAATCGGTTGTAAAACGCGCTCAAGAACCCCAAAATACCGAAAATTGGGGGTTACCCTTATATGGGGGCTACCAGAAAAAGTGGACCTATATTTATAATTTTTTGTGGAGAGATTTGGTATCCAATAAGAGTACAATGTACCAAATTTCAGCGAATTCGGTTGAAAAACGCGCTCAAGAACCCCAAAGTACCGTAAATTGGGGGTACCCTTATATGGGGACTATCCGAAAAAATGGACCCATATTCATAATTTTTTTGTGGAGATATTTGGAATCTATTAGGAACCCAGTGTACCAAATTTCAGCGTATTCGGTTGGAAAACGCGCTCAAGCACCGCAAAGTACCGAAAATTGGGGGTACCCTTATATGGGGGCTTTCCGAAAAAAATGGACCCATATTCATAATATTTTTGTGGAGAGATTTGATACTTGTTAAGAAGTCAAAATACTAAATTACAGTTATTTCGGTGGAAAAAATCCGGCCAAAACCCCCCAAAAACTGAAAATTAGGGGGTACCATTATACAGGGGCTACCAGAAAAAGGGCACCGATATTTATAATTCTTAGTGGATAAATATAGTATCCAATAAGAATCCAATGTAGCAAGTTTCAGCAAATTCGACTGAAAAGCGCGCTCAATAACCCCCTGATACCGAAAATTGGAAGTACCATTATATGGGAGCTAACCGAAAACATGGACCTATATTTATAATTTGTTATCGAGAGATTTGCTATCCAATAGGAACTCAAAGTACTAAATTACAGCTAATTCGGCGGAAAAATGCGATCAAAATCCTCAAAATACTGGAAATTAGGAGCTACCGTTATATGGGGGCTACCAGAAAAAGTGGACCTATATTTATAATTTTTTGTGGAGATATTTAGTGCCCAATAAGAATCCAATGTAGCAAATTTCAGCGAATTCGGTTGAAAAACGCACTCAAGAACCGCTAAATACCGAAAATTGTGGGGTACCGTTATATGGGAGCTATGCCTAAACGTGGACCGATATATCCCATCTTCGCACTTGACCTGCCTGCAGACAAAAGACAGACCTATGCAAAATTCCAGCACCCTATCTCAATTCCTTCGGAAGATAGCGTGATTACAACAGACGGACGGACCATAGACAGACGGACAGACATGGCTAGATCGTCTTATAATTTTACCCTGATCAGGAATATATATATATATATATGGAAGTGTGCCCGAGTTGTGGTGATCCTGGTGATCTTCCATGGCATGGAAAAGTACTGGAGAGGATTATTATGGCTTATGGATTGCTACACCGAAGGTACGTCCATGTATCAGTTCGGTTTTACCGAGGGTAGCGGTACAGTGGACGAGTGGCGGCATGTGCAAGATAGCCTGAGCGGGTCAAATTCCAAATATGTCTTTGGCATATTTGTGGATTTTAAAGGCCCATTTGTCAAAGGAAATTGCTCTTTGGGCAAGTTATTTCCGTGATAGGAAGGCTTGTGTCATGGGAGCCGGTGCTTCGGGTTCCATTAGTGCATGTCCATGTATATGGAATCTCATGATGGATCCTCTGTTCCGGGAGCTAGCTGCCACCTTCAAGGTCTGTGCATATGCGGATGACTTGCTCATCATGATTGAAGGGGATTGTCGCCTTGAACTGGAAAATCGTGGTGAGCAAGCTATGCAGATTGTGTAGGCTTGGAGTGGAAGTGGCTACCGAGAAGACTGATGCTGATGCTGCTCAATGGCAAGTTGGCACGCAGCCGTCCTCCCTGCATTCGAGCTAGTGAACGCAGCATAAGGTATTCGTGTACTGTTAAATATCTCGGAAAATGGTGTCAGAGCGTTTGAATTTTTCTTCCACACTTCGATCGGTTGAAGGAGAAGCTGACAACGGCCGTTGGTATCATCAGGCGTGTTTTGCAGACTGATTGGGGCTTGAGTAGGCGTTCTGTGTGTATCACATATAGGGGGGGCTTTTTGTTGCCTGCGCAACTTATGCTACAGAACTGCCTCATCTGTCTTCGGGCATAAGAAGCTCCTTTCGTGTCAGCGGGTCGTCATATTAGCATGCTTGCCAGTGTGTCGCACTGTTTCCACAGTGGCGTTGCAAGTGCTGCTTGGCGCCGCGCCGCGCCCCTTGCTCTTGAAGTGAGATGTAGGGCTATCATGTATAAGCTTAAGCGTGGCTTGTAGCTGGATGAGGATGATTGGCTCAGGCCTTCTAATTTGGTGGATGGGGAGAGTAGGCGTAACAGCACTATCCTTCGGGAGTGTGTGGCCTGTATCGGGTTTACAAATTATAATGGACAGACGGACGGATGGACACACATGTCTAGATCGACTCAGGTGGGTCTAGGACCAATATTTCGCGGCGTTACAATCTCTTGGGGCTGCCCAAAGCTATAATACCCTGACAAAAAAGTTGTGCAGGGTATAAAAATCCAAACATTAAAAAAAAGAATAAAAAAAATAATCTTATGGAAAAATATTGTTACCCACCCTGCCAAAAAAAATGTTACAGCTTTCTATCACTTTCAAAATTTTTTTTTTGACAATTTTGGCAAAAAATTATTGAATTTTTTTTCACTTCATATTTTGTTTGTTTTGCAAAACAAAACATGATTGATTACTAATCAATAATTTGTATCTATTTTCCAAAATTTCGATTCGATGTCCATAAATTCAAATCGAAGACTTTCAAAACGCAAAATTTGTTGTTTGTTGTGGCTTTCGCTTGGTAGTTTTATTTGTCAGCTGAAAGCCTTATTTGAGCCATCAAAACGAACCATTTTGGGTTTATCTATGTAAATTATCTATTTAACGTATTTTATTGCTATTGTTTTTGTTGTTATTGTATTTTTTATTAACAAATCACGCAACTGAAAATAATACACCAAAAAAATAACGACCACAAATTTTTTTTGTTTCGGATTTTTTTCTGTCGCCAAAAATTTTTATTTTATTTTTTTGGTGAATGTCTTCTTCTTATAATTTTTTTGTTATTTGATTTTTTTCGCTTCTCCCGCCCGAGAATTACAAACACAAAAATTATTAAAAATTCATTGCGCGTTGTCTCGCTACTATTTTTGTACAAAAAAAATTTGTCGATTGAACGCCAAGCGAACGAAAACTGATTTGAATGTAAACGGCCTGCCAGCCGGCAAAGTCAGAAGAAGATGAGAAAAAATATTCAATCGCCTCGCAAAAGTTTGCAAAATCATGGCATTCTGTGGGTAGAAGGAATGGGAATAGTAGATGATTAGTTACAGAGTATTGGACAGTATTATTGCAAGAAGAAAAAAAATAAAAAAAGAATTTATAATTTTATTTTGCACCCCTCAAGCAGTGGGGTAGTAAAGGAAAAAGGTTTAAGGGACAAGGTCCCTCAATAAAATAATTTTCTGAGATCCCATTTAGGAGTGGATTTATTAAAAAAAAATTTCTGAGATCCCAGCCAGGCGTGGATTTATTAAAAATAATTTTCTGAGAGCCCATCCAGGCGTGGATTTATTAAAAATAATTTTCTGAGAGCCCATCTAAGGGTGGATTTATTAAAAATCATTTTCTGAGATCCTAAAAAGGGGTGGATTTATTAAAAATAAATTTTTGAGATCCTAAAAAGGCGTGGACTTTTTAAAAATAACTTTCTGAGATCCCACACAGGCGTGGATATACTAAAAATAATTTTCTGAAAGCCTAACCAGGCGTGGATTTATTAAAAATATTTTTTTGTGATCCTAGAAAGGCGTGGATTTATTAAAAATAACTTTCTGAGAGCCTAGCCAGGCGTGGATTTATTAAAAATAACTTTCTGAGCGCCCATCCTGGCGTCGATTTATAAAAAATAATTTTCTGGGAGCCCATCCTGGGGTCGATTTATAAAAAATAATTTTCTGGGAGCCCATCCTGGGGTCGATTTATAAAAAATAATTTTCTGGGAGCCCATCCTGGCGTCGATTTATTAAAAATAAATTTCTGAGAGCCCATCCAGGCGTGGATTTATTATAAATGGTTTTCTCAGATCACTGCAAGCCGAATATTTATTAAAAACAATTTTCTGAGATCCCATCGAGGCGTGGATTTATTAAAAATAATTTTCTGAGAGCCCATCCAGGCGTGGATTTATTAAAAATAATTTTATGAGAGCCCATCTAGGCATGGATTTATTAAAAATAATTTTCTGAGGACCCATCCATGCGTGGATTTATTAAAAATAATTTTCTGAGATCCCATCGAGGCGTGGATTTATTAAAAATAATTTTTCTGAGATCCCATCGAGGCGTGGATTTATTAAAAATAATTTTTCTGAGATCCCATCGAGGCGTGGATTTATTAAAAATAATTTTCTGACGGCCCATTTAGGTGTGAATTAATTAAAAATCATTTTCTGAGAGCCCATCCAGGCGTGGATTTATTAAAAATTGTTTTCTGACAGTCCATCTAGGGGTGTAATTATTAAAAATAGTTTTTCTAAGAACCTAGCAAGGCGTGGATTTATTAAAAAAAATGTCTGAGATCCCAATAAGCCATGCATTTATTTTAATATTTTTCTAAGGTCCCAGAAAATACTTGTATACTTTCGCAATGATTTTCTGAGATCCCAAGACGGAGTGAATAATTTGAAATTTTTTTCTGGGATCCCAGCAACGCTTTTCTACTGTTTGATTTATTTTTCTGAATCCCATTAAGATATGGATATTTTTGAAATATTTTTCTAAGATCCCAGAAAGACTTTGATATTTTTTTGAGATCCCAGGAAGGCTTGGACATTTTTTAATTTGTCTGAGGTCCCATTATGTCGTGGATTTTTTTTGTTATTTTTTTTCTGGGATCCCAGAACGCTTGAAAATTTTTTCGATGTCGCTGATCAAATACCCAAAGATATCTGAAAAAAATCAAACATAACCAAAATTTGCAATATTTGGTAACCATACTCCAGAGGCCGTAACTCATAAACTAAATGACATTTTTGAAAAAATATACATTTATTCTGCTACTAGAGGTCCTCTGCTTTAAAATGATGTAAAATATTCGGATGTAACCGAACAAATACCCAAGATATCCGAAAAAATCCAAACATGACCAAATTTTCCCATATTTGTGATATTTTGCGTAGCTACATTCCAGAGGCCATAACTCTTAAACTTAAGGGCGGATTTGTAACAAAGTTAATTTATTTTGTAAGTAGAACATCTAAGCTTTAAATTGATACCAAATATTCTTATAGCAAAGATGACCAAATTTTTGCGTAGCTACACTATAACTCCGAAACTAAACGGCGCATTTGTAGATGAACAAATACCCAAGATATCGGAAAAAATCCAAACATGACCAATTTTTCCCATATCTGGGCTATCTTTCGTAGCTACACTCCAGAGGCCATAACTCCAAAACAAAACGGCGCATTTGTAACAAAGTTAATTTATTTTGTAAGTAGAACATCTAAGCTTTAAATTGATACCAAATATTCTTATATAGCTGAACAAATACCCAAGATATCGGAAAAAATCCAAACATGACAATTTTTTCCCATATTTGTGATATTTTGCGTAGCTACACTCCAGAGGCCATAACTCCAAAACTAAACGGCGCATTTGTAACAAAGTTAATTTATTTTGTAAGTAGAACATCTAAGCTTTAAATTGATGACCAAATATTCTTATATAGCTGAACAAATACCCATGATATCCGAAAAAATCCAAACATGACCAATTTTTCCCATATTTGTGCTATCTTTCGTAGCTACACTCCAGAGGCCATAACTCCAAAACTAAACGGCGCATTTGTAACAAAGTTAATTTATTTTGTAAGTAGAACATCTAAGCTTTAAATTGATGACCAAATATTCTTATATAGCTGAACAAATACCCAAGATATCGGAAAAAAATCCAAACATAACCAATCTTTCCCATATTTGGGCTATCTTTCATAGCTACACTCCAGAGGCCATAACTCTTAAACTTCAGGGCGGATTTTTAGCAAACTGCATTTATTTTATAAGTAGAATATATTAGCTTTAAATGAATCGAAATTATTTCAATGCAACTGTCATAATATCCGAATTATCGGCAAAAATATCACAGTGCACAAATTTTCTCATATTTACGGCATATTTTCAGTAATCTTCTTCCTCGGGGCATAACTTTAGAAATATTCGGAATATTTTTATGAAACAAACGGATTTTAAAAGAGGAAAAAATTATCTTCAAATTATATTTGAAGTACTTTACAATATCGGATCAAATATCCGAGTTATCGTCAAAAATATCAGAGTGCAAAAATTGTGCCATTTTTGACATATTTTAAGTATAGTTCTTCCTCGGGGCATAACTTTAGAAATATTCGGAATATTTTTATGAAATAAACGGATTTTAAAAGAGGAAAAGATTATATTCAAATTATATTTGAAGTACTTTACAATATCGGATCAAATATCCGAGTTATCGGCAAAAATATCACAGTGCAAAAATTGTCCTATTTATGACATATTTTAAGTATAGTTCTTCCTCGGGGCATAACTTTTTAAATATTCGGAATATTTTTATGAAATAAACGGATTTTAAAAGAGGAAAAGATTATATTCAAATTTTATATGAAGTACTTTGCGATATCTGATCAAATATCCGAGTTATCGGCAAAAATATCAGAGTGCAGAAATGTTCCCATTTTTGACATATTTTAAGTATAGTTCTTCCTCGGGGCATAAGTTTTAAAATATTCGGAATAAATATTCGGAAGGCATGAATATTTTGTAACTATATTTTTTAGAATCCAGGAAGGCTTCTATAGTTCTTCAATTTTTTTCTGGAATTCCAGGAAGGCTTCGAAATGTTCTAAATATTTTCTGGGATCCTAGGAAGATTTGGAAGACTTGAATATTTTTTAAATATTTTTCTGGGATCCCAGCAAGGATATTTTATAAAGTTTTCTTGGGATCCTAGAAGACTAGAATATTTTTCTGTAATCCATGAAAGACTTGAGTATTTTTATGATATTCTTCTGAGACCCCACGAGAAGGTTTGTATATTTTCTAAATATTTTTCTGGGATCCCAGCAAGGTGTGAACATTTTAAAAATATTTTTCTGACATCCTTTCAGCAAGCATTTTTTTGGAATTTTTTTTCCCAGCAAAATTTGAAAATATTTTCCTGATATCCCAGCAAGCCTTGGAAATTTTTAATTTCAATCAAAGTGTATCGACGCCAATGGCTCCTCAAGAATATTGATATTGCCGGCTGTGTGCTCTCTTCGGTTTTGATTTTTATTATTTTTTGCATACGACATTTGTTATTTTGAAATTGGTGATAATGTAAAATGCATACATTAAAAGAAGAAGAAAAAAAACCAACAACACATCAATCCTCCTCATACATGTCCAGTGTCGGTGATGGCATATTGACGCGGCCCCATTTAGTGAAGTGGATGCGGATGATGATTGAAATGGTGCAGCCGGCTGTCGATTTGAGACACAAAAGGCTTCTCCATTTGGCATGCACAATGCAAAGTGAAGCTTCGGACATTTTAATCACCAACTGTGGTCACTCGCCACCGCCATCATCATCATCATCATCTCGACAGCCATCACTTGGGCTGTGACAGAATTTCAAAGTCCGAACGAACGAATGAGTGAACAAAAAAAAAAACTGTATAGAAATTCATAAATGTCCGGCAGGCCAAGCAGAACCACTCAGCATTTTTTTTTTAATTTTTCCCATTTATTTTTTTTTCTTCTTTGTAAAAAACAGGCCGTGCAAAATGACACCAACATTGTGTGACCTCCACCTGACGATGTCAGCAGCCCCAATAGGAGAATAGGAGGTTTGGGCGGACATTGCTTGCATCGTCATTTAAATTGAACCTATGCCAATAATTGCTATTCGCGCTCTCTCTCAAAGCACACGACTGACTGCCTGCCGGCACTTTCAATTTCCGCTCAAGGGTCCACCACCCCAAACAGTTGAATAAATATTTCAAATTGAAATGTAAACAAAAATATTTTACTTTTATTTTTTTCAGGTGCGGATTTATTAAAAATGAATTTCTGTGATCCCAGCAAGGCGTGGATTTAATAAAAACAACTTTCTGCAGACCCATTCAGGCGTGGATTTATTAAAAATACATTTCTGCCATCCCAGCAAGGCGTGGATATATTCAAAAGAATTTTCTGAGATCCCATCCAGGTGCGGATTTATTAAAAATCAATTTCTGCCATCCCAGCAAGGCGTGGATTTATTTAAAATATGTTTCTGGGAGCCCAGCAAGGTGTGGATTTATTAAAAATGTTTTTCTGAGAGCCCAGCAAGGCGTGGATTTATTAAAAATCAATTTCTGCCATCCCAGCAAGGCGTAGATTTATTTAAAATATGTTTCTGAGAGGCCTGTAATGGGTGGATTTATTAAAAACTATTTTCTGTGATCCCAGCAAGGCGTGGATTTATTAAAAACTATTTTCTGTGATCCCAGCAAGGCGTGGATTTATTAAAAATCAATTTCTGCCATCCCAGCAAGGCGTGGATTTATTAAAAACTATTTTCTGTGATCCCAACAAGGCGTGGATTTTTTAAAAATCAATTTCTGCCATCCCAGCAAGGCGTGGATTTATTAAAAATCAATTTCTGCCATCCCAGCAAGGCGTGGATTTATTAAAAATCAATTTCTGCCATCCCAGCAAGGCGTGGATTTATTAAAAATCAATTTCTGCCATCCCAGCAAGGCGTGGATTTATTAAAAACTATTTTCTGTGATCCCAGCAAGGCGTGGATTTATTAAAAATCAATTTCTGCCATCCCAGCAAGGCGTGGATTTATTAAAAATCAATTTCTGCCATCCCAGCAAGGCGTGGATTTATTAAAAATCAATTTCTGCCATCCCAGCAAGGCGTGGATTTATTAAAAATCAATTTCTGCCATCCCAGCAAGGCGTGGATTTATTAAAAATCAATTTCTGCCATGCCAACAAGGCGTGGATTTATTATAAAATCAATTTCTGCCATCCCAGCAAGGCGTGGATTTATTAAAAATCAATTTCTGCCATCCCAGCTAGGCGTGGATTTATTAAATATCAATTTCTGCCATTCCAGCAAGTCGTGTTTTAATTAAAAATCAATTTCTGCCATCCCAGCAAGGCGTGGATTTATTAAAAATCAATTTCTGCCATCCCAACAAGACGTGGATTTATTAAAAACTATTTTCTGTGATCCCAGCAAGGCGTGGATTTATTCAAAACTATTTTCTGTGATCCCAGCAAGGCGTGGATTTATTAAAAATCAATTTCTGTCATCCCAGCAAGGCGTGGATTTAATTAAAAATCAATTTCTGCCATCCCAGCAAGGCGTGGATTTAACAAAAACAATTTTCTGTGATCCCAGCAAGGCGTGGTTTAATTATAAAAATAATTTTCTGTGATCCCAGCAAGGCGTGGTTTAATTAAAAATGTGTTTCTGAGATCCCAGCAAGGCGTGAATTTATAAAAATGTGTTTCTGAGAGCCCAGCAAGGTGTGGATTTATAAACATATTTTTCTGAGAGCCCAGCAAGATATGAATTTATAAAAATATTTTTCTAAGATCTTGGGAAGTCTTTAAATATTTTTCTAAGAACTTGGGAAGTCCTTAAATATTTTTCTAAGATCTTGGAAATTCTTTATATATTTTTCAAAGATCTTGGGAAGTCTTTAAATAATTTTCTAAGATCCCGGGAAGTCTTAAAATATTTTTCTGGGATCCCAGCAAAGACCGGGAAATTTCTTATTTTAATTTTTCGGAGATCCTTAAAATGGTTGGATATTTTTTTAACTACTTTTCTGAAATCTCAGTAAGCTATTGATATCCGGGGATCCCAAGAAGGTTTGGAATTTTTAAAATATATTTTTGAGGTCCCAGGAAATCAAGGAGTGTATTTATTAAAAATATGTTCCTGAGAGCCCAGCAAAGCGTAGATTTATTTAAAATATGTTTCTGAGAGCCCAGCAAGGCGTGGTTTAATTAAAATTGTGTTTCTGAGAACCCAACAAGGCGTGGATTTATTAAAAATATTTTTCTAAGATTTTGGGAAGGCTTTAACAATTTTTCAAGACCTTGGGAAGTCTTTATATATTTTCTAAGATCTTGGAAAGTCTTTAAATACTTTTCTAAGATCTTGGGAAGTCTTTAAACATTTTTTTAAGGTGCGGATTTATTAAAAATGTGTTTCTGAGAGCCCACCAAGGTGTGGATTTATTAAAAATATTTTTCTAAGATTTTGTGAAGAAAAAATAAACATTTTTCTAAGATCTTGGGAAGTCTTTAAAAATATTTTCTGGGATCCCAGTGAGGACTGGAAATTTCTTATTTTAATTTTTCAGAGATACGTAAAATGGTTGGATATATTTTTAACTACTTTTCTGAAATCTCAGGAAGCTATTGATATCCGAGGATCCCAAGAAGGCTTGGAATTTTTAAAATGTTTTTTTGAGATCCCAGAAAGGATTTTAGATTTTTAAAAATATTTTTCTTAGATGCTGGGAATGCCTGAACATTTTATAAATACTTGTCTGAGATCTCAGCAAGGCGTATATGTTTTCTAATTATCTTTTTGGAATACCAAGAAGGCTGGGACATTTTTTAAACCATTTTATAAAATCCCAAGAAGACTGGAACAATAATTACATATTTTTCTGGGATCAGAGCAAGGAGTGAATATTTTTTATATAATTTTCTGAACATACTTTCTAAATATTTTTCTAAGATCGCCAGAAGGCTTGACTATTTTCTTTTATTTTTCTGGGATCCCAGGAATACGTCGATATTATTTCTGTTTACTGAGATCCCAGCAACGCGTATATTTTTGTGGAGACTCTATGAAGTAATGAATATTTTAAATATTTTTTTCTGGGATTCCAGAAGGCATGGGAATTTACAAAAATTATTTTTCTGAGATCCCAACAAGGCTTGAATTTTTTTTTTTAATTATTTTTTTCTGAGATCCCAGCCAAGCTTGGATATCCTAGAAAGGTGTGGATTTATAACAGCAAGGAGGGGATACGTTTTTTTTAAATATTTTTCTGAGCTTTACATACTTTCTAAGTACTTTTCTGAGATCCCCAGAAGGCTGGGATATTTTCTTTTATTTTTCTGGGAGCCCAGGAATACTTCGGAATATTATTTCAACTTTGTTTACTGAGATCCCAGCAAGGTGTATATTTTTTAGAGATTCATTTTAAATATTTTTCTGGGATCTCAGAAGGCATGGGAATTTATAAAAATTATTTTTCTGAGGCTTGGATCTGTTTAAATTATTTTTTTCTGGGATCCCAGCCAAGCCTGGATATCCTAAAAAGGTGTGGATTTATCACAGCAAGGAGTGGATATTTTATTTTTAATTTTTTTTCTGAGCTTTACATACTTTCTAAATATTTTTCTGAGATCCCCAGAAGGCTTGGATATTTTCTTTTATTTTTCTGGGATCCCAGGAATACTTCGATATTATTTCAAGGTGTATTTTTTTCTTTTTTTTTGAGATTCTATGAAGTAATTTATGTTTTAAATATTTTTCTGGGATCCCAGAAGACATGGATAATTACAAATTATATTTCTGAGTTCCCAGCAAGGCTTGGATTTTTAAATTATTTTTTTCTGAGATCCCAGCAATGTTTGCATATTCTTTAAATATTTTTTCTGGGATCCCAGAAAACTTGGTAACTACAAATTATTTTTCTAAGATCCCAGAAAGTTTTGAATATTTTTAAAATATTTTTTTCTGAGATCCCCAGAAGGCTGGGATATTTTCTTCAATATTTCTGGGAGCCCAGGAATACTTCGATATTATTTCAACTCTGTTTACTGAGATCCCAGCAAGGCGTATATTTTTTAGAGATTCTATGAAGTAAAGCATACTTTAAATATTTTTCGGGGATCCCAGAAGGAATGGGTAATTACAAATTAATTTTCTGAGATCCCAGCAGGGCTTGGATTTTTTTTCTAATTATTTTTTTTCTGAGATCCCAGTCAAGCATGGATATTTTTTAAATATTTTTTCTGGGATCCCGGAAAACTAGGTAATTACAAATTATTTTTCTGAGATCCCAGAAAGTTTTGGATATTTTTAAAATATTTTTTTCTTAGATCCCCACAAGGCTGGGATATTTTCTTCAATTTTTACTGGGAGCCCAGGAATACTTCGATATTATTTCAACTCTGTTTACTGAGATCCCAGCAAGGCGTATAATATTTTGTTTTAGATTCTATGAAGTAATGTTTATTTTACATATTTTTCTGGGATCCCAGAAGACATAGATAATTACAAATTATTTTTCTGAGACCTCAGCAAGGCTTAGATTTTTTTAAATATTTTTTTCTGAGATCCCAGCAAAGCTTGGATATTTTTAAAATATTTTTTCTTGGATCCCAGAAAACTAGATAATTATAAATTTTTTTTTTTTTTTTTTTTTTATATCGAAGCAAGGCTTGGATATTTTTAAATTATTTTTTCTGAGATCCTAGCAATGCTTGGATCCCAGAAAACTAAATTATTATAATTCTGAGATCCCACGAAGTCAAAAATTTTTTTTTTTTAATATTTTTCTGGTATCCCAGCAAGCCATGGAAATTTTTTCGACATTATTCTGTGGACCCATTAAGGTTCATTCACATTCCACTGAATTTTTTCCCTGCCTTATTTTGCCCCCCATTCGCAATCCTTCATTTACTAAATTGCTTGTTATTGATGCTGTTTGGGAGGCAGATTTATATCGATGTTTTCGCTGTAGTTGTTCATTCAACCAGTATGCAATATTTTTCTCAATTGCATTTAAATTCTCCTGTTGTTTTTATTTTTTTATTAAAACTGGGTCAATTATTGACTAAGGGAAATTGGAGGCTAGACAGAGAGTTTGTCGGGTGGAAGAGAGCCTAAGGAGAATAATTTCTATAAAAATTGTGGAGATTGATTTTTAGTGTTGCTCGGCAGCAGCCTTTGTATTCAGAGGCCTCAGTTTTCGATTTTTTTTTTTTTGTAATTTGACATTTTTATTAATTTTTAATTTAATTTAAAAATTGTTTATTCAATATTATTTATTGTAAACTAAATGTCGGACAATGGAGAGCAATAATAAATAAAAAAAAATTGTTGTTAGGTTATGAGGTCCGCAAAATTTCATTAATCCATTAGTCTTCCTGCTGTCGTTGCCTAAAGCCAATTCAAAGGTCTTATCGGCCGAGGCAAGTAAGTCGTTTAGATTTCCTAAAGCCAATTCAAAGGTCTTATCGACCGAGGCAAGTAAGTCGTTCAGATTTCTGATTCCGAATTTCCGTATTTTTTGTAAATAGATCTTACAATCAAATGAAATAATCTATGAGCTCATTAGAAATGTCCAAAGTGATAATCTTTCTATCAATTTTCGGAATCATCTTCCGCCTTTGTTGTTGCTGGACGTTTTCTTTAAATCTTGAGATGCTTGGTGCCGAACCCCATAGTTTCGAAACAAGCTATGGAAAATTATTTATATACATATGTACATATATAAAAATGTCATTTTCAATTTTTGTTCTCTTATCACCACCACCGTGGCATAAAGACATGTGTCGGCCTTAATACGGCACTGATTGAATGACAGCAGCAGATCATTGATTTCCTTTTCGAATTCGATTTAATTTTTTTTTATTCGTTATGAATGAAATATGGCATTAAATTCTAGATATTGTTTCAAATATGTGTTACGAGTGAAATGAATTGGAAAATTATTGAAAAAATAGAACTCAAATTGGTTATGAAACAAAAATTCTCTCAGGGGGGGTTATACAATTTTTTGGAATGGAATATATATATTTTTAATGGATAAAAAATATTTTCTTTATATACTCATGTCTCCTAGGGGGTAGATTTTTTTCTTGGAATCCAAAAAAATAAAAACATGATAGTGTGCCAATTTTTTCTTGGAGACAAAATAATTTGTTTTTCTTCTAAGAATTTTTTTAAAATTTATTTTTGGCAAAACAAATTTTTTTTTGATGTCTGCTGTCTGAAAACTAAAAACAAAACACTGAAAGAAAAAAAAAACATTTAAAGAATTCTCCTAGTGAAGGAAAATTAACAATTTGCCTAGTGATTACAAAACAAAACCCGAAATAATTTTTAAACAAAAAAAATAAAAAAAAGAGCTATTTTCTGGTATATCAATATTGGAAATTCGTAACATTTTCAATATCAGCAACTAGACTTCATTATGGCTAAAAGTTGTGGAAAGATATTAAAAATTTAAAATAAGGAAATATGTTGGGAAAATTTCCAATTCCAATAAGTGCCGATTTGAGCCCTAAAACTTCGTGCTAGTGGGTTGCAGTTAAAGAAAAAAATGTTCTCCATAAAATTTCACTATGGGTCACCCCAAAAACCAAAACTTTAACTTCAATATATATCCTTCAAAAATCGGCTGGCTAAAAGTTATCGAAAAAATATTAGAAAATTAAAATGAAAAACTATAATTTTTTCCCCATCCAAATAAGTGCCGATTTGAGCCCTAAAACTTCGTGCTAGTGGGTTGCAGTTGAAGAAAAAATTGTTCGTCATGAAATTTCACTATGGGTCACCGACCAAATCAAAACAGTAACTTCAATATATATCCTTCAAAAGTCGGCTGGCTAAAAGTTATAAAAAATATTACAAAATTAAAAATGAGAATATATAAATTTTCCACCATCCCAAAAGGTGCCGATTTGAGCTTATAAACTTGGAGCTAGTGGGTTGCAGTTAAAGAAAAAAATGTTCTCCATAAAATTTCACTATGGGTCACCCAACAAACCAAATCTGTAACTTCAATATAAATCCTTCAAAAGTCGCCTGCATATCGAAAAAAAATATTAGAAAATTTAAATTAGGAAATGTGAACTTTTCCGCATCCCAATAAGTGCCGATTTGAACCCAACAACTCGGTGCTAGAGGGTTGCAGTTCAAGAAAAAAATGTTCTCCATAAAATTTCACTATGGGTCACCAACAAAATGAAATCTCTAACTGTAATACATAATGTTCGAAAATCGGATGACATGAAATTAAACGAACTTAAATATGTGCTCTTTATCTATATATATAAAGCGACTAACATCACTTCCTACACATGTCATTCTGCAACCTAGGCTAAATTTTGTAAATCGATTTAAAGCAAACTTGACACACGCTATTTAGTATGCTGCACGGTTTTGAAATTTAATCTAATCTGAACCGATTTTTCCCAATTTCAATAGGGTTCCTCCTTGGGCCAAAACAATGAGCTGTGCCAATTCTCATCCAATTTGAATCAAAAATGCGACCTGTACTTTGTTCACATAAATACATGGACGTATGGACAGACGGACGGACGGACGGACATGCATAAATCGACTCAGAAAGTGATTCTATGCATATTCTCAAAAGGACCACTGTGTGGTGAAGGGTATAAAAAACATTTAACATTTTACCTATTGAAGGAAAATTAACAATTTGCCTAGTGATTACAAAACAAACCAAAAAATAATTTTTAAACATAAAAAAATTGAAAAAAAAAATCAGTTTGAGATGTCATCAAGTCCTACATTAAAAAAAGTCCTAGAATTTTTAAAAATATTTTTCTAAGATTCCATGAAGTCCTAAATTTTTTTAAAAATATTTTTATGCTATCCCAGCAAGACGTGGATTTATTAAAAAAAATTTCTGTGATCCCAGCAAGGCGTGGATTTATTAAAAATAATTTTCTGTGATCCCAGCAAGGCGTGGATTTATTAAAAAAAAATTCTGTGATCCCAGCAAGGCGTGGATTTATTAAAAATAATTGTCTGTGATACCATCAAGACGTGAATTTATTAAAGATAATTTTCTGCGATCCCTGCAAGACGTGGATTTATTAAAAATAATTTTCTGTGATTCCAGAAAGTCGAAGATTTATTGAAAACAAGTTTCGAAGATTGCCGTGGATTTATTAAAATGCTTTACTAATAGCGCCCAAATACCTACATATTTCTGAATATTTTGCTGAGATCCCATCAAGACATCGATTTATCACAAAAATATCCATTATGTCATATCCCTTGAGTTTTCTTTTTTTCTTCTTGTTTTTGGCACTCAAAAATTTTGTTTTGACTTTTAACCTTCTTCTGTCGCAATTATCAGCCTTTAAAATTTTATTGTAATGCCTAGAAAAAAATGTATAAACCACAAAAATCTCCCCTCCAGCAATAACCATAACCTTTTAAGGCATTTCAAAAAAAAAATTGAAACGAACAAAAAAATATCTTCAAGTGAAAATCTGTTTCACGTGTTTGCCAAACATCTATCAAACATTTCGTGCTGGCGAAAAAGAAAAGAAAAATTGTATCAAAAAACAGAAAAACTACACATGTTGAAGCGACAGAAGGCCTTGCATGTGAGGACTTTTGGGGCGGACAATTTTCCCACTGGCATTTCTTGAGAAAATCCAACGAACGAATGAAGTCGGCAATTAAATATGCACTTTGCTTTTTTAATGGAAATATTATTTAAATAATTTGTTCGTGTGGTCCTATTCTATGTGTTTTATAATGGGTTTCTATACCAAAAATGAGGAGCAAGAAGAAAATACAAAAATAAAAATGCAAAACACATTTTTATCGCCCCCAGAAAGGAAGCGATTAAATATTATTTGCAATTGAGCTCTGTGTATGTGTGAAAGTTTTTTTTGAAAAGCTGCTAAACAAGTGCAAAGCGGATATTCGTTTAGAATTTTGCACACAAAAAAACTATTTGATATCACAAAGCATAAAAAGAAATGCTTGACATCAAAAGGAGGTTTCTAATTTTCAAAACTATTATATAACAACAAAGAAGAATTCAAATAAACTATTAATCAAGGTGTGGAAATTATTTTCTGAGATCCCAGGAAAATGATTTTTAAAAAATCCACGCCCGGATGGGCTCTCAGAACCATTTTCTTTAATAAATCCACACCTGTATGGGCTCTTAAAACCATTTTCTTTAATAAATCCACGCCTTGCTGGGCTCTCAGAAATATTTTCTTTAATAAATCCACGCCTTGCTGGGCTCTCAGAAATATTTTCTTTAATAAATCCACGCCTGAATGGGCTCTCAGAACCATTTTCTTTAATAAATCCACGCCTGGATGGGCTCTCAGAAATTTATTTATAATAAATCAACGCCTGGATGGGCTCTCAGAAAATAGTTTTTAATAAATCCACGCCTTAATGGGATCTCAGAAATTTATTTATAATAAATCAACGCCTGGATGGGCTCTCAGAAAATAGTTTTTAATAAATCCACGCCTTAATGGGATCTCAGAAAATTATTTTTAATAAATCCACGCCTTGCTGGGATCCCAGGAAAATTATTTTTAATAAATCCACGCTTTAATGAGATCTCAGAAAATTATTTTTATTTAATCTATGACTTAATGGGATCACAGAAAATATTTTTTAATAAATCCACGCCTGGATGGGCTCTCAGAAAATTATTTTTAATAAATCCACGCCTTGCTGGGATCCCAGAAAAATTATTTTTAATAAATCCACGCTTTAATGAGATCTCAGAAAATTATTTTTATTTAATCTATGACTTAATGGGATCACAGAAAATATTTTTTAATAAATCCACGCCTGGATGGGCTCTCAGAAATTTTTTTTAATAAATCCACGCCTGGATGGGCTCTGAGAAAATAATTTTTAGTAAATCCACGCCTCGCTGGGATCTCAGAAAATAATTTTTAATAAACCCACGCCTCGCTGGGATCACATAAAGTTATTTTTAATAAATCCACGCCTTGCTGGGATCAGAGAAAAGAAGTTTTAATCAATCCACGCCTGGATTGGATCACAGAAAATAATTTTTACTTAATCCACGCCTGGATGGGCTCTCAGAAACATTTTCTTTAATAAATCCACGCCTGGATGGGCTCTCAGAAACATTTTCTTTAATAAATCCACGCCTGGATGGGCTCTCAGAAACATTTTCTTTAATAAATCCAGGCCTGGATGGGCTCTCAGAAACATTTTCTTTAATAAATCCACGCCTGGATGGGCTCTCAGAAACATTTTCTTTAATAAATCCAGGCCTGGATGGGCTCTCAGAAACATTTTCTTTAATAAATCCAGGCCTGGATGGGCTCTCAGAAACATTTTCTTTAATAAATCCACGCCTGGATGGGCTCTCAGAAACATTTTCTTTAATAAATCCAGGCCTGGATGGACTCTCAGAAAATAATATTTAATAAATCCACACCTGGATGGGCTCTCAGAAACATTTTCTTTAATAAATCCAGGCCTGGATGGGCTCTCAGAAACATTTTCTTTAATAAATCCACGCCTGGATGGGCTCTCAGAAACATTTTCTTTAATAAATCCAGGCCTTGATGGGCTCTCAGAAACATTTTCTTTAATAAATCCACGCCTGGATGGGCTCTCAGAAACATTTTCTTTAATAAATCCAGGCCTGGATGGGCTCTCAGAAACATTTTCTTTAATAAATCCACACCTGGATGGGCTCTCAGAAAATTGTTTTTAATAAATCCACGCCTCGCTGGGATCTCAGAAAATAATTTTTAATAAACCCACGCTGGGATCACATAAAGTTATTTTTAATAAATCCACGCCTTGCTGGGATCTCAGAAAAGAAGTTTTAATCAATCCACGCCTGGATTGGATCACAGAAAATCATTTTTACTTAATCCACGCCTGGATGGACTCTCAGAAAATAATATTTAATAAATCCACGCCTGGATGAGCTCTCAGAAAATAGTTTTTCATAAATCCACACCTGGATGGACTCTCAGAAAATAATATTTAATAAATCCACGCCTGGATGAGCTCTCAGAAAATAGTTTTTCATAAATCCACACCTGGATGGGCTCTCAGAAACATATTTTTAATAAATCCACGCCTGGATGGGCTCTCAGAAAATTGTTTTAATAAATCCACGCCTGGATGGGCTCTCAGAAAAAATTTAATAAATCCACGCCTGGATGGACTCTCAGAAAATAATTTGTATTAAATCCACGCCTGGATGGGCTCTCAGAAACATAATTTTCATTAATCCACGCCTGGATGGGCTCTCAGAAACATTTTCTTTAATAAATCCAATCCTGGATGGGCTCTCAGAAGCATTTTTCTTTAATAAATCCACGCCTTGCTGGGATCACAGAAAGTTGTTCCTAATAAATTGACGCCTGGATGGGCTCTCAGAAACATAATTTTAATTAATCTACGCCTAAATGGGCTCTCAGAAACATAATTTTAATTAATCTATGCCTGGATGGGCTCTCAGAAAATTATTTTAAATTAATCCACGCCTTGCTGGGATCACAGAAAATAATTATAGGCGATGATAGATGCCAAGCAACGGCTGATTGGATTTAATATTGCGAAGTCCAGGCTTATCTTGGCCCCTCTTTCATCTCACTGACCTCCCCGCGGTGCCACCTGGGGAGCTATTTTCATCACCAGATGAAATAGTGAGCTTATATGTGCCGCGAGTTCACCCATAAGAACTATAAGAATGGGCATTTTGAAAAACATCTGGTATCAAATAGTAGCAGTGAAGGGAATACCCCAGAACCAATAATAGATGACGGTATGGAGTGTATACCACTTAGGCAAGATGAAGTCCGAATAGCAATCCATCGGCTGGAGAATAATAAAGCAGCAGGTGCCGATGGTTACCAGTCGATCTATTCAAGACTGGTGATCAGATGCTGGTCAGGAACATGCGCCAGCTGATTAGTACAATTTGGCTAGAGGAATGCATGCCCACTGATTGGAACCTCAGAATCCTGTGTTCCGTGCACAAACAAGGAGACAAGACGATATGTGCCAACTATAGAGGAATATGTCTCCTTCCCATCGCATATAAAGTGCTATCCAGCGTACTGTGTGAACTGAACTGAAGCCAATGGTCAATGATATTATTGGATCATACCAATGCGGCTTCCGGACCTGGCAAATCCACCATTGACTAGATTTTCACTCTGCGCCAGATTTTAACTCTGGAAAAAAAACCCACGAAAAACACATCGACACATACCACCTATTCGTCGACTATAAAACCGCATTCGACAGCCCTATCCGTTCAGAGGTGACATGGCTTTAGCGTTTGGCATTCCTGCAAAGTTAATACGGCTATGCAGGAGAACTTTAAGTGGCTCAAGGTCAACAGTTAAAGTCGGAAAGGACCTCTTGGAACCCGTTTAATATCGAACGAGGATTCAGACAAGGTGAGATAGTTTGTCGTGTGATCTTTTTAACATCCTGCTGGAAAAGGTCATACGAGAGGCAAAGGTGAACATTTGGCATTCCTGCAAAATTAATACGGCTATTCAGGATAACTTTAACTGGCACAAGATCAGCAGTTAAGTCGGAAAGGACCTGTCGGAGCCCTTTACTACCGAACGAGGATTCAGACAAGTTGACAGTTTGTCGTGTGACCCTTTTAACATCCTGCTGGAAAAGGTCATACGAGAGGCAAAGGAGAACAGAAATGGCACTCTGTACGCCGATAACATCGACATAATGGGTCGAACATTGAGAGGGTGCGAACAGCCACAGCCTTTGAACAAATTGAGAAGGAGTCTGCCAAAGTGGTTCTGGCAGCAAAACGGCAAGAAGACCAAGCTGATGGTATCAACGCGCAAAACGTCCAGTAGACTCGGACCAATTGTGGAACTTGAGAACTGCAGCTTCGAGGTAGTCAAAGATTTTATATACCTTGGTACCGCCATAAATATATCGAAAAGCATCAGTTTTGAAATACGGAGAAGGATAATGATGGCCAACCGATTCTACTATGGTCTGAGCAAACAACTCAAAAGCAAGGCCACCTCCCGCCAGGCCAAGCTCACACCGTCTACAAGACGCTGATACTACCCGTGCTGTTATATGGATCTGAAGCATGGGTACTTTGCGCAAGCAGATGAGGCAGCTCTTGAAGTGTTTGAGAGAAAATTGAGAAGGTGGGTCTGCCAAAGTGGGTCTGGCAGTAAACGGCGAGAAGACCAAGCTGATGGTATCAACGCGCAAGACGTCAAGTAGACTCGGACCAATTGTGGAACTTGAGAACTACGGCTTCGAGGTAGTCAAAGATTTTATATACCTTGGTAACGCCATAAATCAAACGAATGACATCAGTTTTGAAATTCGGAGAAGGATAGTGATGACCAACAGATGCTACTATGGTCTGAGCAAACAACTCAAAAGCAAAGCCACCTCCCGCCAGGCCAAGCTCACACCGTCTACAAGACGCTGATACTACCCGTGCTGTTATATGGATCTGAAGCATGGGTACTTTGCGCAAGCTGATGAGGCAGCTCTTGAGAAGGAGTCTGCCAAAGTGGGTCTGGCAGCAAAACGGCGAGAAGACCAAGCTGATGGTATCAATGCGCAAGACGTCCAGTAGACTCGGACCAACTGTGGAACTTGAGAACTTCAGCTTCGAGGTAGTCAAAGATTTTATATATCTTGGTACCGCCATAAGTAAAACGAATGGCATCAGTTTTGAAATTCGGAGAAGGATAGTGATGGCCAACCGATGCTACCTCCCGCCAGACCAAACTCACACCGTCTACAAGACGCTGATACTACCCGTGCTGTTATATGGATCTGAAGCATGGGTACTTACGCAAGCTGATGAGGCATCTCATGAAGTGTTTGAGAGAAATCATTCTCCGAAAGATCTATGGGCCGATCTGCGTTGACGGTGAATATCGCCATCGAATGAACCTTGAGTTGTACCAGCTATTCTCGGACATCGACATTGTTAGACCTATTGAGCTGCAGCTGCGACTACGTTTGGCTAGGTCATCGGTTGTGAGAATGCAGATGAAGATGCCCCAGCCTCATATATGCCAGAAGGCATATAAAAGCGAACCAGCTGATGGTTCACGCAGAAGGGGAAGGCCACGAATACGATGGAAAGACCAAGTCGAAAATGGTCTTCCAAATTGGAAAAACTGCGCCAAAGACCGATGCGCCTGGAAATCTTTTCTAAGCTCGGCTTATGGAACGAAAGTTCTGTCAGAAGCCAGCCAGGATCACAGAAAAATGGGCTCTCAGAAGTCATATTAATATTTTTTTTAACATTTTTGGGGCTTCATGGGACCTCAGAAAAATAGGTGTAAGTCTTTATTGGGTCTCTGGAAAAATAGGTCTAGGTCTCCATTGGGTCACAGAAGACCCTCAAGCCTATTCTACATGTTTTAAGTTTTTTCCCCATTTCATTCATAAATTTACAATACAAAAGGATTTTCTACAACAACAACAACAAATGTGGGCAGCAGAATAGAAAAATGGAACAACAACAACACAAACATTTCATTGCAAACACTTTGAAATCCTTCCAACTATGATGCTAAGCAGCCAGGAAAAAAGCTACGACCTTGAACTTTTCTCTCAATAGATTCCTTACACAAAGCCAGGCTATATGTGAGGCTATGCATGGGTGTGTCTGTGTGTGTGTAAGCGTGTGTATTTAAGGCGGTTTATGTATTAGTTTTGTTCTCTAAGGATATTTACAAAAATCCTCCATCATAGAGAGAGGGCAGGCAGGACAAACAACCCTTAGAACAAATAACGATTTTCGCCCCCCAAAGCCAAGAGATTTAGAAAATCCTCTGAGAGAGAGGTAAAGAGAAGGAGAGAGTACAATTTTTTTCTTAAGAATATTAGCCACCTACCTTTCTAGTAAATCCTTTTCATCCTCTTCCTGCAGCACTGCCAAACCGGCTGCATTGGAGGCTGAGGCAGCTAAGGTCAGAGGGTTATTTGTTGTGGCATTGCCTTGGTGGCCAAGCGTCGAGGATGATTGCATAACATCGAGTGTGCAGGATTTATCCTGATTTTCTTCACAGCTTTCTGGTGCGGTATAATAATCCACATCCTTGCGGAGATTATCCTCCGAAGGCTTTTGTTTTTCTTTATTTTTTGATTTCGATTTGCGAAAACTATTCTCTGCCCCTGAAGAAGCCGAAGAGGTTGAAGAGGCGGAGGAACAGGCAGCCGAGGATGACGAAGACGATGATGAGGAAGAGATTTGATATTTTTTAGAGGAGGAAAAACTGCGACGTATCGATTGTAGGCTATAGCGTATAAAGGATTCACGTTTCATTTGTGGTGAGGTTTCAATGTCCTCTGTGGTCTTGGACTTTGTCAGAGGTTTGTGGGGATTCTCCGGCACATTTATTGTTAGCGGCCGCTTCCGCGAACTACTACCCCCTAGCTTGGAGGGTGAGCTTTCATATTCCAATATCAATTTGGGATTACGCAAAATATCCTGATACTCCTTTAAATCCTCAGAGGAGTCGTAAGGATCCACTAACTTTCCCTTCTTCGAGGATTTGGGTTTCTTAGAGGCAGAGGCGGTGGGGGTCGAAGCGGATTTTTCCACCTTCTCCTTCTTCCCCATCTTCTTCGGCTTCTCCTCCTTCGCCGGAGAAGTGGGGGAGTTAGCCTCCTCCAGCAGCATCGTATGATATTGTTCAAACTCCTGCAACTTTTGCGGTATATTTAAGTTCGTCGGCCTTCGGACATTCGTCTTGTCGATAAACGAATACGATTTTATCAAAAACAAATTTGATTTATTTTTTTCCAATCTCGTTTGAGTGGTGGCATCAAACACCTCACTATCACTGGCATGAAAGAGTTGACGTTCATCCAGACTGCTACGTAAAGACCTGTCCTCCATAGATGGTAGGCACAAGTGGGTGGCATCTGCCGAACAGGCACCAGGTTCTTCGTCTTTACTGGTCGGCTTCTTTTTTCGTGCCATTTTTTGTTTGAATTTCGTAAGCTTTAAAAAATCATAGAATACGAGATCCTTAATGATGGAGCTTTTTCAGAGAAAAGCTTTTTACGGCAAGCTGGAGTTTTTTTCTTTAAATTTAATTTGTTTAATTATTTGCAGGATATTTTATTTAGAAATTACACCAATATTTTTAAAAGCTTTGTAATATTCCTTGAGAGCTTTTTTCACAATGCAAAGCTTTTTTTGAAATTTTCACGATTTTTGTTGATTTTTATATGTAATTTAGTTTCCAATGTTGAAAAAACCACAAATTTGCCAAAATGCTGTAAAAGCTTTATGTAAGCTTTTTGTATAATACAGAGCTTTTTTAAAATTTTCACTTAATTTTATTTGTTTTTGATTTTATTTTAATATTTTGTGTTAAAAAATTCACAAAATCGCCAAAATGTTGTAAAAGCTTTATATAAGCTTTTATATAAGACAGAGCTTTTTTCCAATTTTTCACATAATTTTGTTTATTTTTGATGGTATTTTAATAATTTTTTGGTTGAAAATTCACAAAGTCGCCAAAAAGCTGTAAAAGCTCTCTGTAAGCTTTTTTATAATGCAGAGCTTTTTTCCAATTTCCACCAGTTTTGGGTTGATTTTTATACGACCTTTTATTTCAAATATCTCAAAAACCACAAATTCGTAAAAATGTAACAAAAGCTTTAAGTAAGCTTTTTTAAAATGCAAAGCTTTTTCAAAATTTCCACGTCTTTTTATTTATTTCTGATAGAATTTTAATATTTTGTGTTTAAAAATTCACAAATTCACCAAAATGTTGTGAAAGCTTTATGTGAGCTTTTCTACAATGACAAGATTTTTTTCAAAATTGCACTTGTTTTTGGTGGATTTTTAAGCGATCTTGAATTTTCCATATCACAAATTGCACAAATTCGCCAAAATATGTTGAAAGCTTTAGGTAAGCTTTTTTATGAAACAAAGCTTTTTTAATTTGTTCACTTATTTATGTTTATTTTTCATGGAATTTTAATATTTGGCGTTTATAAATCCATCAATCTGCCAAAATACGTGAAAGCTTTCAGTAAGCTTTTACAAAATGCACAGCTTTTTCCAAAATTTCAGTTGTTTTTGATTAATTTTTATACGATCTTTAATTTCCAATATCACAAAATCCACAATTTCTTTAGAATGTAACAAAAGCTTTTAGAAAACTTTCTGGCAATGCAAAGCTTTTTCCAACTTTTTTATTATTTTGTTTATTTTGATGGTATTTCAGTATTTTATGTTTCAAAAATTCACAATTTGGCCAAAATATGTAAAAGCTTTATCTAAGCTTTCTTTTAATGCAAAGCTTTTTCCAAAATTTCACTTCTTTTTGCTGTTTTTTCACTGATTTTCACATTTGATGTTTCAAAAATTCCACATATGGCCCAAAATATGTAAAAGCTTTATGTAAACTGTCCAAAATATGTAATAGCTTTATGTAAGCTTTCATCAAATTCAAGGTTTTTCCAATTTTTTAACTCAAATGTTTATTTAATTTGAGAATATTTTAATATTTGACGTTCCATAAAGCCATGATTTGGCAAAAGTATGCAAAAGCTTTGTGTATGTGTGTTACTAATGCAAAGCTTTTTCCAATTATTCACTTATATTTGGTTGATTATTGCACTAAAAATCCATCAATATTTTTTGGCATTAAATAGACATTGTTCTACGAAGCTTTATTATCCGACTTAAATAAGCTTTTTAATTTTATTTCTGAATCTACAGAAAAGCTTTTGCGCCGTAGATTTTCCTCTTGTATGGAGTTTTTGTTTTCAAAATTCCGGTTTTATGTGAATTTAAATATCAATTGCACGTTTCTTTGGAGTATTTTGTGTTGCAAATCCATTATCCATTTTCTGAAGAGCTTTTTCATCGATGTGGGAGCTTTTCTAGCGAAAATCCGCAAATCCAGTTTGCTGTGTTTTTTTCGAAAAATATATATCCAAGATCGGCTTCAAGAGCTTTTATTTAGTTATTTGATATCTATAGAGCTTTTTTGTAATATTTAATTTGGTTTACACTGTGTTGCATTGAATTTGTAGACAATTTTTTTGTTGATTAGAAAGCTTTTGGTGATTTTTATTTTATTTTTCTTTTTTTAATTATTATTATTTTTAGTTTCCTGAATAAAGCTTTGGTTTGGATTTTTTCTTATTTAAACGTAACTATTTTTGGTATATATTTATAATTACATTTATTTTTAATTCATTCACTTGGTAATTAGTTTTTGTGATACATAAGCTTTAAGCTTTCATTGGTGGGACACTGCAACAGCAATAAATTTTTTGTATTTTTTATTAAAATTTCGGTTTTGATAACAAAATAAATAAATTTTTACATTTTGAGGGTAGGGTTTGAAAAAAATATTTTTTTAAAAAATCCACAATTTTGTTTTTTTTTAATTTATTTTTAAAAATTATTTTTATATTAAAATCCGCGCATCGTGATTAAATTAAAAAATATTTTTTGTTAACCTCTGCCTGCGGGGTTTTAAATTTTGAGTTACAAAAAGAAATATTTTTACAGAACGTTTAAAAAAATCTACGACTGAGGATTTATAAAAAAATATATTTTTTACATTTTTTTTAGATTTTGTAAAAAATATTTTTTAATTTATTTCAAAATTTTTCATAAAATGGATTGGATTGTTTGTTTTTATACCCTTCACCACACTGTGGTACAGGCTATTATGTCTTGGTGCATATGTTTGTAACAGGCAGAACGAATCGAGATAGACCCATTGGTTCCTTTTGAGAATATGCTCCGAATCACTTTCTGAGTCGATTTATGCATGTCCGCCCGTCCGTCTGTCCATGTTAAATTGTAAACAAAGTACAGGTCGCATCTACGATCCGATTTGGATGAAATTTGGCACAGCTCATTTATTTGGACCAAGGACGAACCCTATTGAAATTGGAAAAAAAATCGGTTCAGATTTATATATAGCTCCCATATATATTTTCTTCCGATTTTATGTAAATGGTGCACCAAAGTCCCTATTTATCCTTCGATTTGCACGAAATTCGGCATACCGTACTGAATTAAGTCTCGGACGATGTATGTTAAATTTCTTGAAAATCGGTTCAGATTTAGATATAGCTCCTATATATATTTTCGTCCGATTTTAGGTAACTGGTGCTCCAAAGTCTCTGAAAATCATTCGATTTGCACGAAATTTGTCATAGCGTACTGAATTAAGTCTAGAATGACGTGTGCAAAGTTTCATGAAAATCGGTTCAGATTTAGATATAGCTCCCATATATATTTTCATCCGATTTTAGGTAACTGGTGCACCAAAGTCTCTGAAAATCATTCGATTTGCACGAAATTTGGCATAGTGTACTGAATTGCGTCTATAATGATGTGTGTTAAGATTCGTGAAAATCGGTACAGATTTAGATATAGCTCCCATATATAGTTTCATCCGATTTTAAGTAACTGGTGCACCAAAGTCCCTATTTATCCTTCGATTTGCACGAAATTCGGCATACCGTACTGAATTAAGTCTAGAGTGATGTCTGCCAAGTTTCATGAAAATCGGTTCAGATTTAGATATAGCTCCCATATATATTTTCGTCCGTTTTAAGGTAAAAGCGGCACCAAAGTCCCTACATATATTTCGATTTGTACGAAATTTGGCATAGGGTACTGAATTAGGTCCAAAATTATGTGTGCAAAGTTTAGTGAAAATCGGTTCAGATTTAGATATAGCTCCCATATATATTTTCATCCGATTTTAGGTAACGGGTGCATCAAAGTCTCTGAAAATCATTCGATTTGCACGAAATTTGGCATATGGTCTTTGTCCGATTAACACGAAATTTTGCACAACGTATCAAATTGAGACTTGAATGACGTTATTGGGTTTCGCTGAAATTGGTGTGCAGATACAGTCATAGCTTCCATATAAAATTAACAACCAGTGAGCGGAGCAGTATAGTCGGATGGGGCCGACCATACGATATCCTACACAACTACCACGGAACTCAAATTTTCGGCGGATGTTTATTCCGAGCCTGGGCAATATTTCATGATATTTGCACCCTCTTGCCCGATTAGAGGTAAAAAGCATATCTTTCGCAAAAACAAAAGGGGTCTTCATTGGCCACAAACCATCCTACATGCAAAATTTCGTGAAGATGGGACCATAACTGTGGACTGTATCGTGTTTACAAATTATAAGGGAAAGAAGGATGGACGGACGGACACACATGTCTAGATCGACTCAGCTAGTCGAGATATGACGATCGGTATACTTAAATGTGGGTCTAGGACCAATATTTCGCGGCGTTACTAACTTTTGGGACTGCACAAAGCTATAATACCCTGACAACATAGTTGTGTAGGGTATAAAAAATATTTTAATATTTTGAAAAAGTTTTTTTTTAATTTTTTCCAAGCGTTGATTATTTCAAAGGTTTGAAAATTTTTATTTTTGTATAATTTTTTTTGTCGTGGATTTTTTTTTAAATATTTTTTCAAAGTATTTTATGTTATTATTTAAAATAGACAAATTTGTTGAAATTTTAAATAATTATTTTATTATGATGTTGTTAAACTATAAATTTAATTGGATTTAAAAAAAATATATTTTTTTTTTGAATTTTTTAAAGGGGTGAAGTTTTTGATTTTTTTTCAATTTTTCCATTCGTTGATTTTATAAAAATAATTATTTCTTAATATTATTTTTTTATGAATTTGTTTTTTTAATTATTTATTTTTTTTTTAATTTACAAGATGTGGATTTTTGAAAAAAATATTTATATTTTATATTGGTTTTATTAATTTTTTTTATTTGAAATTTATTATAAATTTAAATTTTTTTAATATTATTTGCTTTTTATTTATTTTCAATTTATCCATTCGTTGATTTTATAAAAATAATTATTTTTTAATAGTATTTTTTTTTTAATTTTGAGAGATGTGGATTTTTTCAAAAATATTAATATTTTTATATTGTTTTTTTTTTTTGTTTTAATTTTTTTATTTGAAATTTATTATAAATTTAAAAATTTTTAATTTTAATATTTTATTTATTTAAAAAAAAAAATATTTTATTTTTATTATTTTTTATTTATTAATTTATTTTTGTTTTTGATTTTTTTTAAATATTTTTTAGAATTATTTTTTTTTATTTTATTAATATTTTTTTTAAATTTTTGTTTGAAATTTATTATAAATTTAAAATTTTTATTACTAATATTTTTTTATTTAAAAAATGTTTTATTTTTATTATTTTTTATTTATTTATTTAAAAAATATTTTTTTTTCAATTTAAATATTTTTTAGAATTATTTTTTTTATTTCAATAATATTTTTTTGTTTGAAATTTATTATAAATTTAAATTTTTTTAATATTAATATTTTATTTATTTTAGAAAAAAAATATTTTATTTTTATTATTTATTATTTATTAATTTATTTATTTTTGAAAATTTTTTTTAATAAGAATTATTTTTTTTATTTCAATAATATTTTTTTGTTTGAAATTTATTATAAATTTAAAAATATTAATATTTTATTTATTTTAGAAAAATTTTTTTATTTTTATTATTTTTTATTTATTTATTTATTTTTGAAATTTTTTTTTTATATTTTTTAGAATTTTTTTTTTATTTTATTAATATTTTTTAATTTTTGTTTGAAATTTATTATAAATTCAAATTTTTTATTACTAATATTTTTTTATTTAAAAAATGTTTTATTTTTATTATTTTTTATTTACTTATTTAAAAAATATTTTTTTTTTCAATTTAATTATTTTTTGAATTATTTTTTTTATTTTATTAATTTTTTTTTTAATTTTTGTTTGAATTTTTTTTATAAATTTAAAATTTTTTAATAATAATATTTTATTTAGTTAAAAAATATATATTTCATTTTTATTATTTTTTATTTATTAATATTTTTTTTTTTGAATTTATTTTTTTTTTTAGAATTATTTTTTTTATTTTAATAATTTTTTTTGTTTGAAATTTATTATAAATTTAAATTTTTTTAATATTAATACTTTATTTATTTTAAAAAAAATTTATTTTATTATTTTTTTATTTATTAATTTATTTATTTTTGAATTTTTTTTTTAATATTTTTTAGAATTATTTTTTTTTATTTTATTAATATTTTTTTTTAATTTTTGTTTGAAATTTATTATAAATTTAAATTTTTTTAATATTAATATTTTATTTAGTTAAAAAATATATATTTTATTTTTATAATTTTTTATTTATTAATTATTTTTTTTACATTTTTTAATATTTTTTAGAATTATTTTTTTTTTATTTTATTAATATGTTTTTAATTTTTGTTTTTTTTTTTTTTGTTTGAAATTTATTATAAATTTAAAATTTTTTTAATTTTAATATTTTATTTATTTAAAAAATATTATATTTTTATTATTTTTTTTAATTCTTTATTTATTTATTTATATTTTTTTTTTTTTTTTTTGTTTGAAAATATTTTTTTATAGAAAAATAGTTTTATAATTTTTTTTTCAAATTTTTGTTTATTTTTTATCACATTAGTAGTTATTGTTGTTTTTATTTATTTATTTATGTATTTTTTGTTGGTTAATAATCCCATTAAGGTTATCACTCGCATTGCACATTTCTTTACACACATGGCCATATACATACATATACGAATATGGGCACACACAACATACACACACACACGGGCACTCTTTGCTAAATAATTTTTTTAACAACAACAAAATAGTTGTAAAAAACAACAATTATTAACCCAAATTTTGTTGTTGTTTATTTTTATTATTTTTGTTTTTAAATATTTTTTGGGATTTAATTTTTTGTTGTTGGATATTTATTGAAGGTTGATGATTTGCAAAAAAATATTTGCAAAATATTTTTTATTTTTGAAAAATATTTTTTTTTTCTTAATTTTCCTTTGCTTAAGAATTTTTCTTACATTTTCTTTCGTTTTTGGCCAGCAAAAAAAAGAATAGGAACAAAAAATAAATCTTGTTAAGAAAACGCCCTCAGCTGCTTTGCTTTGCTTTTTTTGGCAAAGAGGGTTATTTGGGGGTTGACACATACACACACACACGTACACGCGCGTTTTAACTTGACCGATAGACGGAGGGACAGACAGACAGTTGTTGTCATCAGCGATAAAAAATATATATTTTTATATTAATTTTTTTTCGAAAAAAATATTCAAATTTTTTCTTCCATGGGGGAAGAAAACTTTCAACAGTAAATCGAAAAAGAAATATTTGGTTCACACTCAAATTTGAATTGGTGTAACGTTTGGAGCGCTGCGCGTTTGTCCGTCACTCTCGCATGTTGATTTTGCACTGACAATTTCATTTTTGGTACGTGAAAAAAAGCTCTTCAGTGTTTTTTTCGTTCACTTTGTGATAGAGACGTCAACGACGACGACGGCAACAACAACGGCGTCAAACGACGTCACATCAAACGGCGCTTTCCTCGTTTGCTTGATTGTGATTTGTTTTTGGGGGGCGGGCGGCAGTCGTCGTGTTTGGTCGTGGCGGTGGTGTAAAGATTAGGTGTGTGTGTGTTCGTGTGTGTGCTATGGGGGTTTGTTGTTATTGTTTGTAATATGCCGGTTGTGGGTACTCTCACACGGCCCACTGACTCTCTCTCGCGTACACTCTATCACACATTACAGCGCAACCATTTGCCATGCATCACAAGTGGTGCAAAATATTTTTTGCACAAACACGTCCCATGGGAAATTGTAATCTCGCGCTCTCTCTCTCTCTCTAGGCAAGGCAGGCAAAGCAACCCTAACATTGAAAACAAATGTGTGAAAGCTTTCCCACACAATCTCTCTCTATTTAACTATCTGTTGGCCAAATAGTGGCCACAAACAACAACAGGAAAACTTGGTAGAAAAAAGTCAGCTGATTGAGGCCGAAATTTATAACACAGTGTCAACGACACAGTACAGTGGGTCAAAGGTGATAAAAAAATATTTTTTTTTTTAATTATTTTTGGACATCCACACAAGGCGTGGATTTTTTAAAAATTATTTTTCGACTCCCAAAATAGGCGTGGATTTTTAAAAAAAAATATTTTTTGACTCCCAAACAAGGCGTGGATTTTTTAAAAATTATTTTTCGACTCCCAAACAAGGCGTGGATTTTTTAAAAATTATTTTTCGACTCCCAAACAAGGCGTGGATTTTTTAAAAATTATTTTTCGACTCCCAAACAAGGCGTAGATTTTTTAAAAATTATTTTTCGACTCCCAAACAAGGCGTGGATTTTTAAAAAAAATATTTTTCGACTCCCAAACAAGGCGTGGATTTTTTAAAAATTATTTTTCGACTCCCAAACAAGGCGTGGATTTTTTAAAAATTATTTTTCGACTCCCAAACAAGGCATGGATTTTTAAAAAAAATATTTTTCGACTCCCAAACAAGGCGTGGATTTTTAAAAAAAATATTTTTCGACTCCCAAACAAGGCGTGGATTTTAAAAAAAAATATTTTTCGACTCCCGAACACTAAAAATGATAAATATCGGTCCACTTTTTCTGCTAACTCCCATATAAGGGTACCTCCCAAATTTCGATATTTTGGAGTTCTTGAGCGCATTTTTCATCCGAATTCGCTGAAATTTGGTACATTGGGTTTTTATTGGTTAGCAAATCTCCCCACAAAAAATTATAAATATCGGTCCACTTTTTCTGGTAGCTCCCATATAAGGGTACCCTTAAAATGTCGGTATTTTGGGGTTCTTGAGCGCATTTTTCAACCGAATTCGCTGAAATTTGATACATTGGGTTTTTATTGGGTACCAAATATCTCCACTTAAAATGATAAACATCGGTCCACTTTTTCTGGTAGCTCCTATATAAGTGTATCCCGCAAATTTCGGTATTTTGGGGTTCTTGAGCGCGTTTTTCAACCGAATTCGCTGAAATTTGGTACATAGGGTTCATTTTGGGTACCAAATGTCTCCACCAAAAATTATAAATATCGGTCCACTTTTTCTGGTAGCTCCCATATAAGGGTACCCCCCAAATTTCGGTATTTTGGGGTTCTTGAGCGCGTTTTTCAGCCGAATTCCCTGAAATTCGGTACGTTGGGTTCTTATTGGGTACCAAGTATCTCCACAAAAAATTATAAATATAACTCCATTTTTTCGGATAGTCCCCATATAAGTGTACCCCCCAAATTTCGGTATTTTGGGGTTCTTGAGCGCATTTTTCAACTGAATTCGATGAAATTTGGTACTTTGAGTTCTTATTAGATAGCAAATCTCCCCACTAAAAATTATAAATATAAGTCAATTTTTTCTGGTAGCTCCCATATAAGGGACCACTCCAAATTTTGGTATTTAGGGGTTCTTGAGCGCGTTTTTCAACCGAATTCGCTGAAATTTGGTACATTGAGTTCTTATTGGGTACTAAATATCTCCACAAAAAATTATAAATATAAGTCCATTTTTTTGGTAGCTCCCATATAAAGGGTACCCCAAAATTTCGTTATTTTTAGGTTCTTGAGCGCTTTTTTCAACCAAATTCCCTGAAATTTGGTATTTTGTAGTCGTATGTGGTAACAAATCTTCCTACCAAAAATTTTTAATATCCGCACCCCTTTTTGGGGTAGTCCCCATATAACCCCCTTTTTATACCCTTCCCCAAACTGCGGTACAGGGTATGTCTTTGTGCAAAAGGAAACGAGATAGACCAATGGTTCCTTTTTGAGAATATGCATAGAATCACTTTCTGAGTCGATGTATGCATGTCCCTCTGTCCGTCCGTCCGTCCAAGAATTTTTGTGAACAAAGTACAGGTCGCATTTATGATCCGATTTGGATGAAATTTGGCACAGCTCATTTATTTGGCCCAAGGACGAACCCTATTGAAATTGGGAAAAATCGGTTCAGATTTAGATATAGCTCCCAAATATATTTTCATCCGATTTTAGGTAACGGGTGCACCAAAGTCTCTGAAAATCATTCGATTTGCACGAAATTTGGCATGGCGTACTGACTTAAGTCTAGAATGACGTGTGCAAAGTTTCGTGAAAATCGGTTCAGTTTTAGATATAGCTCCCATATATATTTTCGTCCGATCTAAGATAAATGGGTCTCCAATGTTCCTATATATCTTTCGATTTGCACGAAATTTGTCATAGCGTACTGAATTAAGTTTAGAATGATGTGTGTTAAGTTTCCCGAAAATCGGTTCAGATTTAGATATAGCTCCCATATATATTTTCATCCGATTTTAGGTAACGGGTGCACCAAAGTCTCTGAAAATCATTCGATTTGCACGAAATTTGTCATAGCGTAGTGAATTAAGTCTAGAGTGATGTCTGCCAAGTTTCATGAAAATCGGTTCAGATTTACATATAGCTCCCATATATAGTTTCGTCCGATTTTATGTAAATGGTGCACCAAACTCCCAATATTGATCCGATTGAGACAACATTTTGCAGAGAGTATTGAAGTAGGTCAAGATTGATGTCTGCCAAGTTTTGGTCAAATCGGATTTTCGATATATGTCCACTTTTGTATATGTACCCCATATTTTCGATGCTAGTATCTGTTAGTATACCTTTGGTGGACGGTATCCAAAGTTCGGTCCGGCCAAACTTAACCCTTTTTTCACTTGTTAAAAATTATTTTTGGACATTTACACAAGGCGTGGATTTTTTTAAAAGTATTTTTTATATTTCAATTTTTTTAATATTCAGTTTTTTTTCACTTCGACCCACTGTCTATAAACCCCAAATAAAATAGAGAGACCTGCGAGAGAGTAACAACCAAAGCTCATTAAATTTCTAACCAGAGTAATCCATGCCAGACCAAATTTTTTCCATTCATTCATTCATCCATCCATGCCAACTCATCCATACGTCTATCTGTCTGTCTGTCCATCCATTCCGCCAAACACTTGGCATACAAACATACAGTCGTAAAGACAAGCAAACAGATACTAGTCGACTATACAGATATCATTTGATATAAATTATATAATTTGTATTTTGTTGTCGCAAAACAACAACAGCAGCAACAACAACAACAAAATCATTAAAGAACCCAAACAAGTTAGTTTAAGCTGTCAATGACCAGAATAATATGCAAAAGCAACAACAACAACAACAGCAACAATAAACAATTTCAACATAGCCCACATGTAGCACCGCACATCGATAGAGCAGATAGATAGAGAAGAAGACTTAAAGATGATGTTGATGAAGGGGAGGGGGAAATTTCAATGTTTTTTTCTAAAAAAATTAAAAAAATTTTCAAAATTATTTTTTACATTTTTTTCGAATATCAAAGGCGTAAAAAATATTTTTTTTTTCAAATTTTTAAAAAAATAATTTTTCAAAAATTTCCAAGGCGTGGATTTTTAAAAAAATATTTTTTCCAATTTTTTAAAAATGTCTAAGGCGTGGATTTTTTAAAAATATTTTTTTCAAAATTTTTAAAGGCGTGAATTTTTTAAAAATATTTTTTTTAAACTTTTCAAAGACGTGGATTTTTTAAAATAATTGTTTCAAACTTTTCAAAGACGTGGATTTTTTAAAAATAATTTTTTCAAAGGCGTGGATTTTTTGTAAAATAATTTTTTCAAAGGCGTAGATTTTTTGTAAAATAATTTTTTTCAAAATTTTCCAATGCGTGGATTTACAAAAAAAAAAAAATTTTTCAAATTTTTTAAAAATTATTTTTTCAAAGGCGTGGATTTTTTAAAAATATTTTTTTCAAAGCGAGGATTTTTTAAAAATAATTTTTTTTCAAAATTTTCCGAGGCGTGGATTTGTTTAAAAATAATTTTTTTATTTTTCAAAATTTTCCAAGGCGTGGATTTTTTAAAAATAATTTTTTTTCAAAATTTTCCAAGGCGTGGATTTAAATAAAAATAATTTTTCAAATTTTTTTAAAATTATTTTTTCAAAGGCGTGGATTTTTTTAAAATAATTTTTTTTCAAAATTTTCCAAGGCGTGGATTTAAAAAAAAATAATTTTTCAAATTTTTTAAAAATTATTTTTTCAAAGGCGTGGATTTTTTAAAAAAAAATTCAAAGGCGTAAATTTTTTAAAAATAATTTTTTCAAAGGCGTGGATTTAAAAAAAAATAATTTTTTCAAAGGCGTGGATTTTTTTAAATTTTTCAAGGCCTGGATTTAAAAAAAGTATATTTTTTCAAATTTTTTAAAAATTTCCAAGGTAGGATTTTTTAAAAATATTTTTTTTTTCAAAATTTTCCAAGGCTTGGATTTTTTAAAACTAATTTTTTTTTTCAAAATTTTCTAAGGCGTGGATTTTTCAAATTTTTTAAAAATTTTCCAAGGCGTGGATCTTTTAAAAAAATATTTTTTCAAAATTTTCCAAGGCGTGGATTTTTTAAAAAAATATTTTTTCAAAATTTTCCAAGGCGTGGATTTTTTAAAAAAATATTTTTTCAAAATTTTCCAAGGCGTGGATTTTTTAAAAAATATTTTTTTCAACTTTCAAAGGCGTGGATTTTTTAAAAAATATTTTTTTCAACTTTCAAAGGCGAGGATTTTTTAAAAAAATATTTTTTTCAACTTTCAAAGGCGTGGATTTTTTAAAAAATATTTTTTTCAACTTTCAAAGGCGTGGATTTTTTAAAAAATTTTTTTTTTTTAACTTTCAAAGGCGAGGATTTTTTAAAAAATATTTTTTTCAACTTTCAAAGGCGTGGATTTTTTAAAAAATATTTTTTTCAACTTTCAAAGGCGTGGATTTTTTAAAAAATATTTTTTTCAAGGGCCATACTTTCAAAGGCGTGGATTTTTTAAAAAATATTTTTTTCAACTTTCAAAGGCGTGGATTTTTTAAAAAATATTTTTTTCAACTTTCAAAGGCGTGGATTTTTTAAAAAATATTTTTTTCAACTTTCAAAGGCGTGGATTTTTTAAAAAATATTTTTTTCAACTTTCAAAGGCGAGGATTTTTTAAAAAATATTTTTTTCAACTTTCAAAGGCGTGGATTTTTTAAAAAATATTTTTTTCAACTTTCAAAGGCGTGGATTTTTTAAAAAATATTTTTTTCAACTTTCAAAGGCGTGGATTTTTTAAAAAATATTTTTTTCAACTTTCAAAGGCGTGGATTTTTTAAAAAATATTTTTTTCAACTTTCAAAGGCGTGGATTTTTTAACAAATATTTTTTTCAACTTTCAAAGGCGTGGTTTTTTTAACAAATATTTTTTCAAATTTTGTAAAAATTACTATTTCAAAATTTAAAAAAATATTTTATAAAATTTTTTCAAAATTTTCCAAGGTGGGATTTTTTAAAACAATATTTTTTTTAAATTTTTTAAAAAATTTCCATCTACCTCTTGGAAATTTTTTAATTTTTTAATATTTTTCAAAATTTTCCTAATTTTTTTTTAAATTTTCCAAGTCCTAGATTTTTAAAAATTTTTATTTTTTATTTCGCTATTTTTTTTTCTCTCCCACTTCTCTTTTGTTTAAAGTATTTCCTCTCGCTTTACTGGTGTTGTTGCCATTAATTTTCCTGTCCGGAACAGAAAATATGCGGAAAACCCCAAAACTTCATTTTCCGGAAAATGCAGTAGTTTTTTATACCCTTCACCACATTGTGGTGGTACAGGGTATTATGTCTTTGTGCATATGTTTGTAACAGGCAAAAGGAAACGAGATAGACACATGATTCCTTTCGAGAAAATGCATAGAATCACTTCCTTAGTCGATTTATGCATGTCCTCCGTCCTTCAGTCTATCCATGTTAAATTGTAAACAAAATACAGGTCGCATTTATGATCCGAATTGGATGAAATTTGGCACAGCTCATTTGTTTGGCCCAAGGACGAACCCTATTGAAATTGGGAAAAAACGGTTCAGATTTAGATATAGCTCCTATATATAGTTTCGTCCGATTTTAGGTAAATGGTCCACCAAAGACCCTATATATCTTTCGATTTGAACGAAATTTGGCACAACGTAATGACTAAGGTCTAGAATGATGTGTGTTAAGTTTCCTGAAAATCGGTCCGCATTTAGATATAGCTCCCATATATATTTTCGTCCGATTTTAGGTAAATGGTGTACCAAAGTCCCTATATATCTTTCGATTTGCACGAATTTTGGCATAGCGTACTGAATTAAGTCTAGAATAATGTGTGCAAAGTTTCGTGAAAATCGGTTAAGATTTAGATATAGCTCCCATATATATTTTCATCCGATTTATGGCAGTTGGTGCACCAAAGATCCTATATATCTTTCGATTTGCACGAAATTTGTCTGTTAGGAAACATATGTTGAATATACCCAAAGTGGTGAAGGGTATCATATAGTCGGCCCATTCCGACTTTACTGCTTTCCTTACTGGTTTCTAATTTTTGATGCCGCAGCAACAGTTTCATAACGTTTTTTTTAGTTTTTGTTTTATTCCTCTTCTCGGAGTTTTGTGTGGCTGACAGGATTTCATTTGTGATCTCCAACAAAAGGACTACAAATAAAGTTTTCATCCATTGTTTTCCTCGAAACAATTAGAAACTGTCACAAAAATGTATTTCTGAGAAGGAGAAGAAGAAGAAGGAAGTCGGAATGAGTTATGGTGTTGCAAATGACATTCGAAACAAAAGCAAATGATTTTTTTTTTTTTTTTTTTTGAAATTTGTTTTCGAAAAAAAATTCTAACTCTACATACAAAACTTAAAAACAATTTCGAATCTATTTTCAGAAAAATTTCAAAAATTTTTTTTTTTTTTAAATTTGAAAATTTTTTCATGAAAAAAATCGAATTTATTTTCCGCTATGTTCCAACTAAATTTGACAAAATGCCATTGACATCCCTCCATTTATTTATTTATTTTTTGAAGGTTATGGCCGTTGTAGTCCTCCAGCCGCATTTATTAAACACGCCCACAAATTACATTCAAATATTTATAGATCAATAATTTATGGGGTTTCTTAAAATACGATAAATCGAAAAAGAGCAGTCTAGGGGAAATTCTCCATGTTATTTTTTCTATGAATAAAAAAATATATATGTATGTGGCTGTGTGAATATATACAGACAATAGGTGGATATTTTCTTGCCTTTTTAATAGACGTCAAAAAAAAATATTTTTCGAGTGGTGGCTAAAAAATATTTTTCTCCTGTCTCATAGCCAAGTGTGATGGTATATAAAAATAATAATGTGACAAGCATTTGTTGTCAAATTTGTTTGAATTTTTTTGATTTCTAAAAATACAAAAATTAAAATAAAAAAAATCGAGAAAAAAAAAATTGGGAAGAAAATAAAATGTCAACAACTAAATATATTAAAAGAAATATTTTTCGAACACCTATATTTTTTCGAAATAACTATGAAGTTCGGTTAACTACAGCTTTATGTTGCGAGACAATATTGATTCCAAAATGTTCCTCTTTCAAAATCTTTTTATTTTATCAAAATATAGCCACTAGTTTAAAAGTTATGGCCTCTGAAACGTAACTACCAAAAAACATGCCAAAAGGTGGAAAATTTTGTACTATAATATTTTCTGCCGTATTTTATAAATTTGACCAGCTACATAAATATGATGCATTACTAATTTCAATAATAGAAACTATTCTTTTAAAATCAATTTATTTCATTCCAATCGATGAACTAGTTCCAAGGTTTCGGCCTCATGAACCTTAGTACCAAAAAATGTTCAATATTTTGATAATTTGGGTCATTGTATAATATTTGGGATATCTCGAATATTTTGTCAGGCATATCAATGTGATTAAAGAAAAACTTCGATACAAGATATTTGTATTTCAGAATCTTTTAAATTCATTTAAATATACCCATTAGTTCCAAAGTTATGGCCTCCTGAAGTTCAATACCTAATATTATATAACATTTTCAAATGTTGAGTAACTGTTTATTTTTATTCGGTATCTCGAATATTTCTTTAGATACCTCATTGCGACTGCAGGAGAGTATTAACAGGAACTATTATCCTTTCAAAATCCGTTTATTTTATTCCAATCGATGAACTAGTTCCGATGTTATGGCCTCATGAACATCAGTACCATAAAATGTTCAAATGGTGGAAATTTTGAGTCATTGTTTATTTTTCCAATATCTCGAATATATCTTTAGATACCTTATTACGACTGAGGGAGAATATTAACAGAAACTAATGTTCATTCAAAATCCGTTTATTTCATTTCAAATAATGAACTAGTTCCAATGTTACGGCCCCATGAACATCAGTACCAAAAATGTTCTAATTGTGGACATTTTGAGTAATTGTTTATTTACACCGATATTTCGAAAATTTGTTCGAGACACATCCTTATGACGAAAAGAGAATTTCAACACAAGATAGTTATCTTTCAAAATATTTTTACTTTACAGCGAAAGGCCTAGTAGTTCCAAAGTTATGTCCATCGGAACTGTGTTACTCTAAAGTTCAATACTTAAAATAGTAACATTTTTCAAATTTTGAGTAATTGTTTATTTTTTCCGTTATCTCGAATATTTCTTTAAATACGACTTTACGACTCAGGGAGAATATTAATGGGAGCTTCTGTCCTTTCAAAATCAGCTCATTTTACTACAATCGATTAACTAGTTCCGAAGTTACGGCCTCATGAAATTCAGTACGAAAAAATGTCTAAATTGTGGGAATTTTTAGTAAATCTTTATTTTTTCCGATAACTCGAAACATTGTTCAGGCACATCCTCATGACTAAAGAAGAACTTCGATCCAAGATATTTATCTTTCAAAATCCGTTTAGTTCATTCCAAATGATGAACTAGTTCCAAAGTTAGGGTCTCTTGAATATCAGTACAAAAATGTGCACAGTTTTTCTTTTTTAAATTTTGAGTAATTGATTATTGTTTCCGATATCTCGAATATTTCTTTAGATACCTTATTACGACTGAGAGAGAATATTAACAGAAACTAATGTTCATTCAAAACCCGTTTATTTCATCCCAATAGGTGAAATAGTTCCGACGTTACGGTGTCATGAACCTCTGTACGAACAAATTTCCAAATTCTGGACATTTTGAGTAATTGTTTATTTTTTCCGATATCTCGAAAATTTGTTCAAGACACATTCTCATGACTAAAAGAGAATTTCAACACAAGATATTTATCTTTCAAAATCGGTTTAATTTATTGCAATAGGCCCAGTGGTTCCAAAGTTATGACCATCGGAATAGGGTTACTTAAAAAAATTCCAAGTATGGAATTTTGAGGTAATTGATAATTTTTCCATATAACTCGGATATTTGTTGGACCACACAAAAATCCCTGAAAATTCCTGAAAGCTAGTTTGGTTCCATATATTCCTCTTTCAAAGCCTGTTTACTTTATAGCGAAAGGCCTAGTAGTTCCAAAGTTATGGCCATCGAAACAAGGTTACTTAAAAAATTTTAAAATTGCGGGAATTTTGAGTAAAGGTTTATTTTTTCCGATATCTCGAAAATTTGTTCAGAAACATCTTCACGACCAGAAAAAATTTTCAAAACAAGACTTTTATCTTTCAAAATCCGTTTACTTTATTGCTATAGGCCCAGTGGTTCCAAAGTTATGCCCATCGAAACAAGGTTACTTAAAAAATTTCCAATTATGGAATTTTGAGGTAATTGGTAATTTTTCTATATAACTCGGATATTTGTTGGGCCACCTAAAAATACCTCAAAGCTATTTCGATTGCAAGATATTCCTCTTTCAAAATCTATTTACTTTATGGCGAACGGCCTAGTAGTTCCAAAGTTATGGCCATCGAAACAAGGTTACTTAAAAAATTTTCCATAATGAAATTTTGAGGTAATTGATAATTTTTCCACATAACTCGGATATTTGTTGGACCACCTAAAAATACCCAAAAGCTAGTTTGGTTCTATGATATTCCTCTTTCCAAAACCATTTATTTCATCTTGATCCAAGAACTAGTTCCAAAGTTATGAGGTCACAAAAATGATTGCTCGGAAAAAAATAATCAAAATTGCTATTTTCAAAATTCCATTAAAAATTTTTTATTTCCGTGCCATTTCGAAAATAAAAAAAGTAAACAATTCTGAAATGAATTACTACTGGCTGATGAAATAATACGCTCTGACGTCAATATTTATTTTGTTGTTGTTTCTTTTTTTTTCTTTTTTGTCGAACAAGACAAATGACAATCGGGGGGCTGTCACAATTTTCACATCGGAATCCTAAAGTAAACCAACAGAACTGATAACACTTTTTTGCATTTATGGCCAGCCAAGAAGTCGAGCAATAGCAACAACAACAAAGGAAAGTGTCTTAAGACTTAATGCCTTGATGGTGATGAAGATTTGAGATGAGGATGGCTTATCAGAAGAACCTCCAGAAATTTAGCGTCACGACATCATTTCTTTTCTTTTTTGTTTTTTTGGTTCAGAGATAACCCTATCACATTTTTTCCACAATGAGCCGGTAATTATCTTTAGCATGAATGAACTGAATAATTTCCTGCTATTAAATATTTGCTAAAAATATTTATTCTGAAGATCGAAAAAATAAAGCAGAAGATTCGAAAAAATTTACGAAGAAAATTCGTTTCCTCCAAACAGGGTCCAAAAAAAGACTTTAGACTTCAATTTAAAAGGGAAAATTTGCCCTTCAAAAATCACACGACATTTTCGCATTCTTATTATTTTCTTCGCCATATTCGAAGTCCATACTTTTCAATAAGTCATAAATTTATGACAGCCAGGTGTTTTATAGACACTCAACGGTCATTATATTTATTAAGATAATTGATAATATTTGTCTATAAATTTTGTTCGGGTAATTGGTAACATGAGCCTCGAAAAAAATGCGATATCGAACATATATTATCGGAAGGGTAAAAATACACTGGACTACAAAAAAAAAAGCTGATATCAAGAATTTTTAAAAGTTCCGATATGCAAAATCTGCTCTAATAATCGAAATGGTAAATTGAAATTTTTTTTCTATTTTTTTTTTTGAGTAACCGTTTTCCAGAGGCCATAACTTCGAAAGTATTCGAGGTATGCTCATGAAATATTTAGTGATTTGTAAGTAGAATACCTAACCTAAAAACCAAAATTAATTTTGTTAATATAGCTAATCAAATGCCAGAGATATCGCCAAAATAACACAAATCTCGAAGTCTATAGAAATCCGACAATTTCCGAGTAATCATATTCCGGAGGCCATAACTTCTAAAGTAATCGGTCTATCTCGATGAAATAAACGGATTTTGAATGTATTGTACCTTAGCTAAAAACCAAAATTAATGGATCTCATATAGGGGAGCATAGACCGGATTCATGGCCAAAATAATACAATTACCCAAAATATTCAAAATCCAACCATTTTTGGGTAATCACTTTCAAGAGGCCATAACTTCAAAAGTAATCGGTCTATTTAAAAAAAATTGACTTGATTTTGAAAGCAGGACGCCTTACCTATAAATCAAAATTACTAGAGCTCATATAGGTGAGTATAGACCTAATATATCGCCAAAGTAACACAAGTACCCAAAAATTTCAAATTACAAACATTTTTGAGTAACCATATTCTGGAGGTCATAACTTTTAAAGTAATCGGTATATTTCCACAAAATAAAGTTGTTTTAAATGCAGAATACCTTACCTAAAAATAAAAATTAATGGAGCTATATACCTAATCGAATTTCAGATATATAGCTAAAATAATACAAGTACGCAAAATATTCAAAATCTAACCATTTTTATGTAATCGCATTTTGAATACCATAACTTTGAAAGTAGTTGGTATATTTTAATAAAAAATTTTTGATTTTGATTTTTAAAATAGAATATCTAAGCTAAAAATCAAAATTAATCATGTTTATACATCTAACTAAATACCAGAGATATCGCCAAAATAACACTATTACCCAAAATACTCGAAATCCAACCATTTTTGAGTAATCACTTTCAAGAAGCCATAACTTCAAAAGTAATCGGTCTATTTTAATAAAATTTACATGATTTTGAAAGTAGAACGCCTATCCTATAAACCAAAATTAATTGAACTCATATATGTGTTTATAGACCTAAGATATCGCCAAAGAAACTCAAGTACCCAAAATATTGAAAATCCAACCATTTTTGAGTAATCGCTTTCATGTGGTTATAACTTCAAAAGCAGTCAATATATTTTAATGAAATTGACATGATTTCAAAATTCAAACACCTAATCTAAAAACCAAAATTAATCATGTTTATATATCTTACTAAATACCAGAGATATCGCCAAAATAACACAAATACCGAAGTCTTTGAAATTCAACCATTTCTCTGTAACCATATTCTGGTGCGCATAACTTTTAAAATAATCGGTCTATCTCCACAAAATGAAGTTATTTTGAATATAGAACACCTTATCTAAAAATAAAAATGTATAGGACTATATATACCTAACAATAAATCCAGATATACAGCTAAAATAATACATGTACCCAAAATATTCAAAATCTAACCATTTTTGAGTAATCATGTTCTAGAGGCCATAACTTCAAATGTAATCGATCTATTTTAATAAAATTGATTCGATTTTGAAAGTAGGACGCCTTACCTATAAATCAAAAATACTGAAACTCATATAGGTGATTATAGATCGATGTTATCGCCAAAGTAACTCAAGTACCCAAACAATTAAAAAACGAAAAATTTTGAGTAACCACTTTATAGAAGCGATAACTTCAAAAGTAGTCGGTATATTTTTATAAAATTGACACGATTTTGATAGCAGAACATTTCGCCTATTTACCAGAATTATTTTTATATATAGAGCTAATCGAATTCCTGAGATATCGTCAAAATAACACACGTACACAAAATATTCAAAATCCCACCATTTTTGAGTAATCGCTTTCTGGAGACCATAATTTGTAAAGTAGTTGGAATATTTTAATGAAATGGGCATGATTTTAAAAGTAAAACACCTAACATAAAAATCAAAATTAATGGGGTTTACACATCTACTCAAATTCAAGAGTTATAGGAAAAATAACACAAGTACCCATAAATTGAATAATAAAACCATTTTTGAGTAATCGCTTTCTGGAGGCCGCTTTCAAGGGGCCAGTAATTTTGAACTAGTTGAGGTATATTCGTCAAATAAATTGATTTTGAAAGATGAAATACCCCTCTCTCAATATTTAATATAATATATTAAAGCTTCTTGGCAAATTTTGGAATTATCCCACAAATTAAGCAATTACCCAAAAATCTCTAAATATCCAAACACTTTTGTAACTGAGTTCCCGAGACCATAACTTTTGTACTACTGAAGGTATCTTTGTGAAATAAATTGGAACTGGAAGTAGATATACCATTCTCTTAACTTTGTATAAAATATCTGAAGGTTATTGACAAAAATTTTGGAATATTTTAAAAACTCAAAGTATACCCAAAAATTTCCATTTGTTGAAATATTTTTACAATGAAATTCTAAAGACTATAACTCTGGAAATAATTGAAGTATCTCCATAAAATAAATTGTGTTTGAAAGACTAAATACTGTTCTCTTAATATTTTATATTATGTATTAGTGTTGCCAACCAAAATATTGAAATAATCTACAATTTCAATAAATACCCAAAAATCCCCAATATTGTATATATTTTTGCAATCGTCTTCTTTCGAACATAACTCTGGAACTAGTTGAGATATCGTGGTGAAATAAATTGTAGTTGCAAAAAGAATCACTTCTATATATATTTCATATATAATATATTGATGTTATAGACCAAGATATCAAAATATCTCCCAAATTCATGAAATACCCAAAAATTCCCAATTTTTAACATATTTTTGTAATCTGCATCTGAAGGCCATAACTCTGGACCTACTAGATGTGTTTTCATAAGATAAGATATTTTTGAAAGTAGAATATATATTATTCAAATAACTTATAAAATAAATTAGAGTTACCAACCAAAATATTGAAATAATCCACAAATTCAACAAATACCCAAAAATCCCCAATAGTGTACATATTTTTGCAATTGTTTTCTCTTGACCATAATTCTGGAACTACTTAGGGTATTTTGGTGAAATAAACTGTATTTGCAAGAAGAAACACCGCTTTCTTAAAATCTTATATTATATATTGATATTATAAACCAACATTTTAAAATATCCCCCAAATTCAGCAAATACCCAAAAATGCCCAATTTTTAACATATTTTTGTAATCAATTTCTAAAGGTCATAACTCTGGAACTAATTGATATATTTCCATAAAAGAAATTGTTTTTGAAAATGAAATAAATGTTCTACAAATATCTCATAGAGAATATTAGGTTTGCCAACCAATATTTTCCAAAAATCCCCACATTTAACCCAATACCCAAAAATCCCCAATTTTAGATTTTTTTGTAATCAACTTCTAAAGGCCATAATTCTGGAATTAATAAATGAAACGCCTCAAATTAATTTGTTTTGGAAAGTGAAATAATTATTCTTCAAACATTTTATAAAATATATAGAGGCTATCGACCAATATTTTCGGAAAATTCCCCAAATTTAGTAATTACCCAAAAATGCCCAATTATATAAATATTCTTGTAGTCGTTTTCCAGAGGCCACAACTTTTGAACTATTTGAGTTATCTTCATGAAATAAAAAATTTGTGATAGAAGAAATATTACTTTCTTAATTCTATATAAAATTTATAATAGTTATGTACAAATATTTTGGAAATATCTCACAAATTTACAAAATACCCAAAAAATCCCCATTTGTCCAAATATTATTGTAATCGTTTTCCAAAGGCCATAACTCTTGAACTATTTGAGGTATCTTCATAAATTAAAAAGATTCTAAAAGAAGAAGTACTATTCTCTTAAGTATATGTGAAATATATTATAGCTACTAACAAATATTCTGAAAATATCTCACAAATTTACAAAATACCCAAAAAATCCCCAATTGTTTAAATTTTCTTGTAATCGTTTTCCAAAGGCCATAACTCTTGAACTATTTGAGGTATCTTCATGAAATAAATTAGTTTCGAAAGAAAATAAACTGTACTTTAAAATATTGTAAAATATCTAGGGGTTATTGAAAAATTATTTTGAATTATCCGAAAAATTCGGTATTTACCCAAAAATCCCCAATTTTGGATATATTTTTGTAATTAACTTCTTAAGGCCATAACTTTGGAACTAGTGGATGTATCACCGTAAAATAAGTTATTTTTGAGAGTAGAATATCTGCTGTTTACAAATCTTATAAAATATATTAAGGTTGCCTAGCAATATTTCCGAAAAATCCCTACATTTAACCCAATACTCAAAAACCCCCAATTTTTGAAATATTTTTGTAATAAACTTTTCTAGGCGATAACTTTGGAGCTAATAGGTGTATCACCGTAAAATAAATTGTATCTGAAAGTAGAATGTATCTTCTTCCAATATCGTATGCAATATAATGCGCTTACCAACCAATATTTTTCAAAAATCCCCACATTTATCCCCAATACCCAAAAATCCCCAATTTTAGAAATCTTTTTGTAATCAACTTCTATAGGTCATAACTTTGGAACTAATAAATGTATCACCGTAAAATAAGTTGTTTTGTTTTGTAAGTGTGTTTTGTTGTTTTTGAAAGTAAACTATCTGTCCTTCAAATATCTTATAAAATGTTTTAGGGTTACCGACCAATATTTTCGAAAAAATCACCAAATTCAGTAATTACCCAAAAATGCCAAATTTTTAAATTTTCTTTGTAGTTATCTTTAAAATACCATAACTTCTGATCTGTTTGATGGATTTTCGTAAAATAAAAGGTTTTTGAAAGAAAAATAGATCCTTTTTAAATATCATACAAAATATTTAATGGTCATGACCAAATTTTTAAAATAGTTGCCCAAATTATACAAATACCCAAAAATCCCCAACTTTTTTAAATTTCTTTCAAATCATTTTCCCAAGGCCATAACTCTTGAACTAATTGATATATCTTGATGAAATAAATTATTTTCACTTCAATTATCAATTGTTAGTCGTCATGAATTTGTTGAAATAGTGTTAACATAGATTATAACTTATCTCAACTAAAGCAAAAGTGAACAGGTGTTCCCTCAAAAAAAAAAAAATCATCAAAAAAAATTATCATAAATTTGGTAAAAAAATTGTTACTCTTTTGTTGTTTGTGTTCATAATTACTCATCCGATTTTTTTGGAGATCTCTCGTTATATCACGCACGATAAAATGTACACCTGCACAAATCAGAAGATATCTAAGCATGCTTTTAAGACCCCAATTCGTCGCGATAAAAATGTACACCTGCAAATGCCTATCAACCAAAATTACCTTTGGCCCATTTTACCTTCTTAGGAAATTTCCTCGGAACTTCTCCCCTTTCCATAATATTTTTATTAAGTGATTTGGCAAAATTTAAAAATCACAACCCAAATAGTCGCCGCGTATCGGATAATACCCACCAAGTGGTATTATTAATTTGTCAATGTCAATGCGAACGCCCCCTTTTTCAAATAAATTTAGTTCTAATGCGATAAAGTTTTTGGTATTATCAATAAATGGGTGGCATTATAAGTTTGCTACAAAAACAACAACATTAGAGGCAACAACAACAAAAAATACCGGCTCGGTTTCCAAAAGAATTCTCGTGACTATTACCATTCAGAAAATAAAAAAAAATATGCTGCGTTTCGTCTGGTTTACGTAAATGTTGCTGTCTGGGTGCTGTACAGTATCGGAATAAGCTATTAGTACGGATTATTAAATGTATGCGAAGCGTATCGAATATTTACAAATTTGAAATATTTTATAATTATAAAAATTTTGAAAATTTGTGTCCGTACTCACCTTGAAAATCTGTGCTTAACATCTTCAGTTAATGGCCGTGGTGAATATGAAGATAATCTGCAAGAAAAAGGATAATGGAAAAATAATTAGATTCCGGGTTATCCTTGGATTTTAGGGGTAAGATATGTAAAGGAGTATTGTTCGTGACAGATTAAGGAATTTTTGTGTGGAATATATTAACCCTCTAGCGCCTCATTTAAGGGGGCTTTTGGAGACTTCTTCGAAAAAATGTCCCTTTTTGGTTATTTCTCATTTAGTCTTCAAGGGTATTCTTCTAATGCGCAGATTTTAGGTTATCCTTCCATTTTAGAGATAAGATATGTGAAGGAGTATTGCTCCTGACAGTTTAAGGAATTTTTGTGCGGAATATATTAACCCTCTAGCGCTTCATCTAATGGGGACTTTTGGGGATTTCTTGGAAAAAAGTTCCTTTTTTGGTAATTTCCCATTTAACCTTCAAGGGTATTCTTTTAATGTGTACATTTTAGGTTATACTTGCATTTTAGAGTTAAGATATGTAGAGGAGTATTGTTCCTGGCACATTAAGGATTTTTTGTGTGGAATATATTAACCCGCTAGCACTTCATTTAAGGGGACTTTTTTGGGACTTCTTTGAAAAAAGTTCCATTTTTGGTAATTTCTCATTGAATCTTCAAGGGTATTCTTTTAATGTGTATATTTTAGGTTATCCTTACATTTTAGAAGTAAGGCATATTGAGGAGTATTTATCCTGACAGATTAAGGAATTTTTGTGTAGAATATATTAACCCTCTAGAGCCTCATTTAAGGGGGCTTTTTTGGGACTCCTTCGAAAAAACTTCCATTTTTGGTCAATTCTCATTGAATATTCAGGGGTGTTCGTTTAATGTGTACATTTTAGGTTATCCTTGCATTTTAGAGGTAAGGTATGTTAAGGAATATTGTTCCTGACAGATTAGGGAATTTTTGTGTAGAATATATTAACCCTCTAGCGCTTCATTTTAGGGGTCTTTTGGGGACTGCTTCGAAAACAAACTTCCCTTTTTGGTAATTTATAATTGAATCTTCAAGGGTATTCTTTTAAAGTGTACATTTTAGGTTATCCTTACATTTTAGAGGTAAGATATGTAAGGGTGTATTGCTCCCGACAGATTAAGGATTTTTTGTGTAGAATATATTAACCCTCTAGCGTTTCATTTAAGGGGACTTTTTGGGACTTCTTCGAAAAAAACTTCCCTTTTTGGTCAATTCTCAATGAATCTTCAAGGGTTTTCTTTTAATGTGTACATTTTAGGTTATTCTGGTTATCCTAGCATTTTAGAGGTAAGATATGTGAAGGAGTATTGTTCCTGAAACATTAAGGAATTTTTGTGTAGGATATATTAACCCTCTAGCGCGTCATTTAAGGGGACTTTTGGGAACTTCTTCGAAAAAAATTGCCTTTTTGGTCAATTCTCAATGAATCTTCAAGGATATTTTTTTAATGTGTACATTTTAGGTTATCCTTGTATTTTAGGGGTAAGATATGTAAAAGTGTATTGTTCCTGACAGATGAAGGAATTTTTGTGTAGAATATATTAAACCTCTAGCTCCTCATTTAAGGCGGATTTTTGGGTCTTCTTCGAAAAAAGTTCTCTTTTTGGTCAATTCATCACAGATCTTCAACGGAAAATATTTGATGTGTACATTTTAGATATAAGGTGTGTTCGGCAATCATTTTTATGACATTATGAGGAATATTTTTGTGGAACATAGTAACTCTCTACCGTTTCATTCAAGGTAACTTTTTGGGACTTCTTGCCAAGATTTCACATTTTGACCTAATTTTTACTTAATCGATGCCGGAATTCTTATTATCTATACATTTTAGTTATAAGGTGTGTTCCAACATATTTTTACTAACATTGTGAGGAATATTTTTGTGCAACACATTAACCCTCTAGCGTTTCATTCAAGGTGACTTTTCGGGTCTTTTTTTCAAGATTTTGCATTTTGACCTCATTTTTACTGAATCGATGCGGGAATTCTGGTTATCAATACATTTTAGGTACAAGGTGTGTTCAGCCATATTTTCTGCAACATTGTGGGGAGTATTATTGTGGAACATATTAACCCTCTAACACTTCAATTAGGGGGATTTTCAGGGTCCTTTTTCGAAGATTTTCCATTTTTGGGACAATTCTCCATAAATCGTCAAGGAAAGTCTTGTGATCTATTAATTTTGGGTATAAGGTCTGTTCAGGAATTTTTTCTATAAGATTGTGGGAAATATTTTTGTGGAATACATTAACCCTCTAGCGGTTCATTTAAGGGGACTTTTTAGGTCTTCTTTCCAAGATTTTGCATTTTGATCTCATCTTTACTGAATCGATGCGGGAATTCTGGTTGTCTATGCATTTTAGGGATTAGGACTGTTCGACAATGTTTTCTAGAACATTATGAGGAATATTTTTGTGGAACACATTAATCCTCTAGCGTTTCATTTCAGGGGACTTTTTGGGTCTTTTTCCAAGATTTCCCTCTTTTGTTTCAATTCTCAATTAAACGATGCAGGAATTTTTGTTATCTATTGATTTTGGGTATTAGGTTTGTTCGACAATATTTCTTCTGACATTATGGAGAATATTTTTGTGGAACGCATTAACCCTCTAGGGCTTCATTTTAGGGGACTTTTTGAGACTTCTTTTCAAGATTTTGCATTTTGACCTAATTTTTACTGAATCGATGCGGGAATTCTGGTTATCTATACACTTTAGGTATAAAGTGTGTTCGACAATATTTCTTCTGATATTATGGGAAATATTTTGGTGAAACACATTAACCCTCTAGCGCTTCATTTAATGTGACTTTTTGGGTCTTCTTTCAAAGATTTCTCTTTATTGGCTCCATTCTCCATAAATCGAAGCAGGAATTTTTGTGATCTATTAATTTTGGGTATAAGGTCTGTTCAGGAAATTTTTCTATAAGATTGTGGGGAATATTTTTGTGGAACACATTAACCCCCTAGCGTTTCATTTATAGTGACTTTTTGGGACTTCTTTACAAGATTTTGTATTTTGACCTAATTTTCACTGAATCGATGCGGGAATTCTGGTTATCTATACATTTGAGGTATTAGGTCTGTTCGACAATGTTTTCTAGAACATTATAATGAATATTTTTATGAAACGCATTAACCCTCTAGCGTTTCATTTAAGCGGACTTTTTGGGTCTTCTTTCAAGACTTCTCTTTTTTGGCTCCATTCTCCATAAATCGAGGCAGGAATTTTTGTGATCAATTGCTTTTGGGTATTAGGTGTGTTCCGCAATATTACTACTAACATTGTGGAAAATATTTTTGTGGATCACATTAACCCTCTAGCGTTTCATTTATAGTGACTTTATGGGGTACATTTCCAAGACTTTGCATTTTTACCTATTTTTCACTGCATTGATTCGGAAATTCTTTTTATCTAAACATTATGAGGAATATTTTTGTGGAACACATTAACCCTCTAGTGATTCATCTAAGGAGACTTTTTGGGACTTCTTTCAAAGATTTCTCTTTATTGGCTCTTTTCTCCACAAATCGATGCAGGAATTTTTGTTATCTATTGATTTTGGGTATTAGGTTTGTTCGACAATATTTCTTCTGACATTATGGAGAATATTTTTGTGGAACACATTAACCCTCTAGGGCTTCATTTTAGGGGACTTTTTGAGACTTCTTTCCAAGATTTTGCATTTTTACCCAATTTTCACTGAATCAATGCGGAAATTCTGGTTATCTACACATTTTAGGTATAAGGTGTGTTCGGCCATATTTCCTATAACAGTATGGGTAATATTTTTGTGAACATATTAACCCTCCAGCCCTTCATTAGAGGATACTTTTTGGAACTTCTTTAAAATATTTCCCGTTTATGGCAAATTTTCAGCTAATTGATTTTGTACCCTCACCTACTTTTACCAAATTTGACCGCCAAAACTTGGCTTGATTGATTTGGTCCCAATGAAAATATTACTCTCGACAAAATTTCACTATGGATCCACGAACAAATGAAATCTCTAGCTATAATACGTAATGCAGCAAAATCCATAAAAACTTTAACCACATTTGAAAAAGTCGGATTTTGGATGTTTTTGGATTACTTTTCACCTTTCCCCATTTTGAACCTCAAAACATTATTTTATGGGCGTAGATCTAAAGAAAAAAATATTCCACACAAAATTTTACAATGGGTCTCTGAACAAATGAAATTCCTAACTCAAGGAAGTAATGCTGAAAACCCCGTAAAAACTTTGTCCCAATTTGTAACCTTTGATTTTTGGTCGATTTTGTACTTTTTTCAAAATTTCCCCACATTTAACCCTCAAAACTTTATTTTATGGACTTGGTTATAAAGAAAATAACATTGTCCATAAAATTTTACTATGGGTCTCTGAACAAAGGAAATCCCAAACTCAAATGTGTAATGCGGAAAACCCCCTAAAACGTTGTCCCAATTTGTAACCTTTGGTTTTTGGTTGATTTTGTACCTTTTCCGATTATTAGTCATTTTTACGGCCAAAACTTTATTTTTTGGGCTCATTTTTAAAGAAACATAGATTCTCCACAAAATCTCTGAACAAAGGAAATCCGTAACTCAAATATATAATGCGGAAAATCCTCTAAAAACTTTGTCCCAATTTGTAAGCTTTGGTTTTTGGGCGATTTTGTTCCTTTCCAATTTTTACCCATTTTGATGACCACAACTCTATTCTATGGACTTGGTTCCAAAGAAAATAATATTCTCCAGACAATTTCACGATGGGTCCCCGAATAAATCTAATCTCTAGCTCCAATACTTAATAAAATATTTAGCCCAAAAAACTCAATTGTTATCCTTACGTTGAGAAATAGTCCAATATCGACCGGACTATTTCTCAATTTTAGCCAATTTGACCCCCATAACATATTTTTATTGACTCAATATCAAAGAGAGATATATTCTCCACAAAATATCACTATGGGTCTCCGAACAAAGGAAATCCCTAAGTCAAATATATAATGCGGAAACCCACCCCAAAAACTTTGTACCAATTTTTAACCTTTGGTTTTTGGTCGATATTGTACCTTATCCCATTTTTATCCATTTTGACCGCCTAAACTTTATGTTATGGACTTGGTCCCAAAGAAAATAATATTCTCCACAAAATTTCACTATGGATCCCTGAACAACAGAAATCTATCTAAGGTAATAAAACCCATGAAATCTTTGTCTCAATTTGTAATCCTTGGTTTTTGGTCGATTTTGGACCTTTTTCTCAATTTTCGCCAATTTTACACCTAAAACTCCGTTTTCTTGACTGAGTCTTAAAGAAAATAATATTCTCCACAAAATTTCACTATGGGTCTCCGATCAAAGGAAATCCCTAACTCAAATATATAATGCGGAAAACCCCCTTAAAAACTTTGTCCCAATTGGTATACTTGCGTTTTTGGTCGATTTTGGACTATTTCTCAATTTTAGCCAATTTGACCCCCAAAACATATATTTTTTGCATTAATCTCAAAGAGAGATACATTCTCCATAAGATTTCACTATGGGTCTCTGAACAAAAGAAATCTCTAATTCAAACATATATCCTCGAAAATCCCTAAAACCTTTGACCCAATTTGTAACGTTTGTTTTTTTTGTCGATTTTATACTTCTTCCCAATTTATAGCATTTTGACCGACAAAACTCTATTTTTTGGACTCGTTCTGAAAGAAACATAGATTCCCCACAATATTTCACTATGGGTCTCCGAACAAAGGAAATCCCTAACTCAAATATATAATGCGGAAAATCCCCTCAAAACTTTGTCCCAATTTGTAACCTTTGATTTTTGGTCGATTTTATACCTTTTCCCACTTTTACCCATTTTGACGACCAAAACATTATGTTATGGACTTGGTCTCAAAGAAAATAATATTCTCCATAAAATTTCACTATGGGTCCCCGAACAAATCAAATCACTAGCTCCAATACTTAATAAAATATTTAGCCCAAAAAACGCAATTGTTAACCTTCCGTTTTTGGTCGATTTTGGACTATTTCTCAACTTTAGCCAAATTAACCCCCAAAACACTTTTTTATTGACTCAATCTCATGAAGAGATATATTCTCCACAAGATTTCACTATGGGTCTCCGAACAAAGGAAATCCATATCTCAAATATATAATTCGGAAAATCCCCCTAAAAAATTGTTACAATTGGATACCTCCGTTTTTGGTCAATTTTGTACCTTTTCCAACTTTTACCCATTTTGACTACCAAAACATTATGTTATGGACTTGGTCTCAAAGAAAATAATATTCTCCATAAAATTTCACGATGGGTTCCCCAATAAATCAAATCTCTAGCTCAAATACTTAATAAAATATTTAGCCCAAAAAAACGCAATTGTTAACTTTCCGTTTTTGGTCGATTTTGGACTATTTCTCAATTTTAGCCAATTTGACCTCCAAAACATATTTTTATTGACTCAATCTCAAAGAGTAATATATTCTCCACAAAATTTCACTATGGGTTTCCGAACCAAGGAAATCCCTAACTCAAATATATAATGCGGAAAACCCTCTTAAAAACTTTGTCCCAATTGGTATACTTCCGTTTTTGGTCGATTTTGTACCTTTTCCCACTTTTACCCATTTTGACCGCCTAAACTTTATGCTATGGACTTGGTCCCAAAGAAAATAATAATCTCCATAAAATTTCACTACAAGTCTCCAAACAATAGTAATCTCTAGCTCTAATATATAAGGCAACAAAGCCCATGAAAACATTGACCCAATTTGTAAGCTTCTGTTTTTGTATGATTTTAGCCTTCATTTCACTTTTTCCAATTTTGAACCACAAAACATTATTTTATGGACTTGGATCTAAAGAAAAAAATATTCCCCACAAAATTTCACTATGGGTATCTGAACAAAGGAAATTCCTAACTCGAATATATAATGCGGAAAATCCCCCTCAAAACTTTGTCCCAATTTCTAACCTTTGGTTTTTTGTCGATTTTGTACATTTTCCCACTTTTGCCCAATTAGACCGCCAAAACTTTATGCTATAGACTTGGTCCCAAAGAAAATAATATTCCCCACAAAATTTCACTATGGGTCCTGAACAAATGAAATCTCTAGCTCTAATACTTAATAAAATATTTTGCCCAAAACTCTGCCCACAAAAAAATTTTTTTTACTAATTACCGACATCATAATGAAGTTGAATTTTTGTTGTTGTTTGATTCTCTTTAATTATATTTATATTTAATTAAATTAGAGCGCGTGTGTGTCACCTGAGAGACCGCCAGTCCAACACACACACTCACAGACACACTTCGCAAAACAAATGCTGTCATAAGTTTAAAATTGATACTAAATTCCAAGAAAAAATAAATTATTGTGAAGTGTGCTTAGCATTTAATTGTGGTGTAGAGCAACAACAACAGCAGTTACAACAAAGATACAAGTATGTCATACAATTAACCCTTGAGCGACCAACCCGGTGTGATGGTGGGTAACAACACCAAACTGTAATGATTTCATGACAAAATTTTGGAAGACAAAGAGATGAAAGCCAATATTTCCCAATCGAAGTGTTCAGAGTGGTCGGACTGATACCAAAGTGCTTAAAGGTCTCATTCGGATCCTTAACACCTTAGGTATCATTGCAGATCTACATGACTCCTAGCATCCCAAATTTGCCTTACTTTTAATCAATTTTATTCAAAGCATCCCACTTTTGCCTCCCCTAAAAGTAGGTTCCACATTTTGCATTTTGTTTTTCTTTTCCATTTATTTGCTTCCTCCCGCCCCACAATGGGTTAATTTTCCCACAGGGAAATTTCAAAAAACAATCCTTTATACTAATCCAATTAAAAATTTGTTTAACACTTCACTTTACAATGAATTTGTAGTATAAAAGCGAAAGCTTGCTTCATCATGTTGAAAGTAATTAACTGTGTTCAAGGGCATGCCTCAACAAGACAAAGAAGTCAGCACAGTGAACGAAAACGGGAGAGAAGCAGAGAGAGAGGAGAGAAACATGGCGAGGGGAAAGCATCAGCCTTTTAATATCACTGAAAGCACTGGAGCCTGAATCATCCTGCCTTTGATAAATAAAACAACGACAACAACAGACCACTTCAGACCACAGCCGTCAGTCAAGTGAAGCTGAAAGCTAAAACGTGCCTGCCCAGGCAGGCAGGCAGTGAAGCCTAAAATTATGCAGCATCTGCAGTGTCAGAATAGTGCGGCCTTCGAGGTAATAAGGATAATGGTGTGTGTGTATGCATATTTTATGATATATTTAAATCAGGAAAAAAGGAAGTCCAGTATTAAGGCTAATGGTTTGGTGAGAGAAGAGAGTGACAAGAGAGAAGAGGAGATAGAGAGGAAAAACACTATTTAGCCAGAGGCAAGCAACCTTTGTCACAGATTTTTCAATCATTATTAAAACTTATATAACCATACTTTAATTTTGAAACAATAAAAATTGGAACCGGTTTTTGTGGAACCGGTTATTTATATTTAAACAGGTTTTGAATACTCAGAACGGGATTTCGTAACTGGTCATAGGTAAAAACCCAATTGGCCAAATATACTTAATATATAAAACTAACTGAACAAAATTTGGAACCGGTTATCGAATATTTTTAACCGGTTACTTAATATTATGTACCGGGTTTTCAATATTTTGTAAATGATTTTGTATTTAAATAACTTTTTGTATAACATTTTCAGGTTGCACGAACCGGGTTTCGTATAATACGAACCGGGTAATTACATTTTTGATACGGGTCCAGAATATTTTAAAATAATTTTTAGTAAAATCAAATATTTCTAAAATAATAAAAAAATATTTAAATTAGTTTGAACCGGTTATCGAATATTTTTAACCGGTTACTTTATATTATGTGCCGGGTTTTTAATATTTTTTTTAAATTATTTTGTATTTAAATAACTTCTTGTAGAATATTGAAAAAATTTCTAGGTTCGACGAACCGGGTTTCGTATAATTCGAACCGGGTAATAACATTTTTGATACGGATTTTAAAAATTTTTAAACAAATTTCTATAAAATCAAATATTTCTTAAATAATATTAATATATTTCAATTAGTTTTAACCGGTTATCGAATATTTTTAACCGGTTACTTTATATTTCATACGGTTTTCCAATATTTGTAAATGATTTTAAATATAAGTACCTAATTGCAAAATATTGGAAACATTTTCAGGTTCTACGAACCGGGTTTCATGTAATACGAACCGGATAATTTCATTTTTGATACGGGTTTCGAATATTTTTAAACGGTTTTCATTAAAATCAAATATTTCTAAAATAATATGTAAATGTTTTGAATTAGTTTGAACCGGTTATCGAATATTTTTAACCGGTTACTTTATATTATGTACCGGGTTTTCAATATTTGTCAATGGTTTTAAATATAAGTACCTAATTACAAAATATTGGAAACATTTTCAGGTTCATATGAACCGGTTTTCGATTAACATGAAACGGGTAATTACATTTGTAATACGGTTTTAGAATATTTTTAAACGATTTTCATTAAAATAAAATATTTCTAAAATAATATAAAAATATTTCAATTAGTTTGAACCGGTTATCAAATATTTTTAACCGGTTACTTTATATTTTATACGGCTTTTGCAATATTTATAAATGATTATGTATGTAAATAGCTATTTGTAGAATATTCGGAACGTTTTTTAGGTTCCATGAACCGGTTATCGAATAATAGGAACCGGGTAATTACATTTTTGATACGGGTTTGAAATATATTTAAATGATATTGTATAGGGTTAAATATTTGTAGAGCATCATCAACGTTTTTAAGTTGATATGAACCGGTTATTAAATATTTTTAACCGGTTATATTATATTCTGATATGGGGTTTTAAATATTTTCAATTTATTTTAAATAAAATAAATTATTGCTAGAATATCAGAAATATATTTCAGTTAATATGAACCGGTTATCGAATATTTTTAACCGGATATTATATTTTTTGATCCGTATTTCTCATATTTTTAAATGAATCTGAGTACATTGATTTATTTCTAGAAAATCAGAAACATATTTCACTTAATATAAACCGGTTATCGACTATTTGTAATCGGTTAATTTATATTGTGCTCCGGGTTTTTAATATTTTTTAATGATTTTGAGTAAAATGAAGCAGTTATAAAATATCACGAAAAATTTTTAGTTAAATGGAACCGGTTTTTGAATTATAGCAACCGGTTATTTAAAGTTTTGATACGGGTTTTGAATGTTTTTAAATGATTTTCAATCAAATTATATATTTTTGGAATATTAGAAACATATTTCCATCCATACGAACCGGTTATCGAATACTGTAAATCGGTTATTTAATATTGTTATGCGGGTTTTGAATATTTCTAAATGATATTCCTAGTAATTAAATGCTTTTAAAGTATCGCGAAAAATGTTTATGTAATATGAACCGGTTATCGAAAATTGTCAACCGGGTTTTTTATATTCTCATGCGGGTTTTGAATCATTTGATGATTTTTTAACATAATTAACTAGTTTTTGAGTATCTCGAACAATTTGTAGGTAATATGAACCGGTTATTGAATATCGTATAATCGGTTATTTTAAATACTCATGCGGGTTTTGAAAAAATAGTAATGCTTTCCTTAATAATTATCAAATTTAAAAGTATCACGAACAATTTTTATGTAATATGAACCGGTTATCGAATATTTTCAACCGGTTATTTTACATTCTCATGCGGGTTTTGAATCATTTGATGATTTTTGAACATAATTAACCAGTTTTTGAGTATAACGAACAATTTGTAGATAATATGAACCGGTTATTGAATATCGTATAATCGGTTATTTTAGATACTCATGCGGGTTTTGAAAAAATAGTAATGCTTTCCTTAATAATTATCAAATTTAAAAGTATCACGAACAATTTTTATGTAATATGAACCGGTTATCGAATATTTTCAACCGGTTATTTTACATTCTCATGCGGGTTTTGAATCATTTGATGATTTTTGAACATAATTAACCAGTTTTTGAGTATAACGAACAATTTGTAGATAATATGAACCGGTTATTGAATATCGTATAATCGGTTATTTTAAATACTCATGGGGGTTTTGAAAAATTTGTAATGCTTTTCTTAATACTTTACAAATTTTAAAGTATCGCGAACAATTTTTAGATAATATGAACCGGTTATCGAATATTTTCAATCGGTTATTTTACAGTCTCATGCGGATTTCGTAGAATTTTAAATGATTTTCACTATAATTTACTAATTTTATATTACCAAGAATTTTTTTTTGGAATATGAACCGGTTATGGAATATTTTTAAACGGTTATTATATATTCTCATGCGGGTTTTAAACAATTTTAATTGATTTTGAATACAAGTAAAAAGTTTTTAAGTATAACGAAATTTTTTTTAATAATTATAACCGGGTTTCGAATATTTTTAACCGGTTATTATGCGTTTTAATGCGGGTTTTAAGGTTTTTTCAAATGATATTGAATAAAATTAATCTTTTTTTGAATATTATGAATACTTTTTAGGCAATACGAACCGAGTTTCGACTATTAGGAACCGGGTTTAAAAATTTCTAAACCGGTTTTCAACTATTTTGAAATGTTTTTGATTATTATTTATCAATTCTAGAATGTCATGAATGATTTTTGGCTAATCTAAACAATTTATAACCCGGTTTTTATGTCTTCAAAAAATCAAATACCTTTCTAATAGCTTTTTATTACTTTTGTTTATTTTTTTTTCTATCGACTAAACGTTTTGACGTCGACTATTATTTAATGTGTCCTTTTTATGGCCTATGAATATTTATCAAAAGTTTTTCTTTTATAGTTTTCTATAATTTTCGCCTCCATCTGTTTTACATTCCATAGCCACAGGCCCGACCAGAAAAAAAAAACAAAAATACCAAGTCATAAATATTTTTACAAAATTTCCATAATAAAAACGAAAAACAAAACAATTTTTTTTCTGGCATGTAAAACGCAAAAAATGTTTTTTTTCAAAATATTTTTTATTTCCCAGGCCGTACCAAGAACAGTTCCAGTGGTGGGGGTGTTGGGCGAGGAGAAGTCACCACGTATGGTGATTTGATATGGTGAGGATGATGATGAGTGACTACTATGGCGGTGACGATGAGTACAGTTACATAGTCGGTGTTTGTGGTTTGGATATGACAACAGAAATTTAATTTTAGAAAATGTTTGGTGACACTTTGCTGTCATCAAATAAAAGGGTTGCCTAATTTTTTCAAAGGGAAAATGTCTATGGAAATGAAAAAATGGGAAAACATGTAAAAATAGTGTATTTGTATTGAAAACTTGTTTTAGACGAGTTTGGAAATTTTCGACCAAAAACAAAATTTTTTGACCCAAAAAATACCAAAATTTGTTAATTAAAATGAAATATTTAAAATGTTGCAAAAATCAAAATTATGCATAACATTTCCAAATCTAGTAAAAATTCGACCAATTTTTTGGTAGAAATTTCGTAACAAAAATTTTGGTCGAAAAAAAAATTGGTTTAAAAATTTAAAAATAATCAAAAATTTAAATTTGTATTAGAAATAAACAAAAATAAAAAAAATTACTAAAAAATTCGACCAATTTTTGATACAAATTTTCTAAATTTACTTGAAAATTGGTATATTTTGGTCGAAAAAAATTGAGTAAAAAAAAACAAAATAATCACAAGTTTTAATTTACACTAACAAAAAAAAAACAATATCGAGAAAAAAATGTACAAAAAAATTGGTAGAAATTTTCAAAATTTTTTTGGTCGGAAAAATTGTTGGCGAAAAAACACAAAATAATCAAAAATTTATATTACAATTAGGAGATCAATTAAAAATGTTACCAAAAATCGACCAAATTTTGGTAAAAATTCTAAATTGAATCTAATTGGACATTTTTTGTGTTGAAAAAATTTCGAAATTATCCAGAATTATGTAAACAATAAAATGGTAACTTTAATTTAAAAGAAAATCGACTAATTTTTCAAAACAAAAAAAAAAAAAACAAACAAAATTCTACCAAATTTGTTTTGGTCGAAAAAATATTTTGTTCAAAATATACAAGATTATTATAAAATAAAATAAATAAAGGAGATGTAAATATTAAAAAAAATCGACCAATTATTTTTTGGTAGAAATTTTCAAAAAATTTTGGTCGGAATTTTTTTTTTTCTTCAAAAAATAAAAATATTCAAAAATTTATAACGATAAGAAGAACAATTAAAAACTCTACTAAAAATCTACAAAATTTTGGTAAAAATTGGTAGAAATTCTAAATTGGCAGAACAATTTTTGGTCGAAAAAAATCTAATAGGACATTTTTTGTAGAGAAAAAATCCGTTTTATCCAGAATTATATAAACAATAAAATGGTAATTTGAATTTAAAAAGAAAAATCGACTAATTTCTTCAAAAAAAAAATGTACCAAATTTGTTTTGGTCGAAAAAATATTTTGGTCAAAATATACAAGATTGTTATAAAGTAAAATAGATAAGGGAGATGTAAATATTTTGAAAAAATCTAAAAAAAATTTGACCAATTTTTGGTAGAAATTTTGTAAAAAATATTTTTGGTCGAAAAAAATTTGTATCAAAAAATAATAAATTTTTTTGTTCTTTTTAATTTTTTAAGATGAAAATATTAAAAAAGATAAAAAAAATTCGACCAATTTTTGGTAGAAATTTTGTAAAAAATATTTTTGGTCGAAAAATATTAGTGTCAAAAAATACTAAAATTTAAATTTATATAGAAATATTCGATATTTTTCGAAAAAAAAAGTTCTACTAAATATCGACGAATTTTTTGTTTTTAATTTTTTGGTCGAAATTTTTTTCGGTAATTTTTTTTTGTGATTTCTGGTGATTTTACAATTGGAAATTAGAAAAATAAGAATAATAAACGATAAAAAAATATAGAAAAAATCGACAAATTTTTGGTACAAATTGTGTAAAAAAAAAATATTTTGGTCGAAAAAAAATTGGGTCAAAAACACAAAATAATCCCAAATTTAAATTGGAAATGGAAAAAAATTAAAAAAAAATAAAAAAAAAACTGCAAAAAATCGTCAAAATTTTGGTAGAAATTTTCTGAAAATTTTTTTGGTCGAAAAAAAAATATTATTTTTAGAAATGAAACAATTAATAATACAAATTAAAAAATCAATGAAAATTTTGGTAGGGATTTTCTAAAATTTTTTGGTCGGAAAAAAAATTTAGTCAAAAAATAATAAATTATCGAAAATAAAACAATTAAGAATAAGTTTAAAATTCTACAGAAAAAAATAGACCAAATTATGGTAGAAAATTTCAAAAACTTTTTGGTAGAAAATTAAAAAAAAAATAATTGTTCGAAAAAAATTGGGTCAAAAATACAAAATAATGTCAAATATAAACAGGAATTGAAAATAAATTAAAAAAATAAAAATTCTGAAAAAAAGTCAAAATTTTGGTAGACAATTTCTAAAATTTTTTGGTCGAAAATAAATTTTGGTCAAAAAATACAAAATTTATCAAAAATTAAAAAATTGTACAATAATTAAAAATTCTACTGAAATAGTTGACGAAATTTTGGTAGAAAATTTCAAAAACTTTTTGGTAGGAAAAAATAATTTTGGTCGAAGAAATCCCGTGGGTCACTTTTTCGAAAAAAAATCAAAATATTTAAAAATTAAATAAATTTCAAAAATAATAAATAAATTTTTTTTTGGTCGAAAAATACAAAAATTTCCCCCCAATTTTCAAAATGAAAATTTTACAAACTAAACCAAATGAGGGATTCGCCTATAAATTTGTTGTTATAGTTGTTCATTAATTGCTGCCAGGGGTGGAGGTGTTGTTGGTGATTCGAGAGGGGTTCCAATTCCGTTTAAAACCCACAGTGACAAGCATATTTAGTTGGAAAACCAAGGGGGCGTATTATGACGCTCTGGATGATTCACCTTTATATCGTGTTATCTAAGTGGGAGTATTCAAGGGAAAATGTGTGTCAGAGTGTGGGTAAGTGCATGTCTGTGTAGGTGTGTGCTAATACTAATCACCACATATTGATGCCTTGAATGAGACAAATGGACGCCCATCAAAGCATCCAAAATCCAGGCCAATGAATGCATCCATGGATGAATATTTGATGCTCGGTTCGGTTCATTCGGTTTGTGTTAAACGATTCTTTCCGTTTCCGGCGCTATTCAGTTGGGCAAAGTGTGTGCTCATTAATGAGCTCTTTGTTTTGCTTTGTTTGTGGTGCAAGGTCAGTGGGTTAGAAGAATATTTGGGACAAAAAAATTGTGTAGACCTTCATAAAAAATCCGAATAATCCATAAAGAGGGGTCATTTTGAATAAAGAAAATTATTGTGAATTTCGAAATTTTTTCACTGAGCAAAAAAAGATCCTATAATTGGCCCATATTTTTCCATGACAAAAATGGTCCAAAAAATGTCATTTTCAATTTTCCGCCAAAAATATTTAATTTTTTAGAAAAATATAACCCAATTTTAAAATCACATATCAACCGATTATGCGGTTTTCAATTTTTTTTTCCAAATGAGTTTATTTTTACGCGTTTCAATAAAAATTAGGATTTCTCAAAAATTTGAACCGGTTTTTCGGTTTCTCTTGAACCGGTTATTCGGTTTTTTGAACCGGTTCTTTGGATTTTTCTTACGTAATTTTTAAAATATAGTCCTCTACATTAATAAAAACCAAAATACAAAATTTTTTATTGATTATTTCTGTTGAAATGAACCGGTTTTTTTTTGGGAATATTAGGTACGAAAAAAATCCATGAACCCATATTCGAACTATATGTCTCAAATTTAATAATAATCTTAATAATTTGCAAACAAGAAAGTTTTTAAGAAAAAATTGAACCGGGTTTTCAGACAGTGTTTTTAAAAATCACACATGAACCGTTTATGTGATTTTCATTTTTTTTCTGGATGGGTTTATTTTTACGCGTTTCAATAAAAATTAGGATTTCAAAAAAAATTTGAACCGGTTTTTCGGTTTTTCTTGGAACCGGTTATTCGGTTTTTTTGAACAGTGTTTTTTTGGATTTTTCTTATGTGATTTTTAAAATATAGTCCTCTAGATCAATAAAAACCAAAACACAACCACTTTTATTGATTATTTAAGTTCAAATGAACCGGTTTTTTGGAAATATTAGGTACAAAAAAATTCATGAACCCATTTTAAAACTATTTGTCTCAAATTTAATACAAATCGTAATAATTTATAAACAATAACGGTTTTAAAGAACCGGTTTTCTTGAACCGGTTTTTTATTTTTCCTTCGCAATTCTTTAAAATATAGTCATTATCCTAATTTTAACCGGTTTTTTATGAACCGGTTATGTGAACTGGGTTTTGGGTTTATTTATAAAAAAATAAATAAAACATGACTGAACTTGATTTACTAAAGGGTTATATTATATGGTTTCTTTCGGATTTTGAACCGGTTATGAGTTTTTATTTTTTTTGTCTTGGGGAAAAAATTATTCCTTAAAAAATAAAAGTGTTTTTTTATTGAACCGGGTTTTTCAATTTTCTTGAACCGGTTAGATTGTGAACCGGATTTTGGGGTTTCAGAAATTTTTCATAATACTAAATATTTTTTCATATAAAAATTAAATAAAGCATGTCTTAACCTGATTTACATGTGATTTATTTATACGGATTTCTTGGGGATTTTGAACCGGTTATCAGATTTAAAATTTTATTTTATTATCTTGCTAAAACATTCTTTAAAAAAATCAAATAGTGAAATTTTAAAAATATGGAACCGGTTTTTCGGTTTTCTTGAACCAGTTTTGAGAACCGGGTTATGGGGTTTTTTGGAATTTTTTCATAATATTTATTTATTAAAAATTAAATAAAACATGCTTGAACTTGATGTACTAAAGGGTTAATTTATACGATTTCTTTCGGATTTGGAACCGGTTATGAGAATTACATTTTTTAACCGGTTTGAACCGGTTATCAGATGTAAAATTTTTATTATTTATATTTATTTTTTTTTTTTTTCTTTAAAAAAATCAAATAGTGAAATTTGAAAAATATGGAACCGGTTTTTGGGTTTTCTTGAACCGGTTTTGAGAAATTTCGGCTTTTCAGAAATTTATCAAAAATTTACATATTTATTAATGAAATATGAAATAAAACACGTCTGAACTTGATTTACTGATTGATTAATTTTTACGGTTTTATTAAGGGTTTGAACCGGTTATTAGATTTTAAACTTGTATTTTTTATCTTGAAAAAAAAATCAAATAGTGAAATTTGAAAAATATGGAACCGGGTTTTCGGTTCTCTTGAACCGGTTTTGAGAACCGGTTCTTCGGGTTTTCAAAACATTTATCAAAAAACAAGGCATTTATTTATAAAATATGAAATAAAACGTGTGTGAACTTGATTTGCTAAAGGTTTAATTCATACGGGCTTATTAGGTTTTAGAACCGGTTATCAGATTTTAATTTTGTTTCTTGGAAAAATATTTTTTAAACTTTTTTAAATTAATAAAATATTTGTTTTTAAATTTTTTCTATTAATTTTTGAATTTTTATCCATTTCTAAGTATGATTTAAGGGACCTTCCCCCTTAAGATGCCTAAGAGAGAGCGATAGCACTCTCTTCTATGTGTGTGTGTTGTTGTTCTGTCTTTCCATTTCCTATCTCTGTTTGGTTGAACAGTTATCACTGTTCTCAAGTGATACCATTGAAAGTTAACCCTTTTGCTATGCAATGAACCAAAGTAAAAGAGAGAGAGAGAGTGAGAGTCAAGAGACTCTCAATGCCAGTAGAAAGCTTACCTTTAACGAAGAGTAGTCGTAGTAGTAGCCGTAGTTCTTATTGTTGCTTGAAGTAGAAATGCAGTTAGAAGTGTGTCGTAGTAGTTAATAAGGTGAGTATGAGTTACGAGTGTGTGACAAAGAAAGAGAGCGCGCGCACTCGTTTACGTCGTTGTAATAAAACGAAGATAAAAATACAAGTCGTTTGTTTGGAGAATTATTCCTTGTTCGAGCATGCCAACGTATGTAAGTTGGTCTTGTAAGTGAGTGTGTAAGTAAGGAATACACGAATGGTTGTAGGTTTATGTGTGCGTGCCTGTGTGTGCTTGCGTGTGTTCTTTCCGTATGCAGACAATTATGTGTATTTATTTTGGAGTAGAGTCGAATGTATCCTTATTTTTTGGACTTGCACAAACACAATTTTGTGTTGTTGTTGTTACTGTTGTTGCTTAACTTTAGCCTTTATGAAAATCGTAAGATTATCGAGATGCCATTTAGAATGAAGAAGAGGAATGATTTTTTTCTTACTTTGGGATACAAAGTTGAGAGATTTTTGCAAAACAATTTTTTCAAGGATTACATAATTTTATTTATTTTTTAAGCCAAGAAATTGTAATGATATTTAAATGTGATAACTATATTTTTCAAAAATTTATTGAGCACTATTTAGAGAGATTTTTTTCAAATTTAATTTTTAAACATTTTTATTTTTTTTTTAAATTGTGGAATGGGAAGACCTTTAAAGGGAAATTTTCCAAAAAACTTTATTTTCACTTTAATATTTTTTTAATTTTCTGTGATATATTTTTTTGTTGGTTTTGAATTTCGTTTGTTGTTGTTTGTGATTTTTTTAGTATGCCTGTGATATATATTTTATTTTTTGTTTATTTTTTTTTAGTTCTGTTTTTTGTTTTCTATGATGTGTTCAACACTGAAAATGTACCGAAACTGACAACTGATTATTATGACACTTGGCGTATTGCTGGTGCAAAAATTTCCCAGCAGCAGCCACAGCTGAAGGAGCAACAGCAGCAGCACCAACAACCATTGCAAATACATGCATACATACACACACACTTGAAAAGGTACTCTCTTTTCATTAATGGAAATTCTTCTCTGCTCACAATAAGCAGATGTTCAAATTCGTGCTCAAACAGAATTTTGTTGTTGTTGTAATTCTGTTTTGCTTTTTGCCATAGGTACGCCCCCCTCTGAGACACACCAAATGGCACAAGTATCAGAATGAACAAATGGGAATATTTTGTCATGCCGCCGAGAGTGGCAACTGTAAGGCAATGGGTTGGAAAGGATAAATCATTTTTTTGGAAAAAAATTGGATCAAAAATATTGTTTCGACCAAAAAAATTTTTTTTTTTTTGATCAAAATATTTTTTCCGATCAAAATATTTTTAGACCAAAAAACTTTTTTTCACAAAAATATTTTTTCTACCAAAAAAAAAAAAAAATTGTCGATCAAAAATACTTTTTCCACCAAAATAAATTGTCCATCAAAACTATTTTTTCGACCAAAAAATTTTTTCCAGAAGAATAATTTTTCTAAAAATAATTTTTCGATCAAAAATATTTTTTTCGACCAAAAAATTTTTTTTTCCAAAATTATTTCTCCGATCAAAAATATTTTGTCGACCAACAAAAAAAATTTTCGACCAAAAATATTTTTTCGACCAAAAGTTTTATTTCCGATCAAAATATTTTTAGACTTAAATTTTTTTTCACAAAAATATTTTTTCTACCAAAAAAAAAAATTTCGATCAAAAATATTTTTTCTACCAAAATAAATTTTCCATCTAAAAATATTTTTTCGACCAAAAATTTTTTTTCCACAAAATTAGTTTTTCGATCAAAAATATTTTTTCGACCAATTTTTTTTCAAAAAATATTTTTTCTACCAAAAAAAAAATCTTCGATCAAAAATATTTTTTCTACCAAAATAAATTGTCCATCAAAAATATTTTTCGACCAAAAATTTTTTTTCCACAAAATTATTTTTTCGATCAAAAATAGTTTTTCGACCAAAAAAAAAAATTTTCGATCAAAAATATTTTTTCGACCAAAAATTTTTTCCGATCAAAATATTTTTTAGACCAAAAAATTTTTTTTTCAGAAATATATTTTTTCTACCAAAAAAAAAATGTGATCAAATATTTTTTCTACCAAAATAAATTGTCCATCAAAAATATTTTTTCGAAAAAATTTTTCCACAAAAATAATATAAATAATTTTTCTACCAAAAAAAAATTTTCGATCAAAAATATTTTTTATACCAATAAATTTTTTCGACCAAAATTTTTTTTCCTCAATAATATTTTTTCGAACAAAAAATTTTTTTCGACAAAAATATTTTTTCGACCTATTTTTTTAATTGCATCAAAAACCTATTTTTGTTTTCAAAAAAACCAAAAATTTTTCCTACCAAAAAAAAAAAATAGAAGATTCCAAATGAAATTAATTGGACTAAAGAAATATTTGCAATAGTAAAAAATAAAATTGGACTTTTTTTATTTATAATTTTATTTTTTTATTTGAAATGTCATTTTTTATTTTTTAAATATTTTAAAATTTTTTTATTTTAATTTTTTTCGGAAATTTATTTATTTATTTTTTTATAGGAAAGCCAATTCGACCAATTTTTTCCTTAAACTATTTGTCTTTTTTTATTATTTTTTATTTATTAATTTTATTTTTTATGTAACATTTTATTTTTTATTTTTATATATACCTTTTTTTATATTTAAAAAATTTATTTTTTTGACAATTTATTTCGTTTTTTTTGTAATTTCTTTTTTTTTTGTATTTTTTTTAATTTTTATATTTTTTATTTTATTTAATATATTTAAATAAAACTAGCAATTTTTTAAAGAAATTCTGCAAATGATATCATTTCCCCATTATTCTTCATTATCCCCCAATTTTCTCTTGAACACCACTGTCTTTACCTTTAATTTTCTTTTGCAAATGCATGCATTAAACAAAATATATAAAACCAATCTGCACATTAAATCAGGCACGGGCAGAGCGTAAAAAATTCTGTTCTCACACACATGTCTTTGTGTGTGTGTCAATGGTTTTTCAATTGGTTCAGTTGAATGTGTGTGAGAGAATAGTGATATTTACTCTCGCCAGAGAGCACGCGTGCGGTGGTTCGCCCGACTGTGCATTAAATCATCCTATTCCATTCATGCAGAGTTCTGAGATGAATGGCAAACAAACAAAAAATAGCAACAAAAACAATCAAGCACACCGACTGCATTGGCCAAACACAGCAATACAAGCACACTGTGAATTTCGCACACACAACACACGAGTACTCTCACACACGAGTACTCTCTATCGTGCCGAACGCAATTTCTCTGACCCCTTTCTATTAAGCTCACACTACTGGCCATCTCATTAATAAACAAAACAAACCGAAGCAAACATGATTACAACTCTCTGCGTTAGGTGGCCAGCTATTGTTTATCATTCTCCGTTACACACACACTGTTTCTATCTCATCTCTCAGTGTGATATTAATTAAACTAAAAATAAATTAAATTGATTAAATAAAAATAAAATGAAATAAAATATATAAAAAATTAAATTAATTTAATAAAAATAAAATTTGAATTAAAATTAATTTTATTAAATGAAAAAATTAAAATGGAAAAAAATTAATTTAAAAATGTCATTATTTAAAAATGAAAATAAAATTTTATTAAAAATAAATTGAAATTAAATTAAAATTAATTTAAAAAATTAAAATAAAATACAAATTAATATTAAATTAATATTATATACAAATTAAATAAAACTTAAATCAAAATTAAATAAAAAAAATTAATCAAATTTATATTAAAATTAAACTAAAAGTTAAATGAAAATTAAAATAAAAATATAATTAAATTAAATTAAAGTATAATTAAATAAAAATATATAAATTAAATTAAATTAAATTAAAAATTTTAAATGTAATTAAATTAAAATTAAATTTAAACTAAAATTAAAAAATAAATTATAATTAAATTAAAGTAAATTGAAATGAATATTCAATTGAAATAAAATTAAAAATAAATTAAAATCCGCCAAAAAATTACATCCGACCAATTTGGTCGCAAAAATGTCCAAAAATATATTTTTTTTTCACTTTTTTGGTTGGCTCCGAAAAAAGGATGAGACCTTGTTACCGCCGCCGTCACATTTGTTCGCCTACCTGCCATCTGATATTCGAATCTGCCACTTGTGTAACCATTTCTATGGCATTCCAAAATGACGTGCATGTTTGTTGTTGTTGTTATTTTCTTTTTTATTTTTGCCTTGCAGAATTTTTTACGTAAGCCGGCATTCCATTCAGGCTCTTGTGACATAATTTTATTTTAGGTTTCGTTTTTTGCCATTTACAATTTAATTCAATTTGTGAGAGAAATTTGATTAATTGTCAAGTAATTAATTAGGTGCCTGACTTGTGATTTTGTTGTTGCTATTTTTTGGGTTTCTTAGTAACGCTGACTAATAAAACCTTGATGGCGGATTAATGATAGAATTTACACGCCATCATTTTTTTTCGTGACACAAAGCTAATGGGATTTGGGTGCACTTTTGTTTTGGGTTAGCAAAAAAAGAAAGAGCGAATGGCTGAATTAACATTTCATGAAAGGAGATAATCAATAAAAATCGTTGTCAAAATTATTTGAAGAGGTTTGGCAATCAAAATACCTAAATTTCCAAAATCCCCTAAAAGTGGATATTTTTGTTAGGCTTTTCAAAAATCGTTTAAAACTCCCATTGGAAGTAATTTTATTGGAACGAAATGTTCTACAAAAATGTTGAGCATAGAATTTCACTATAAGTCACCGACCACAAGAAATCGGTAGAATGAATATATATCCTTAAAATATTGGGGTGAAATTTGGGTTACAAAAATATTTGTTTTATGAGGAAATTTTCGGGTATTTTTCGATTTAGGGTCAAAAGTCCCCCACCACTTCGTTATAGGAGGTTGGTGTAAAGGAGGAAAATATTCTACATCAAATTCTACTATAGGTCTCCGAACAATCGAAATCGGTGGAACGAATATATACCATGAAAAAATTAGGTAAAATTTGGGTAACAAAAATTAGAAATATTTTGAGAGTTGAATTTCAAGTTCTGCCCAAAAGTCCGCCACCACTTCGATTGAGGGGTGTGTTGTAAAGGATAAAAATATTCTACATCAAATTCTACTATAAGTCTCTGAACAATCAAAATCGGTAGAACGAATATATATCATGAAAAAATTAGCTAAAATTTGGGTAACAAAAATTACAAATATTTTGAGAGTAGATTTTTAAGTTATGGCCAAAAGTCCCCCACCCTTTCAATTTAGGGGAGGGGAATAAAGGGGGGAAATATTCCTCATCAAATTCTACTATAAGTCACCGGACACAAGAAATCGGTATATATAATATATATCATTCAAATATCGGTGAGAAATTGGGTAACAAAAATATGTGTTTTTGTGGGGAAATTTTCGGGCATTTTTCAAATTAAAGGCCAAAAGCCCCCCACCACTTCGTTTTAAGAGAGGGGAGTGAAGGAGAAAAATATTCCCCATCAAATTCTACTATGAGATACCGACCACAAGAAATCGGTATATAGAATATATATCATTGAAATATCGGGGAGAAATTGGGTAACAAAGATATTTGTTTTTATGAGGGAATTTTCGGGCATTTTTCAATATAAGGCCAAAAGTCCCCCACCACATCGTTTTAGTGGAGGGGAGTAAAGGATAAAAATATTCTACATCAAATTCTAGTATAAGTCTCTGAACAATCGAAATCGGTGGAACTAATATATATCATGAAAAAATAGGTAGAAATTACCTAACAAAAATTCAAAATATTTTGAGAGTACATTTTCAAGTTATGCCCAAAAGTCCTCCACCACTTTGTTTTAGGGGAGAGGAGTAAAGGGGGAAAATATTCTACATCAAATTCTACTATAGGTCTTCGAACAAAAGAAGTCGGTAGAACGAATATATACCATGAAAAAATTAGCTAGAAATTGGGTAGCAAAAATAAAAATATTTTCAATGGACTTTTTTCAATATTTTTCAATTTATGCCCAAAAGTCCCCCACCACTTCATTTTAGCGGAGGGGAGTAAAGAAGAAAAATATTCTACATCAAATTCTACTATAGGACTCCGAACAAGAGAAATCTCTAGAAAGAAAAAATATCACGAAAATATCGACGAAATTCGACAAAATATATTTTGGTAGAAAATTTTGTACTTTTTTTGAATTTAAGCCCTAAAGTCACCCACCACTCCATTTTATGGCAGGGCAGTAAAGGAGAAAAATATTCTACATCGAATTCTACTACAAGTCTCTGATTTATCGAAATCTATAGGAAGGCAATATATCTTAAAAAAATTGGGCGGAAATCGGCAAAGAATTTTTATTTTATTTATTTATTTATTTTTTTTTTTTTTGGAAATTTTCGAACATTTTCCATTTTATGCCCAAAAGTCCCTGAAAACGCCACTGTAGAGGGGGGAAGTAGAGAAGAAAAATATTCTACATCAAATTCTACTATAAGTCACTGAACAATCGAAATCGATAGATCCGCTATATATATTGAAAAATACCCTTGCAATTTGGCTATAATGACAATAAGTAATAAATTAGTCATTTTAAGAGATATCTACCAAAATGTGTTAAAATCTCTCCTAAGAAGTCACTTTAGGAGCTTGATGTCAATGAGAAATATATTCCTCTTCAAATTTTACTAAAAGTTGCTGAATATATAAAATCAGTAGCTATAGTGTATATTACTAAAATATCGGAAACAATTCGGATATATACAAATAAAATGGTTTTAATATTAGAGATTTCAAAATTGCTCGAAATCTTGCAAAATAATTGCACCTAGAAGAAATTTTTCAAAGAAAAAATTATTCCTCACCAAATTTCACTATGGGTAACCGAACACAAAAAATCTCTATATATAATACTAACCTATAAAATTTAGCTGTGAAATTCGGATATATAAAATATTATTATTTGGTGAGAATTTTTATTAAGTCCATCCAAATACATGCAATTTTGTCCCCGAAAACTTCATTTTAGGAATCCGATGTCAATGAAAAAAACATTCTTCATAAAATTTCACTATGGGTCTCTGAACAATAGAAAGCAGTACCTCTGCTCCGTAACAAAATAAATTCGAATAGAAACGCTTTATAACGACATATCCCTATTTTACTCTTCGCCGTGCGACTATGGTGCGTATAATTAATATTAATTTTTTTTTTTCGGAATCAATATTAATCATACGCCTAAGGTAGTATTTAAGAGATCTAATAATCTTGGAAATTATAATTCATCACGCATTTATCACGAGAAAGTAGAACTTTTCGGAAGCAATCCGAAAAGAACTATTAACTTTTCATGTCCACATAAAGAGGTTTCAAAATTGACCAAAATTTTTCAAAACAGCTGCACCAAGAAGAAAAATTTCAAAGCAAAATATATTCCTCATCGAATTTCACTATGGGTCTCCGAATACAAAAAATCTCTATATATAATACTAACCGATAAAATATCGCTGTGAAATTGGGATAAATAAAAAATTTTTATTTTTTGTAAAATTGGTAGTTCATTCAAATAATTGTCGATTTGTCGTCAAAAATTTCGTTTTAGCGATTCGATGTCAATGAAAAATTTGTTCCTCATAAAATTCTATAATAGGTCTCCGAACAATAAAAATCTCTATATATAATATTAACCGATAAAATATCGCTTTGAAATTGAGATATATAAAAAAGTAATATTATTTGAGAATTTGTATAAATCCATTCAAATAAATGCTATTTTGTCACCCTAAACGCCATTTTAGGGACTAGATATCAATGAAAAAAATATTCTGCATCAAATTTCACTATAGGTCTCTGAACAAAAGAAATCTCTATATATAACACTATTCATTAAAAAAACGCTGGGAAATTGGAATATAAGCTAAATTATAATTTCTCTGAGAATTTTTAAGTTTATCCCAATAAATATTATTTTGTCCCCGAAAATGTAATTTTAGCAAATAGATGTCAATGAAAAAAATATTCCCCATAAAATTTCACTATGGGTCCCTGAACAAAAGAAATCGCTATCTGTAATATTACCCTATAAAATATCGCTTTGAAATTGAGATATATACAAAATGATTACTTTTTGATAAATGTTTTTTAGTTCATCCAAATAAATTCAATTTTGTCCCCGAAAACATCATTTTATCTATTTGATGTCAATGAAAAATATATTCCTCATCGAATTTCACTATGGGTCACCGATCACAAGAAATTTCTATCTATAATACTAACCGATAAAATAACGCTGTGAAATTTGGATATATACGAAATTATTATTCTTTTGACAATTTTTAATGTTTAACCAAATAAATCGAATTTTGTCCCTGAAAACATAATTTTATCGATTCGATGTCAATGAAAGATATATTCCTCATCGAATTTCACTATAGGTCTCCGAACTCAAAAAATCTCTATATATAATACAACCCGATAAAATATAAGTTTGAAATTGGCATATATAAAAAATTATTAATTTTTGAAAAAAATATTTAGTTCATCCAAATAAATGCAATTTTTCCCCACTAAACTTCATTTCAGCGACTCGATGTCAATGGAAAAAATATTCCTTATCAAATTTCACTATAGGTCTCCTCACAAACGAAATCGGTAGCTACTATGTATCCTACTATTTTTTCCGATCCATTTCCGATATATACAAATAAAATTGCTTTAACATTAGTACTTTCAAAATTGCTCGAAATCTACCAAAATAATTGCAGCAAGAAGAACACTTCTAAAGAAAAATATATTCCTCATCGAATTTCACTATGGGTCACCGAACACAAGATGTCTCTATCTATAATTCTACCCGATAAAAAATCGCTCTGATAAAGTAAATGATTATTTTTTGAGAATTTCTAAGTCTATCAAAATAAAGGGAATTTTCTCCCCCTAAACTTCATTTTAGGGACTTGATGTCAATGAAAAAAATATTCCTCATCGAATTTTACTATGGGTCTTCGAACAAAAGAAATTGGTAGTTCTGCTCTGTAACAAAATAATTGCCATTTAATTCGTACACTTTATTTTATTTTTCAACAGTGGCCTATGGTGCGTATAATTAATATTAATTATCATTAATATTAATCATACGCCTTGGGTATTTTTGAATTATTATTAATCATACGCCCATGTGTTCTCTTATTAATTTTGAATTAATATTAATCATACGCCTCTGTTATATTTTAAAGAAAATCGATTTACGAACAAACTCTGCATTTTTCCCTGCCTATTATAAAACCTAAGCCCCATTTGCTTACCTCCGATATTATTTAACAATATTAGCAGATTTTGTAATTATCTTTCCTTTTGAAAACAAAATATTTCCGCAATATTTTTTTGTAATTTTTTTTGTTTTGTCCCACCAGAATAAGTCTTTCCGCCCGCCAAATAATCAACAACTAACCAGCCATGCAATTAGTGACACCCCTTAAAACCCAGGGAAATCAAATAAAAAGGCAGACACCAACAACAAAATCACAAAACTATTATTTTCTAAGAGGATTTAGGTTACAGACGTCACACAAAAATTTGCTGAGGCCTCCTCCTATTTTTTTTACTACAAAAATATTTTTTTCCATTATGCCATGCCACTTAACCTCGAAATTTGCCATTTCCCACACCACCCATAAAAAAAAAACGACAAGAAAAAATTCCAACAAATTTACGCACTCACCTTTCCACACTGAGCGTACGAAAACCCATCGATGCTGATGTAACTTTCAACGTTTGCTTTAACAGCGAACCAATGCCGCGACGTCCCGAACCACTACTGGGCACATCACTATGTGCCTCATAATCATCTTTCCTCTCATAATCATTATCATCATCATGCATCATGGCCTCATCATCGGTGGGTACTTTCAAAATGGGTACGGGATATTTTAGAGGTTTTTTACTATGCTTCAACTCGGAATCGGTATAACAGCGACCCCGCTGTATTTCATTAACTTTTATTTTACGATGTAGCTTTTTGCGATTACGCATGCCAAAGCATAGATTTTCAATTGAGCGAGGGCGTTTTTTCGATAACGAGGGACTGGAGTCTGTGGAACTGCTTTGCTCGGCATGATCAAGGGCTGGAAAATCAAAGAAAAACAAAGAAATTAAAAGTGGCGTTTTTTCCTCATTAAAATGAAGAGTTGGCATCACTGTTATTGTTGTTTATCTTATTTACATAGCATGCCCATCCTCTCTTCTCTTTTTTGACAATACTTACACATCTCACTAACGGAACTCAAATCAGGTGTTGATGCCATTGATGATGTTTCGTATGATGTCGACAGCATGCCGGCCATCGGTGACACCGAACGATCTTTGTGTTTGTGACGATTTGCTGAGAGTTTGCTGGAGGAGGCCTTGTAATAGAAATCCTCATCGTTTACCGTTAAGTAATGCATGTTTTGTTGGGCACTCATTATGTCAAACACACAAAAAAGCGAGAGTGAGGGAGACGGAGATTGTAAGAGAGAGTTATTTACTAAAGCACGTGGAGTTTTGTTTGTTTTTGAATCTCTTCGACACAGAAGGCAAATATATTTAAATTTTTATTAATTTTTTTTAATTTATTTTGGAATGTATTTTTTATTATTATTGTTTACACCGAAATCAAAGGTAGTTGATTCGAATTATTTTTATTTTTTTTTTTTTGTATTTTTTGGAATGTAATTTTTGAGGAAATTTTTTATATATTTTTTTCACTTTTTTTTAGAAATTAATTTTTCATCACTTGGTTGTATATATTTCTGTATAAAAAATTAAAATAATTTTTTGAAAGCAAAAATAAAATTAAAAAAAAAATAGATATTATTTATTGTATTATTTTTAGTTCATTCAAATAACTGCTATTTTGTCCCCATAAACTTCGTTTTAGCGACTTGATGCCAATGAAAAAAATATTCCTCATCGAATTTCACTATAGGTCTCCGAATGCCAAAAATCTCTATATATAATGCTACCAGATAAAATATCGCTTTGAACTTCGGATATTTAAAAAATGATTAATTTTTGAACATTTTTTTAGTTCATCCAAATAAATTCAATTTTGTCCACATAAACATCGTTTTAACGATTCGATGTCAATGGAAAAAATATTCCCCATCAAATTTCACTATAGGTCTTCTCACAAAAGAAATCGGTAGGTACTATATATACTGCTAAATTATCCCACCCATTTCCGATATATACAAATAAAATTGCTTTAACATTAGTACTTTCAAAATTGCTCGAAATCTACCAAAATAAATGCACCAAGAAGAACACTTTCAAAGGAAAATATATTCCTCATCCGATTCCACTATAGGTCTTCGAACGCCAAGAAATTTCTATCTGTGATACCACCCTATAAAATATCGCTTAGAAATTGGAATCTATACAAAATGTTTAGTTCTTAACAATTTTTTTAGTTCACCCAAACAAATGCAATTTTGTACCCCTAAACTTCATTCCAGAGGCTCGATGTCAGTGGAAAAAATATTCCTCATCAAATTTCACTATAGATCTCCTCACAAAAGAAATCGGTAGGTACTATATATACTGCTAAATTATCCCATCCATTTCCTATATATACAAATAAAATTGCTTTAACATTAGTACTTTCAAAATTGCCCGAAATCTACCAAAATAATTGCACCAAGACGAACACTTTCAAAGGAAAATATATTCCTCATCGAATTTCACTATAGGTCACCGAACACAAGAAATCTCTTTCTGTAATACTAACCGATAAATTATAGCTGTGAAATTGGAATATACAAAAAATGATTATTTTTTGTAAAAATTTTAGTTCGTCTAAATAAATGTTATTTTGTCCTCGAAACCCCCATTTTATCAATTTGCTATCAATGAAAAAAATATTCCTCATCGAATTTCACTATTGGTCTCCGAACTCAAGAAATCTCTATCTGTAATACTAACCTATAAAATATCCCATTTGATATATACAAATAAAAATTAACATTATACTTTCAAAATTTTCGAAATCTACCAAAATAATTGCAGCAAGAAGATCACTTCCAAAGGAAAATATATTCCTCATCGGATTCCACTATAGGTCTTCGAACGCCAAAAATCTCTATATATAATACTAACCTATAAAATATCGCTTAGAAATTGGAATCTATACAAAATAATTAGTTCTTAACAATTTTTTTAGTTCACCCAAACAAATGCAATTTTGTACCCCTAAACTTCATTCCAGAGGCTCGATGTCAATGGAAAAAATATTCCTCATCAAATTTCACTGTAGATCTCCTCACAAAAGAAATCGGTAGCTACTATATATACCGCTAAATTAACCCATCCATTTCCGATATATACAAATAAAATTGCTTTAACATAAGTGCTTTCGAAATTGCCCGAAAGCTACCAAAATAATTGCACCAAGACGAACACTTTCAAAGGAAAATATATTCCTCATCCGATTCCACTATAGGTCACCGAACACAAGAAATCTCTATCTGTAATACCAACCGATAAATTGTAGCTGTAAAATTGGGATATATATAAAAACTAATACTTTTTTTGTATTTTTTGAGTTCTTCTCAATAAATTCAATTTTGTCCCCGAAAACATCGTTTTATCGATTTGATGTGAATGAAAAATATATTCCTCATCGAATTTCACTATAGGTCTCCGAACACAAGAAATCTCTATATGCAATACTATCCTATAAAAAATCGCCGTAAAATTGGGATATATACAAAATGATTACTTTTTGATAAATGTTTTTAGTTCATCCAAATAAATTCAATTTTGCCCCCGAAAACATCGTTTTATCGATTCGATGTCATTAGGAAAAATATTCCTCATAAAATTTCACTATAGGCCTCCGAACAAAATAACTCGATAGCTCTATTGCATAACAAACTAAATTCCATTTAAAACACTTTATAATTACATTCCCAAATTTTACTCTTCTCTATAGTGTCTATGGTGCGTATAATTAATATTTATTTATTTTTCGGAATTAATATTAATTATACGCCTAAGGTAGTATTTAAGAGACCTAATTAAATTACAATTTATAATTTATCCACCCCTCATGAGGAAGGAGAATTTTTGTAGTTCATCCAAATAAAAGACAATTTTGCCCCAGAAAACTTCATTTCATCGACTTGATGTCAATGAAAAAAATATTCCTCATCGAATTTCACTATAGGTCTTCAACGACAAGAAATCTCTATCTGTAATACTACCCGATCAAAAATTGCTATGAACATGGGATATACACAATTCGTTAATAAATATTAATTATACGCACCATAGACCCATAGAGAAGAGTAAAACTGGGGAATATTATTATGATGTGTTTATATTCGAATTTATTTTGTTATATAACCGAGCTAACGATTTCTCTTGTTCGGAGACCCATAGTGAAATTTGGTGAGGAATAATTTTTCCAGCGGCATCAAGTCCCTAAAATGAAGTTTAGGGGGACAAAATGACATTTATTTGGATGAACTAACAAATTCTCAAATAATAATAATTTTGTATATATTCCAATTTTCAAAGCCAAATTTTATAGGGTATTATTAGAGATAGTCATTTCCTATGTTCGGAGATCCATAGTGAAATTTTGTGAGGAATAATTTTTCCATTGACATCAAGGTGCAAGAATTAAGTTTTTAAGGACAAAATGACAATTATTTGAATGAACTAAAAAATTGCTGTAATATAAGAGTTTTCAAAATTGCTTGAAATCTCCCAAAAGTATTGCACTTAGAAAAATTATTTCGAAGGAAAATATATTCTACACTAAATTTCACTATAGGCCTCCGAACACAAAAAATCTCTATCTATAGTACTACTCTATAAAATATCGCTGTGAAATTGAGATATATAAAAAATTATTATTTTTTGTAAATTTTTGGAGTTCATCCAAATAAATGTCATTTTGTCCTTGAAAACTTCATTTTATCGATTTGATGTCAATGAAAAAAATATTCCTCATCAAATTTCACTATGGGTCTCCAAACTAAAGAATTCGATAGTACCCCACACACGTATACTTAATATTAGTTCCAAAAAAAATAAATATATATCAATTATACGCACCCTATACCAGTGAAGCAGACATTTGAGAAATATTACAATGCCGTTTTAATGTAATTTATTTTGTTATAGAGCAGAGCTATCGAATTCTGTTGTTCGGAGACCCATAGTGAAATTTGATGAGGAGTAATTTTTCCATTGACATCAAAAATGAAATGAAGTTTAGGGGTACAAAATTAAAATTTTTCTGATAACACTAAAAAATTTTTCAAAAAAAATATTTTTTTTTATATCCCACTTTTGCAGCGATTTTTTATGGGTCAGTATTAAAGATAGAGATTTCTTGTGTTCGGTGACTTATAGTGAAATTTTGTGTAGAATATATTTTCCTTAGAGAGTGATCTTCTAGCTGCAACGTTTTTGGGAGTTTTCGAACAATTTTGAAACCTCTAATATTGGCGTAAATATGTATTTTCAAATATTTTTTTTTTTTTTTTTTAATTTTTAGTATTTTTAATATTTGTTAATTTTTTGTTTATTTCGAAATTATTTATTTTTTTATTATTTATTTATTTTTTTAGTTATTTTTTATTTTCACTTAAAGAACCAGCTGTTATTTACCACTTTCACTATTTTTCCCACTTCCTCTAATGTTAGCGCCTTAGAGTATGCTATAGTTTTGCATACATAACTTGTTTATAAAGGCAACACAACACAGCAGGGTTTCTTTTTTTCGTTGTAAATAAATAATTTATATTATTTCTTTTTTAAAAAAAATGTTTATTTAATTTCTTAATTTTTTTTGTTGTAATTTTTTTAAAACAATTATTTAGCCCGAAAATCACGAAAAAAATTCAACCGTTTCTTTAAATTATAACGCCACCGTACTCAGTTCAGACCACATAAACAAACAAAGCGAAACAAGAAACGACAAAACGAAAACCGAAAACCTTAGCAAGAGAGTCACTCTTGGCGTTGACAGGCACCGTAGACAGCAGAGTCTTTTTGTTGGTCCGATCTCTTGCGGGTTTCTTGGTCTAATGTCAAATAGCAATGGGTGCGAATGAGTGTTGCTCTGCTTTGTTTTGCTGAAACTAAAATTTTGTTGCAACAAAATACGCTGGCCGAGAAGCATTGGATAACCGCAAAAAACATTGTAAAAATGTGAAAATACTTAAAAAAGACGGCGGTCATGGTTTTGTGTTGTTGTTATTTTTAATTTTGTTTGTTTATGTCAGAATCTCTGGTAAACACACCCACCGTGTGTGTAAACGACAAAATGTTATAAAATCGTGTAACAAAAAAAATCAAATAAAATAACAACAACAAAACAACCTTGGCAATTTTTTTATGTAAAAACCCGTAGACACAAAGACCACTAAATAACAAAACACGAGGAAAAAACGGACCAAGCCCAACAAAGGCCTAATAAATAACTAAACGAACAAATTTATTTCCTGCAAAAGGCTATGAAAATTCCAAATATTAATTCCATGGAGTAGTTGGGCGGAGTAGAAGTATTCAAAATAACCAATCATTAAGTTAATGGTTAATACTAAACTAATAAACCATTAATTGATGAGTGGTGGTTTATTTTCACTACATACAACCAATAATAAAAACAACAACAATAACAAAAAAATAACAATTATTCCATACAAATCAATTAATCAAGCAATGGGGCTCAATTACAAAAATTGAATTACCACCTTTGGCAATACAATAGAATTTATTTTTATTTTTCTGTAATTTATTTACTTTTTATACAAAAATAAACAAACCAACAACAACAAATACACATTTATCAATTTATTGCCAAATTTTACTATTTTTTCGTAATAATGCAGTCAATTTCCAATTTTGTTCTTTGCAAATCGATGATTTCAAGGCATTATTCCTTTGTAGCGCCTAAGAGTATGCTTTACTTTTTGGTTGATCTATCATCAATGTGTTTTGCTTGCTTAGGCAATAGGGCATGCTAGCGTTTGTTTACTGTTTATTGAATGACATGTTTTGATGAGAGTTGTTCGTAACGGAGCGAGAGAATGATGGAGATAAGCAATCAGTGTTGTTAATGTTGCGATTTTTCAACAATATTACGATTTTTGAACTATCAACGAAAATTAACTATTTTTAATAGAAAATGATAATTTGGGAATGAAGAAAAATTTTTAAAAATAAATAAAAAATTTGTGTTACCATTTTAGCGATTTTTAACAACTTTGAAGATTTCTAAAAATAAGTAGAAAATTAAAAAGGAATTAATTAAATAGTTTTTATTAAACAATTACAATTTTAAATGGAATGGAGAATAAAAATTTGTGATAAAAATCACCAAAATGACGACATTGACATTTTGGTGATTTTTTTCACAAATTGTCGATTTTTGGAAATTAATGTTTTGCTTGCTGAGGCAATGGGGCATGCTAGCATTTGTTTATTGTTTATACATGACATATTATTTGAGAGTTGTTCATAACGGAGCGAGAGCGAGACTGATGGAGATAAGCAATCAGTGTTGTTATAGATGCGTTTTTTCAACTATTTGACGATTTATGGAAATTCATAGTTCTTGGAAGAAAACAATAACTTGCGTATGGAGAAAAATAGTAAAATAAAAAATTAGTGTTACCATTTTAGCGATTTTTGCAGTAAAAAATATTTCAGAAAAATATATTTGTTAAAAAGTCAACATTAATTAAAAAATAAAAACCAATAATGGGGGGGAGGGGATAAAAAAGCAGTGTTGTCATTGTGGCGTTTTTTGCAAATTAGAGATTTTTGAAAATGAATAATTTTTCTTAGAAAATCATAATTTTGATATGCGGTAGCAATGAAAAATTAATAAGCAACATTGCTTATCATTGTGGCGATTTTTAAAAACCAAAAAATAATATTGGGTATAGGGAAAATTTGTAAAAAAAATAGTGATGTCATTTTAGCGATTTTTAATAACATTGAATATTTTTAAAAATTAATAGTTCTTCTTATATATAATCAAAATGTTAATGGAAAGAGTAAAAATCAATGTTGTCATTGTGGTGATTTTTTTTTTAAATTGGCGATTTTTGGAAATTAAATGTAATTGAAAGGCTATTATAATTTAAATACGTTGAAAAATTATAATGAAGAAATAAACAATCAGTGTTGCCATATTAGCGTTTAACGATTTTTGAAATAAAAAAATGTTTTTTCTACTTTTTTTATGTATAAGAAATCAGTGTTGCCAATGTGGCGATTTTTTTTGACAAATGAACGGTTGTCAAAAATTAATTATTTTAAATAGGAAAAGAGGAAGAGAGGAAATGTGGAAAAAATGTAATGGAGTTGTAATTTATCAATGTTGCCATTTTAGCGATTTTTATCTACTTTACTCTACTACTTTTTTTAAAGTGAAAAAATGTTGGGAAAATGGTTTGTTAAAAAATCAATATTAATTAAATAAATAAAAAATAATCAAGGAGTGGGATAAATAATCAGTGTTGTCATTGTGGTGATTTTTTGTACATTAGCGATTTTTGAAACTGAATAATTTTTATTAGAAACACATAATTTTGATTAGCGGAAGCAATGAAAAATAAATAAGCAATGTTGTCATTGTGGCGATTTTTAAAAACTATACGATTTTTGGAAAGTATCCAACTTTCTATCGATATTTTCTTATTATATACTATATCTGCAGATTTCTTTTGTTCGGTGACTTATAGTGAAATTGTATGTAGAATATTTCATCCATTGATTCCAATTTCGTATAATGAAGTTTAGTGGGTAAAATTTGTGAAAACTTGAAAAAGGTGAAATTTAACCTCACCAAATGTACTTTTTCAAATGTATATCCATATTTTATTGTTATGCATTATAGGTACCGATTTATTTAATTCAGTGACTTATAGTGAAATTTTATGGATAATTTTTCTTTCCTTGACTTTTATCCGATATAATGAAGTTTAGTGGGTGAATTTAATAAAAACTCAAAAAATAAAAATTTTTTACCTCAACAAATTATAAATCCACTTTTGCACCGATATTTCACTATTATATATTATAGCTATCGATTTCATTTGTTCGGCGACTTATAGTGAAATTTTATGGAGAATATTTCTTACCTTGTCTTCCAACCCTTACAATGAAGTTTAGTGGCTGAATTTTGTGAAAACTTGAAAAAGGTGCAACTTAACCTCAAAAAATTATATATCCACTTTTGCGTCGATATTTCTCTGCTATATATTATTGCTACCGATTTCTTTTATTCGTTGACTTATAGTGAAATTTTATGGAGAATATTTGTTACCTTGACATAAATCCGCTACAATGAAATTCAGTGGGAGAATTTGTGAAAACTTGAATAAAGTACAACTTAACCTCAAAAGAAAATATATCCCCTTTTGCATCGATATTTCTCTGCTATATATTATTGCTACCGTTTTCATTAGTTCAGGGACATATAGTGAAATTTTATGGAGAATATTTCTTCCATTGATTGCAATCCCCTACAATGAAGTTTAGTGGTAGAATTATTTAAAAACTCCAAAAGGTTGAGATTTAACCTCAAAAAATTATATATCCACTTTTGCATCGATATTTCTCTGTTATATATTATAGCTACCGATTTCTTTTGTTCGGTGACTTATAGTGAAATTTTTTGGAGAATATTTCTCCCCTTGACTTCAATCACCTCCAATGAGGTTTGGTGGGAGTTTCGGGCATCATAATGGTCTAACTTGTACTTTGTATTATTGATATCATTAGGCTGTCTGAATAGTTTTTTTCTACATTGCAACCATTCAATTGACATATTAATGATATCCCTAATCGCATATTAACCCATCTCCCACCACCACATTTTTTTCATTGTAATACAGATAAAGTGTCATATAATAAATATTTATTTAATTAAATTATCTATGACAATGAAGCCATTTGACCCTGAACTAGTGTCGCAGTTATGGTCTTCTGTCATAAAATGTCATGTCAGCCGCCATGACATTGACATTGTTGGCGTAAAAAACACTACAACCATTTGGCGCCAAAAACAAATAAGTATTTTTCATGTCAGTGACCCCCATTTTACTGGTTGGCTAGTCGATGGCTGGTTGGCTAGGAGGTTCGTGTAAATATATCATTTGTTTTGGACGGCAAATGTGTGACCTAAGTTATTAAATTTAGAAACATTCCGTTGAACAACAAAAAATTAGGTTAGGTTATAATATTTGAGGTTAGGATTTGGAGTTATTTTTGGATTTTTAGTAATTTGTAATAGTAAAATTTTGTAATGAAATGAAAAAAAGATTTCAAAAGATTTCAAACTCCCTTTTCTCTAAATTATTTTATATGAAAAATAAAAAAAAGTTAGGTTAGGTTGAATTTGAGGTTAGGTTATAAAAATGAAGTTTTGTGAGAGATTTTTGCTGAAATTTGAAAAATTAGGAATTTAACCTCAAAAAATTATATATCCAACTTTTTCCCAATATTTACTTATTTCATATTATAGCTATCAATTTATTTTGTTCGGCGACTTAAATGAAATTTTATGGAGAATATTTCTTCCCTTGACTTCAATACCCTACAATAAAGTTTAGTAGTAGAATTTTGTAAAAATCTTGAAAAACTTCAATTTAACCTCAAAAATCATATATTCAATTTTGTACCTATATTTTATCATTATATATCAATGCTACGAATTTCTTTTGTTCGGAGACTCATAGTGAAATTTTATGGAGAATATTTCATCTCTTAATATCAAACACCTAAAACGATGTTTAGTTGGAAAATTTTGTAATAACTAGAAAAAGTTAAAAAAATAACCTCAAAAATAATATATTCAATTTTCTACAGATATTTTCTCGTAATATATTATAGCTAGCGATTTCTTGTGTTCGTTGACCCATAGTGAAATTTCATGGGGAATATTTCTCCCCTTGACTTCAGTACCCTACAATTAATTTTAATGGGTGAATTTTGCCAAAACTTGAAAAAGTTAAGGAATAACCTCAAAAAATAACATATACAATTTTCTTTCAATATTTTCTTATTTCATATTATACTATCGATTTCTTTCGGTCGATGACCTACAGTGAAATTTTATGATGAATATTTTCTACCTTCACTTCAATCCGCTACAATGAAGTTTAAGGGGAGAATTTAGCAAAAACTTTAAAAGATTAAAAACATAACCTCAAAAAATAATATATTCAACTTAGTACTCATGTTTTATCGATAACTATCAATGCTATCGATTTCTTATGTTCGGTGACTTTTATTGAATTTTTTTGGAGAATATTTCTTACCTTCACTCCAATCCTACAATAATTTTTGGGGTGAAAATTTTACAAAAACTTTAAAGAATTTAACCTCACAAAAAATGTTGCATTTTAAAATGGGGTCATTAAGTCCATTCGCAGATGTGTTAGAGGTTTACAATGTTTTATAAAAATCTTCTTCATAGTGACCTTGACAATATTGCTGAACATATCACATACCTAAATTACAAGGATCAAACACAAATTCATACCAAACCATCAAGCAAAATCAGCAAAATAGGGATTTTTGGCAAATTTGACATATTTTAAATGGGACCGTTAAGACCATAATCGGCTGTGTTAGAGGATTACAATGTTCTACAAAAATATTCCTCATAGTGTCCTTGACTATATTGCTGAACATACCCCCTTCCTAAATTACAAGGATCACATGAAAATCCATACTAAACAATTAGACAAAATCAGGATATTTTGCAAATTTGTTATATTTTAAAATGGGGCCATTAAGTCCATACGCGGATGTGTTAGAGGCTTACAATGTTCTACAAACATATTCCTCATAGTGTCCTTGACAATATTGCTGAACACATTCCATGCGTAAAATGTAAGGATCATTTGAAAATTCATACCAAACAATTAGACAAAATCAGCAAAATAGGTATTTTTTGCAAACTCTTTATATTTTAAAATGGGGCCATTAAGTCCATACTCGCAGGTGTTAGAGGTTTTCAATGTTCTACAAAAAAATTCCTCATAGTGTCCTTGACAATATTTCTGAACATACCCCACACCTAAAATATAAGGATCACAAAAAATCAATACTGAACCATTTGACAAATCAACAAAATATTAAGGAAAATTCAAAAAATGGTTATATTTTAAAATCAAGCCATTAATTCCTTACTCGGATGTGCTAGAGGATAACAATGTTCTACAAAAAGTTTCCTCATAGAGTCCGTGACAATGTTGCTGAATACCACAAGCCTAAAATGTAAGGATTACAAGAAAATCCATAAGGATCCTAAGAATTAGTAGGCAAATTTATAAAGAAAAAAATTCAATTTTTTTTTATATTTTAAAATGGGGCCATTAAGTCCATACGCAGATGTGTTAGAGGCCTACAATGTTCTACAAAAAATTTCCTCATAGTGTGCTTGACAATATTGCTGAACACATCACACACCTAAAATATAAGGATCACAAAAATCAATACTGATCCATTTAACAAAGCAACAAAATATTAAGGAAAATCCAGAAATTGGTTATATTTTAAAATGGGGCCATTAAGTCCATATGCGGATGTGTTAGAGGATAATAATGTTCTACAAAAATCTTCCCCATAGTGTTCTTGACAATATTGCTGAACACATTACATACCTAAAATGCTAGTATCACAAGAAAATCTATACCAAACCATTTAACAAATCAACAAAATATGGAATTTTTTTCTAAAGGTAGGTAACCCCGCTGACAAATTTTACAATTTTCGTACTTAAAGGGGTAATTTGTTTTACAAAAATATATTTCTTACATGTTTTCTTTTAATTTACACAATATATTTTATTTTTTATATATAACATCTGTTTATTATTATCTTAACATTTTTTTAAATTTCATTTACTAGAAATATATTGTATTTTAAAAATAAACAATAATTTTTTATTTTATGATTAATAATAATATTTCATTTCATTATTGAATGAAAACATACATACACACACATATTTTAATATTCAGATTCTGTTTATAACAAAAAATTACATATAGAGTGAAATGGCAAAAGTTAAATGAGAAAAAAAAACGAACGAATATAAAATTAATCTAAAAATTTTTAAGAAAGAAAGGGTGAAAGTGATATTTGTTTTGAATTAAGAATAAAATCTCTTTTGTTTTGAAAATGGAAAGCAGAGGGGGAGTCGTTTGAGGTCGCCGATTTCCCCCAACAAAGACAAAAAATTTTAAAAAGGTAGTCTTCATGGGAAGAAAGAAATTAAAAAAATTGTTGAGGAAATGGAAACCTAAACGATGTCCTCTGGCCGGGTTGTACATTTGTTGTAGACAGTGACATTGATCTAGACAATAAAGTTGAACACTGGTATTTTTGTTACTGTGCTAGGAAGACATTAAGCTTTCTAAGAAGAAGCAAGAAAAAAAGATTGGTATTTTTATAAGGCAACTGTCTTAAAAATATTATATTTATATTTAATATTTTCATTATATTCTCAATAAAAAAATATTGAGCCTAAGGACCTGACCAATATAGATTTCTTTTATTATAACTACATAAGGAACAAATGGAGTTCCCAATTCTATTTTATTTATTTTTTTATAATGAAATCAAGGCCAAAGGGCCAGGAAAGAAAACTGAAAAAGGAAATATTTTTTTTCTATGGGACAAAAGACCAAAATAAGTCACCTCATAATTGCAATATCCCTGCACAATATATTCATTATGCTGTGTAGTAAAAGAAAACTTTACAAATCTTAAAGGGGTTTTATGTTTCATGTAAATTTCATGTCACATAACCTCACATTTGTAAACATAACCTCACTTTTGTCAACACCTTCCTCAAAAATCATTACATGCTTCCAGCACTTCAACTGTATTATCTTGGTTTATTCTTTTGTTTTTCTATTACATAAAATTCCCAAAGACATTCAAACTAAGCAGCACCCGATTCATAATCAAAACCCAAAAACAATGAACACCATTTTCGATGCTTCGAACCCAACAGGCTTTCCGACTTCTTCAGGGCCCTCAAAAATTCATATGAATTATAATCGAATTTTCTTAAATGCGTATTGAATTGTTGCTGCTGCACAGGAGTGGTAGGTGGTGAATATATACCCATTAAATCTCCACTCAACAGACGGACACATTGTTCAACAATAAATTTTAATGAAGCACGACGATGCAGCTCAAATGATTCTCGCTCACCGTACATATTCTTTTGTTCATCACACAAACGCATATCATGCGCCGCCAAATTACAACAATAAAGAAATGATTTGAGACGAGCCTCTCCTATGGCCGCCTGATCAACATCTGGCAGCATTATGCTTAATATTTGTGCCGGACACTGGACATCAGCAATTAAATAGTAATTAATTAGTTCTTTTAGATCACGTAATTGTTGTAGTGCCTCGGTGTCATAGTAGGACATTTGATAGGCAAAGGTTATCAATATTTGGCGATAATGATAGCTGCTGTAGTCACTAATGTGTTTGCGCATGAATTTTTCGGAGCGCATTATTTCGGCTCTTATCAGCATGGGTGCATTGTGCAGCACCCATTGGCGGTGAGACCAGGCGTGGTAATTGCTGGAACTGCGATCGGCACAGCGTTCACAGATGCCAATTTCATGGTGCCAGTCAATGGCATCGTTACCTAGAAAAATCAAAACTTCATTTAGAATCTTTTTTCTATCTAGGGAAATTCCCATCCCTTTACTCACTCTGAAATGAATACAGCCACCTCCGGTAGGCAAAGGCCTCATTCGATTTGGGTTTTTTGCTCAGCACCAATGTTGAGAATTTCAATTCCCGATTCATTTTTAGGCGATTCTTTTGCACCAGCTGCCGTCGGATGTGCCAAAATGCCGTGACATCAGGGTTAATGAGCAGCGCCACATTCAGGTACTTCAAGAGATTATCACTTTGTTGGACATAACGCTGTACAGTTTGTTTTTTATAACCCATCAGCATACGATGAGCATGATCATAGACATGTTTGGCACACCACGACTCCAGGCCCAGATTGTGTTCCACATGTATTACAGGGGATTTGTTGCGATTCAACACTGTGGGAATTATTTCAAAGGAGGATCTGGAAGGAAGATAAAAGAAACATAAAAATTAGTCAGATTTATATTGATGATGACTTTCATGTACATTCCACTAATTACGGGATGGTCCAAGGAGTCTTCCTCTATTTAAAATGAGTTAGGAAACTATTAAATTAATAAACCATACCTTATTAACAACAAAATATTAAAATAAATAAATTAACTCCATTACCAAACGCGACCTAGTTAAACCTAACCTCCAAGCCAAAAACGTTACTAGTGAACCCTATCACATGCCAGGGAAATGAATTGCGACAGAAAATCGAGGATTTCTTAGGATCCTTACACTCTAGACATGGAATGTATTCAGCAATATTGCTCCTAACACTACAATGGATATTTTTCTAAAATATATTAACCCTATAAGTAACCAACTTTGGAATCTTGTTTGCTCCTTTATCAGAATCGCCTAATTTTTCGACATTTTATTAATTAAATTACATGATATCCTCGCGATCTTTACATTTTTGGTAAGGAGTATGTTCAGCAATATTACTCCTAACACTACGAGGAGTATTTTTGTAGAACACATTAACCCTCTAAATACTCAATTTAGGGTCATTATGCCACCATTTTCAAAAATAACTCATTCTTATCATTTTATTAATAAAATTTCATGATTTCCTCCCGATCCTTACATTTTTGGTATAGGATATGTTCAGTAATATTACTCCTAGCATTACAAGGATTATTTTTGTATAACATTTTAACCCTTTAACTACTAATTTTAAAGCACTTTTGTGTACATTTCTCAAAAAGAATTATTTTTCAACCACTTTATAAAAGAAGATGCAAGAAATCTACTAGATCCTTTAATTTTTTGTGCAGGATATGTATAGCAAAATTACTGCTAGCACTAAGAAGCGTATTTTTGTAATACATCTTAACCCTCTAAATACTTATTTTTAGGCCTTATGGCATAAGTTTCAAAAATAACCCATTTTCATTTTTAAAAATAAATCATTTTCATCATTTAATTTATGAAATTTAAGGATATCCTCCGGATCCTTGCATTTTTGGCAAAGGATGTGTTCAGCAGCATTACTCCTAACACTGCAAGGAGTATTTTTGTAAAACATCTTAACCCTCTAAATACTCAATTTTAAGCCTTTATGGCACCATTTCCAAAAAATACTTATTTTTCATCACATTATCGAAGAAATTACATGAAATCCTTGTGATCCTTACGTTTTTAGTAAAGGATATGTTCAGCAATATTATTCCTAGTAATACAAGGAACATTTTTGTAAAATATTGTAAATCTGTAGCTTCCGTCTTTAGGGTCCTATTCGGGTCATTTTCCGAAAAATCACTCTTTTGATCAATTTAAAAAGAAAAACGTGATATATCCTTGCTATCCTCACATTTTTTGGATAGGATATGTCTAGCAATATGACTCATAATCCTACATACAACATTTTTGTAGAACATATTAACCCTCTACTCAATTTGGGGACTTTTATACAGCGTTCCCAAAGGAATTCAAATTTTAACATTTTATTAATGAAATCTTATGAAACCCTTGCGATCCTTCCATATTTTGTGCAGGATAAGTTCAGTGGAATTACTTCTAACAGTACAGGGAACCTTTTTGTAGAACATCTTAAACCTCTAACTACCCAATTTAAGGTCTTAAGGCTAGGAAATGGTGCCTTAAGACCTTAAATGACCCATTTTCATTATTTTCATGCTTTTTCATCATAAGGATTCTTTGGTCGATTCATAATAAAATGGTAAAAAATAACATTTAGGAGCTAGAGGTTTAACATGTCCTACAATGATGTTGCACTAAATGTTCTGAATGATATTGCCATGGACATGATATCCCTAAAATGTAAGGATTATAAGGTTTCCTTGCTCGATATATAATAAAATGTTAAAAAATTACGAAATATTGGAAAATGGTACACAAAAGACCTCTTGGTTGAGGAGCTAGAGGGTTAAAATGTCCTACAAAAATGTTGCCATAAATGTTCTGAATAATATTGCCGAGGATATGTTATACCTAAAATGTATGGATCTCAAACATTTCCTGGTCGATTCACAATCAAATGGTTAAAAATAAGAAAATATCGGAAAAAGGCACACAAAAGACCCTTTGGTTGTGGAGCTAGAGGTTTGCAATATTCTACAAAAAGTTTCCTCACAGTGTCCACGACATTATTGTCAAACATGTCTCATACCTAAAATGTAAGGATCACAAGGAAAACTTCCTCGATTTAAAAAATATCCAAAATAAAAAAGTGGTTTCCCCAAAAATCTCCCATTTTTTTTTTTAAATCCAGAGCTTTCAAATATTCTACATATGGCATATTTTTAGCTCCCTCCCAATCCCCTGATTAAATCTCCTTACTTATTTCTATTCCCATTCTTCTATTTATTAGATTTTTTAGTACTTAAGCCTAATGCAAAATGACATTGAAAATTGACGATGATTGTCAACGACGACGCACTTGGTGTGGAATAATAAAATTGAAAATAAAAAAACACAACAACAACAACCCAGCAGCAGATAAAAATATCATAAAAAATTTAAAAAAAAAAACACACAAAAAATATTTAAGTGTGTGTGTGAGTCTGGAGACTTTGTGGGAGGGGTCCTACAGTAATGCTGATTGGTGTTGAGATGCCATGGAAATGTGGAAAAAGGTATGAATTTAAAATAATCAATATTCTATTAAAGTAATGTACTAAGGATGATGGATTAATGGGAGGAGGTGCCGCAATCCCTTGAGAATCAGGTTATGGGTTTAGCAAATGTTATAAAGTTTTAGAAAAAATTGAAAATTAGTTTAAGGTTTTTCGGGAATCTGCATGAATTTGAAATGCATTGTCTTTTGGTGCGGTTTAAAAAACAATGGAAAATTATATTTACTTTATTTTGAGGTTAAGGGCAGATAGTTTCCTTTTTATTTATGAATTTCCAATATTTTTAAAAGTGTATTTAATTTAAGGTTGATTTTATAAACCTCACCTTTCGGTTTTTTTAATTTTATTTTAAAAAAAAATAATAAATTCCAAAACCACAAGATATATGTACTCGCATATGTAGATACATACAAATCTTTGACGATATAAAATGTTGATTGGCTAAAGAAAAAAATATATATGTGTGCCAATAAATTATGATGTGACACGACAGTAACGACGCAGTACAATTGTGTTTTGATTGTGGCGGAGGGTCTTCTGTCTTCTACCTCCCGCTTTCTGCCCCTCCTCCTCCAACAACATTGTTGTGAAACCTATTAAATGACGCGGGGTACACATTTTCAATCTTGATTTGTTCAATTTCAAATGTTTGTTGCAACAAGAAATCCTAATAAATTGTAATAAAACCCCGTCCGAAGTGAGCTTAATTTATTAAATTGTTTGAAACAATTGGTTGAATGTGTGTGTGGACACACTAGGGTGTAACGAAGAAATTATAACTGAAGGAAATGGATCACAGAGATTTCTTGGTCGACTCAAATTGGTAAATGAAGAGATATCTGGCAAAATATACACCCAAGGACCCATTGCAAAAGGATTTAGAGGGTGGATATGTCTCTAAAAATAAATAAAAAATTATGATTTAGATGCTTAATTTTCTTTGGAAAAATATACACAAAAAAAACTATATTAATATGCCAGATCCTAAATAAATAAATAAAAATTAATGATTTAGATGCTTTTCTTTGGAAAAAGTATGCACAAAAAACCTCTATGCCTAATCCTAAATAGAATGTTGGGACACCATATAACAAAAATTCCTCCTTAACATCTTTGAAAATCTGTGTTCAAAAGTTCCTCTTTAACATGTCTCTAAAATATATAAATAACAATATAATTAAATAAATATACCTATAAATAAATTAAAAACCTATTTCCTACAGCTCCCAAATCCTCTTTACATTGATGGGTGGTTCTATTTCCCTTTTCTCCTCTGTAAAAATGCTAATTAACATTAATAATCATCTAATAATTCATCTAAGACATGCCATGTGTTGCTTAGTTCGATGTTTACGCCTCATTTCCTTATTAAAATTCCTAAAAATTATAAATTTATTAATTTAATTCCTCAAAAATCATTTTTTTTCCTTACACCCCATTCTATAATGCCTGTTATTTTGGCGCACTATTACAATAACAACAGCAACTCTGACAACTGTCATTGTCAACAAGCGTCATTGTTGCGCGCCTTAATTTAAATTTATTTACGCTGCTATGCATGTTCAATTTACATTCTACAATTCAATGAAGACGACCCAAAGTTAACCTTGACCTCCCTCTCTGTCATTCCACAGGGAGGGGAGCCATTTCTTTGCAAGATTTTTCCAATTAAAAAATAAATAAAAAAGTGATTATATTACAGGTGATTTATTGGCTTCAAGGAAGAAGAAGAAGAACACGAGAGAGAGAGAGAGAGTGAAAGGTTATGTGACAGTGGGAGCAAATGTGTGAGAGAGAGAGTGTGTGTGTGCAAAATGCAACGAGATTAGGCACCTGTTTTGAAGGGTAGTGTTAATAAAATAACGGTCAAAATAAAACGCGTTTGATAACACAGATGGTGAGGAGGCCTTTCTTTGCGAGATTTTTTCCATTAAAAAATGAATAAAGAATAAAAACATTACTGGTGATTTATTGGCTTCATGAAACAAGAAGAAGAACAAGAGGGAGAGAGAGCGAAAGGTTATGTGACAGTGTGAGCAAATGTGTGAGAGAGAGTGTGTGTGCAAAATACAGCAAGATTGGGCACCTGTTTTGAAGGGTAGTGTTAACAAAATAACGGTGAAAATAAAACGCGTTTGATAACACAGAGTTAATGTCAAAAGTGTGATGGGTAGAAAAAGAGTGAGAGAGAGAGAGAGCGGCTCAGGCAGAGAGTGAAAACAACTTCATAAAGGTTATCATCAATAATATAAATGAAATACAAAATTTATGCAGTAAAAAAACACAACAAAAGCCACCGCAATGTTTTGAAAGTACTATAAACAACAAGAAAAACAAAAACGATAAAATAAAGTACGGAAAAGGGGTTTTTAGAGGGTAGGTGGGTTAAAAGAGAATAAAAACAGGTTACAATTCGATTTACTTACAATTCAGTGTCCTTGAGGAAAACCGTATGCATGTCATTGATGATTTTTTCGCATAGCACCGTATGCTCATTGTCTGAATCGGAATCCATGTTGGACGGTGATTTTTTGTTGTTGTTGTTTTTTTTTTATTTTATTACTTGTTGTTGTTTTCTTTAATTTATGGAATTGTCAACAAAATTTTATGATTGCATTCAAATTATTTGGTTGTTTTTTTTTATATTTTATTTCTGCAAAATTAACATAAAATTTAATACACGTTTTAAAAAACAGCAACAACACACAACAGCAACAAGACACTTGTTTTTCGTTGTTCTTTTTCCCCCGAAAAATAAAAATGAAAACAAAACAACAAAATTGAAAATTCCGCCAGCACCACCAAAAAAAATAAAAAACAAAAAATTGACCACTTCAGCTAAAATTTTTTTCGACGTTTTCGATTTATGCTTGATTTGTTGTTTTTTGTCTTGTATTTTTTCTATACCGAAAAAAATAAATTTATTTTTAACAAACAATAAACTTATCCCATGAAAACAACCCAAAAAATAACTTATCACATCTCACAGAGCAACAATAACAAAAACAAGAACACTACTAACAGCAGCACAACACACAAAACACTGACAACCGACTACGACAGCAATGCGACGACGACCGCTTCAATCGGCATCATCATCGTTCTCGACGAGATGACAACAAAATATTAATTCAATAAAATTTAATTTAAATTTTATTCTTGATATGCCCCAACAACAACAAAATAAACATAACAACACTTCAAATGACTGCGAGACAAGTACCAAAAAATACACTTAAATGGAGAGAGAGAGAGCGCGAGCGAGCAAGCAACTGTCCCAGAGAGACAGAGTTAAGCATGGATTTTTTTCTTCAACAACAGATTGTTTTAAATATTTTCCATTTAATTTATTTATTTTGTTTTTGGAAACTATAAGAAATTATTTAAATTTCACAAACTCTGCTGGTTCTTTTAGAAAAATCGTTCACTTTTTAGTTTTTTTTTTCTTTTAATGAAATGAAAACAATACCCAAAGACACACAGCAATGACAACAATTACATATGGTATGGAGAGTGTTGTCAAGGGATGACAGTTTGGGGGGAAAAAGCGCCAAATTGCCACTTGCGTGGATATTAAAGGAACGAACAGGAAAAAAACGGCTGGTTTAACCCTTTCAAACAGAGTAATGTAATTAAATAAAAAATAAAGTAATTAAAATATAAAATAAATTAAATTATTAAAATAATAAAAATCAAAAGTAATTAATAATTAAAAAGAATGAATTTAATAAATAAATAAAAATTTATTAGTAAAAAATATAGTTTTTTAAAAAATTTTGTCAGTGTATAACAGTTATTTAAAACTGTTATACTGCAGTAATGCATCTCCAAATGTCCCCATATTTATTATCTTTCAAAAATATCATTTTTTCCGAACAAAAAGTTGAGTATAACAGTTTTCTTCAAACTGTTATATTACTGAAATCATGCTCAAAATAACGTCGGTATTCATAAATAACTCACATTTATGTTAATATGTAATTTTCACAACTGATTAACAATTATTTTTAGAATATTACAGTTATTTTGAAGTGTTATAATAACGAAAATTTGTTTAAAATCTATATTTTATTTATTATTATTTTATTATCGATATCTAGCAAAAATATATTTTCGCAATGTATAACACGTTCGTTCAGTGTATAACAGTTTACAAAAATCTATTAAATGTGTATAATTTTTACAACGTTTGTCAATTCCGATGTACAACACTTCACGAAAACTGTTATACTGTGTTTAAAATTGTCTATAAGTGCATTAGAATTAAATATAATTGTATTTTCTGTAATTCCCAATAATTATCACTCATTTCTAATAATTTGTGTTCGTATAACAGTTTTATTTTTAACTGTTATACGCATGAAAATAAGTCATAATTATTTCAAAAAATTGAAAATAACATTTATATTTCCATTAAATCTTATTATTTCAAAAAATTCAAAATAACATTTATATTTCCATTAAATCTGAATCATTTTTACAATTTTTGCAAATTTCAATGTATAACTCTTTTCGAAAACTGTTATACTGCGTTGCTATGCTAAACTGTTATACTACAAAAATTTCCAGAAATGAGCTGTAATTTAATAAAAAATTTAATTTTTATCATTTTTAGGGAAAATTTTTAAATTCAAGCCATTTTATCGTGCATAACAGTTAATTTTCTACAATATTCTACGCTGTTATACAGCAAAAATTTGCAGAAATGAGCTATAATTCAATAAATAAATTAATTTATATTATTTTTAAGTTAAGTTTTCTAATTGGAATATAAAGTATCCAAAATCCCGCCAATCACCCCAACTGTTCGACAACAAAGCTATCAATTTTCATACAAGAGAAGAAGAAGAATTTCATTAATTTAATAAATCAAATAAATTTCTAACGCCCTACGGATAAAACCGCAATAACATAATTAATTAATATATAATATTTATATATTAATCGTCAAGTCAAAAATCGACTTACAAATCCCTATTATGCAGAGAAAAGCCATCAGCTGATTGACATTCTGTTATGTCTCTCTCTCTACACAGTGCTTTGGCAATCACATCATCTGTTCAACAAGCAGGGCTATCAATTCATAGATCTTTCACACGAAAAGAAGAAGAAGCATGTCATTATTATCATAAATTGTTTAATTAGATCCCTAACACCAGACAGATAAAAACAAAAACAGACAATTTTCTCGAAAGGAAAACATCCTTGCTTTGTAAGGAAAACCCAGCTAAATTTAAGTGAATATTTCATTGAATAGAAAAATGGCTACAAAAGTTGTTGCCACAGCCACAGTGAGAGCTTTAAAGGGACGTAAACTTTTGCCCACCAGAGCCGCATTGACATTGGTAAGACGACGACGAAAAATAGAATTGTAAACATTCTGTTGCATTGAGATTTCATAACAAGTCAAATCGGCAGCAGTAGAAGAGGGAATTGAATTGACAAATTGAATATGTAAATAATAAAATTGTTGTTGTTTATTTCTTTTAAAGACTCCCTCGGCTGTACAGCGTATTAAGGATTTGTTAAAGGGACAACCGGAATATGTAAGTTTTGATTTTGTTTTATTCCCCATAAAAACTGATGAAATTAATTGTGTATGAATTCCTTAGACTGGCCTAAAGGTGGGTGTACGGCAACGTGGTTGCAATGGGCTTTCCTATACCTTAAATTATGCCAAAGAAAAGGGTAAGTACAACCATGGAAAATAATCAAGAGAAGTTGTATTTTAATTGTTTTATTTCGTTTTAGATAAGTTAGATGAGGAAGTGGTCCAAGATGGTGTTCGAGTTTATATTGACAAAAAGGCCCAGTTATCATTATTAGGTGAGTTTTTTTTTGGCATCCCACTTGACAATATTTATTTGTCATCTACGCCTCTGTGTGGACAACAATGTCCATTACTTGTGAAATGTTTTTGGGTAAACAAATGACGTAGAAAGCTATGTATAGTCTTTATTATTTTATTACGTTGCATTTATCACGTGGTACAACGCAAGGGATGGGGGCGACGAGGAAGATCTTCGTGGTGATAAGCAGCATTGCGGCAACGTAAAACCGAATTAGCAGATTTTGAACTATATTTTGGAGTCTAATTGGCTGTAAAACCAAAAATTATCTATGTCGGGCAATTTTTGGGAATAGAGCCCATCTAATGGAGCACCCAATTTTCGGTATTTTAAGGGTTTTTTAAAAACATTTTCCAACCAATTTAGCTGCAATTTGACTTTTCGTTGTCTGATTGGATGGCAATTCTCTTCTTACTAAAATTAACCAATGTTGGTCAATCTTTTGGAATAACCCCCAGGTATTGGTACCCCAAATTTGGGATATTTTAAAGATTTCGGTCAAGTTTTCTGATCGAATTTGCTGTAATTTCATATATTGGCACCCCGTTTAAATACAAATCTGTCAATCAAAAATTATAGATATTGGTTCACATTTAGATGTAGCTCCCATATAACGGTGCCCCCAATTTTCGAGGTTTTAAAGTCATTTTCCAACCGAATTGGCTGTAATTTTATATTTTGAAGTATGATTGGTTGGTAAATCTTCCTGCCGAAAATTGTGCATGTCAATCCATCTTTAGGTATAGCCTTCTTTAATCTTAACCTCAAAATTTTCAATAATTTAAGGATTGTGAACATATTTTCCAACCAATTTGGTTGTAATTTAATATCTCAGAGTCTGATGGAGTTGCAAAACCTCTCAACCACAAATTGTCAATATCGATCCACATTTGGGTATAGGCCCCATATAACCATATTCCTATTTTCGGGATTTTGAACACATTTTCCAATCGAATTGGCTGAAATTTGATATCCGGCTTTCTGATTGGCTGACATATCTCCCTACAAAAAATTGTCTATATCGATCCATCTTTAGGTATAGCCCCCATATAATCCAACCTCAAAATTCCGATATTTATAAGAATTTTGAAGGCATTTTTTAAATAAATTGGCTATAATTTAATATGTTGGAGTCTGATGAAGAAGCTAACCTCTCTACCAAAAATTATCCATATCGGTTCATATTTAGGTCGAGCCCCCATATAACCAAACTCCAATTTTCGGGATTTTGAACACATTTTCTACCCAAATTGGCTGTAATTTAATATCTGGCTTTCTTATTGGCTGACAATTCTCTCTACGGATAATTATCTATTTCGGTCCATCTTTAGATATAGTCTCCATGTAACCTAACCTCAAAATTACGATATTTTTAAGGATTTTGAAGGCATTTTCCGACCAAATTGGCTGAAATTTAATATTTTTGGGTTTGATGGACTACCGAATCCACTTACCAAAATTTTTCAATACCGGTCCACATTTAGTTATAGTCCCTATATAAGGGATTCTCAGTTTTCGGCATTTTGAACACATTTTCCAACCGAATTGTTTGAACTTTTATATTTGGCTTAATACTTGGCTGATAAATCTCCGTACTGAAAATTATACATATCGGCCCACCTTTAGGTTTAACCCCCATATAACCTAACCTCAAATTTTTGAATTTCTTTTGCCAAGAGGATGGAGATGGATTTAACTCCCTTTCTATTTGTTTTTACTAATTGTTCTCTATCTTCTTTCCTTTTAGGCACCGAAATGGACTACGTGGAATCTAAACTTGCCAGCGAATTTGTCTTTAACAATCCAAATATTAAGGGCACATGTGGCTGTGGCGAATCGTTTAGTATATAAACTAAAAGAAAATAGTAAAAATTAATAATAAAAAATGAGAATCGTGTGTGATCCTATAGTTTGTTATTTTTAAAGAACAAGAAGAATATATCGAAAGAAATGTAAAAGAAATAAAATCTAAATTTAAGGACGCTAGAGATTTGTATCTTCTAATTAATTACTCATATGCTGTGAACGGAAAAAATTCACAATTGTTGCCTAGGTAATAGAGCTTTTTTGCTTAAGTTTATATTTTTTGTTTTGTTGTCTTTAACTAAATAGTCTCTAAATGTAGTTCAATATTTGCTTATAATTTCGTAAAAAATAAATATACGAAAACTGTAAACAATGCAAAGAATCAAATAAATAAGTGCACCAAAAATATAACTACTCCTTTCCTTTAAATCAAAAATTCTAAAAACAAATATTTTTGTTTTTTCTAATTTTTTTATTATCTTCCATTACTGGCCGTGTAACCATTTTCTTCATATTCATCACGGGTGAGAAGGGTTTCCTTAAATCCATCACTACTGGCCATTTCTTTGCCACCATACCAACCATAACTAATAGGATCATCGGGAAATATCAACGATACCTCCAAATCATCTGGAGCCAAAGCGCGTATTTCACTTTTCAGCCTGGGCACAAAGCCGGGAAACAACGATGAACCACCAATTACCAAAATATTACGCAGCAGTTCATGATGGGCATAGGCAGGGCAATCCTTCAAGGCATCTATAACAGCCTCGGGTATACCAACCTGTTGTATACCCACATCCGAGGGGTTGAACAACAACTCCGGTACAGTAAAACGTTCATTACACAAACGCATCGATTGTTGATCACAATCTTCATCCTCGGTCGGTTGTCCGCCACCACCACCACTACCCTTACGGATATAACCCCTTTTAACAGTGGTAAAATCTGGCAGCATATATTCCACAGTAATCTCGGCACGTTTCTTCGGATCACTATGTACCCGCATATCATCGGCAAAGTTCTGTGATACAAAGCAAACATCTTCCTTTATTTGATTCACCACATAAGATTCATCCATTAGATTTATGTGGCGATAGGAAATAATTTCTTTCATGTGATTGGTCAAGGCTTTACCACCCACCTCAATGCGTCGTATTCCTTTCAGCACCCTTTTACCTCGTACAAATGGCACAACATGGGTAAAACTATAGCCCACATCAACAACAATACAATTTAAGGCCTGCATAGAGGTTTCCTCACCACTATCGGCACAATAATTATATGCCGCCAACTCGGCCGTTGTTGTTTTATGGATACCATTACAATGATATTCCTCAAATAATATCTCCACCATTGTCTCTTGGATGCTGGCGAAATTCAATTGCGGCTCTGTTACCAAAATATTGCGATCTTCCAAATTAATGCCCGTACCTTCATTGCTAAAGAAATAATCCCACACCGTTTTTTGTATGTCCCAGTTTAGGAGATAACCCTTTTGGAAACACAAAATGTAAAATAAACCTAAAAACAATAAATAATTATTTCTATATTCTTCATAAGGAAACACATTCCAAACAAACCTGAGGCATCTCTACACTCATCAATTTGATTGCCAATAAATGCCCGGCGTCTCTCGGCCTTTGCTTTCATTATACAATTCAACAACACCTGGGGATCATCCTGTGAGGCCAAACCCAATTTGGCCGTATAGGCTCCATTGTCCAAGACCACAGTGACTCCATTGTCGTCCATTTTCGAGCATTCGTTTAGATTTGCCAAGGAAATAAATGCGGCAAACCCTACTCTCTCAAGAAAACAAAACCCCTCTTCCTCTTTACATACACTTCATTCACTATGAAATGTTAGCACATTCATAAATACCCGGCGTCACTCGGCCTTTGCTTTCATTATACAATTCAGCAACACTTGGGGATCATCCTGTGAGGCCAAACTCAATTTGGCAGTATAGGCTCCATTGTCCAAGACCACAGTGACTCCAATGTCGTCCATTTTAGCGGATTTGTTTCGGTTTACCAAGGAAATGAATGCGCAAACTTTACTCTCTCTCCTGGGCTCTCTCAAGAAAACAAAAATACTCTTCTTCTTTTTATACATTTCATTCACTATGAAATGTTAGCAATTCTTTGAAATGCATACCCAATGATGTGAGGTGATGCTATTTTGTGCCCTAGTCCACGATCGTCCATGTTAGCGGATTTGTTACAATTTGCCAAAGAAATAAATGCGTCAAACTTTACTGCCTCACCTTGGCTCTCTCAAGAAAACAAAATTACTCTTCTTCTTTATATTCGCTCCATTCACTATGAACTGTTAGCATATTCTTAGAAATGCATAATAGCACATTGTCCGTTAGTTGTCAAACAAATCTTTTTGTCCTCTTTGTATTTTAACCCGACTCCCGGGTAACGAATCATCTATATCCTTAAATAAAACTACGTTTTAACACATTTTTTGGTAACGGAATAGAATGATAAGTTTTTTTAAACTCCTCACGGGAAAAATGTGCCTCATTTTTGGCACTCAAAATGAGACATACTTTTCTTTTTCTTATCAAATGCACTCACAAGAGACTCATTAAAATAATTGCATTTATTAATGAATTCATATATTATGTAGCCATTGATAATGAATTTTATTAATTTAATAACGTATTTCTTTAATTTACTATTCATCATTTCATTTTTTTGTATTTATTGTGGAAATAAAACGACAAACATTTCACTCTCACAACGGTCTCTCAAAAGTAATCTTGTTCTTGACACTTGTTAATGCTCTGTAAACTAATAACACATTGTTTGCTATTCCATACATTCCATTCTTAAAATAATCTAAGAAATAAAAATATTTAAACTTTTTTGGGAAGCGATATTATAAATTTTTTAATTTATTTTTTTAAAGAAGTAGCATCACAAGAAAAATGTGTCTCCTTTTCGGCACCCAAAAAACAGACACACTCTTCTTCTTGTTATCAGATGCACTCAAACACGAGAAGCATTTGATTTTATTAACAAATTAAAATATTATATAGTAACTTTATTATGATTTTTATAACATTTTAACACATATTTTTTATTATTTAATATTCTTTTTAACTTTTATATGAATTCATTATAAAAATAAAACAAAAAGCAGTTGCACTCTCACAATGGCCACTCAAATGTTGTCTTGTTTTGATATCTTGCAATTCACTCTGAATTAATAACATACGGTCTGTTCATTTTTCATTAAATTTAATTTTTTTGGGATATTACATTTATATTAAATACAAAATTTCGTTATTTTAATATTATACAATACTCCACATAAATAACATGCAACGATATGATTTATTTTTGCCTCCTACAAGGCAAAAAACGGCAAACTCTTCTTCTTTTCCTCTCTCAACGGCTTGCTATGCAGTAATGTATAATAGCACACACCCATTGTCACAAAACATATGTTTTGCAGTTTGCAAAATTGACAGTAGACCAACCAATTAGTTTTTTTATGTAATAACTTTTGTTTCGCCCATTGTTCCAAGTTCATTTAGCCCAAAGAAAATGTCCTTGCTGAGGCAAATTGTTCAGGCCACCAAGCACACTCAACACTGGTAACAATTTAAAAATTTTTGCAACAACAAAACATGAATATAGTTACGATTTCCCTTTTGTAGGTCTCCAGTGTTGAGCCGCGGCATGGCCTCAATGCGCGACACCCCCGTCATTGATGTGGATACAGCTTTGGCCAAGCCCGAAGATCTGGAACAAAAAAACAAATTGCAAGGTACCATTACTGTGCCCGTCAAAGTTGACATCAGCCCCATTACCGGTGTACCCGAGGAACATGTTAAGACACGTCGTGTACGCATCTATATGCCACCCAAGAATGCCATGCAAAGTGGCACCAACAATTTGCAAACCTGGCAAATTGATTTCGATAATCGTGAACGTTGGGAAAATCCCTTGATGGGTTGGACTTCAACGTAAGTGGAGCGGGAAATGATTTTGATTACATTTTTGTTTGTGTTAATTATTGTTTTTGTTTTTTTAGTGGCGATCCATTGTCCAATATGCATGTCAACTTTTCTTCACCCGAAGAGGCCATTACCTTCTGTGAAAGAAACGGCTGGCGTTGGTTTATTGAACGTCCCGACAAACCCAAAACTGAACGTGTCAAGAATTATGGCATTAACTTTGCCTGGAACAAACGTACCCGTGTCTCTACTAAGTAAATTGTTGTTAACCGATTTTTTTCTTTAGAATATTTGAAAGAGGGGAATCATCATGTATGTGAACTAGTGAATTTCCAAATGAATAAGAATAAATGAAATGCTTCTTAAGGTTAAAAAAAATGGAAAGGTAAATTAAATTTTCGAAATATTTTTTATTGTCATTTGTGCCTCTTATCATCTTCTCTCTTTATATTTGTCTTTAGATTTCATATCATTTGGGCTTTTACTTCTGCGATGATAGTAGTCTTTTGTTTCTCTTCGATGATATGGACTCCTACTTCTATCACGAGAATAATGTTCCTTGTGGAAATTTTTCAATCTAGCGGATTTTTCATCAGCTTTATGTGCTGTATATCTTTGCCTATTCCTGCTATGATCATGATCGTACATTGAACTACTATGACCCTCATTATGCGAATGGTATTCACGCCTCTGGTAGAGGTCTTCATTTTTGTATTTGTCATATTTTTCTGCCTTTGGACTCCTACGCCTATAGAGGTCATCGGGGTTTTTGGTACTATCCCATCTAGGGCTTTGGTTTCTATTACTTCTTTCATAGTCTCTAGTGGAAGAATCCCTTTTTCTTTCCTCATTTTTATGATAATCTCCATGGAATCCTTTGGTGGCTTCTTCCTGATTATGTCTTCTTTCATCTTTCCTTGCGTAATCTCTTCTCTCCCCTCTTCTGTCACAATTTCTCAGGGAACTTCCCCTTCCTCTATTGGTGTTTTCATTTTCAGCTACATGCATGGTTCTGCTGCTTCCCTTATTACTTGCACAATCACGATTGGGTTCTTTGTATTTTGCATGGGAAGATCTGTGCTCATTTTTATGAGGTTTGTTTTTGGAATCCTGTTCACTCCCTCCTCCTCGATTCCCTTTTTCATAATCTCCTTCCTTGCAATGTTGGGACCTTCTGTGGTCATGATTTCCTCCATCAGCTGTCCTGTTTTTCGATTCACTTTCAGTCTCATTGTTCCCTTTCCCTCCAACTTGATTGCCACGATACTGTTCCAGGGCCTGCATTTGCAATAGAACCAATGCTCGGATTTCCTCTATTAGTGTGGGTTTGGTTTTACGAAATTTACGTTTCTTACGTTTGGCTTCACGTTTCTTCTCGGCCACAATATCCGCCAGGGAAGTAACGCCTTCGGGTCTAAATAGAGAGATAGAAATTAAAACAATATTTAAATAAAGTACTTCCCCAGGTTCCCTAGATTACAAGCGAAGTTCGGATTTTTCCATGCTCTTAGTGTTCCGATCACAACAATAACATCTTTTCTAAGGGAACATATCTTCCAGCGATATGTCTACAAAGTTCGCCGAAGCTCGTATTCCCAACAAAATCCGAACGAATCACCTAATCTAGACTTCATCCCTTCAGACTACTTACACCTCTTCTATTCCATTATTATTAACCTTCTGCGTATTCTCTATTGTATATTCATAGATCGACAATTTTTCATCTCTGGCGAAATTTCCCTGCAATTCATTGAAGTTTTGTGGAGCTTCAATATTCGGGTTGTTCAAAAGATTTTGTAATTCAGGTGTTCCTGGAAAACAAAACGGAAAATATTTACTATAAATTTACATATTTAGAAGGACATTTCGTACTTAGTGTCACAGAATTGTCGCCAATGATGCTATCCGGAAAACTGGCCTTTTTTGGAGGTATAATGGGTTTGGCAGCATTATGCATGTCCTTCGAGTCGTATGCCTCTGAATTTGTATTGAAATTCTGTAATAAAGAATAATATTTTTAAATATTCTTAATTTGTATATTAGGCACCCAAGTGACGTTTGAAATGTAAACAAAAATCCCCAAATCAAATCTAACCTTACTATGGACAAAAAAATCATCTCTAATATAAATTTAGTGCATAATAAATGTTAAAACTCCACTATTTCTAGGCCTGGAGCACATTATGCCCATACTTCCTTTTATGGGGACATTGAGGTATGTAAATCAACCCCCTATTCACACACATCGCTCTGATGGGTAACAAAATTACGACCACTTCTCTCAAAATATCTATTACAAAACCAATATTTTACATTATTTTTGTCATTGTGCGTTGAGCAATCGACGTTTGCTCTATGAAGACCCTTCACATCCACCTTGCGCGCAATTTCCCCCGGCATTTTGTCTTACCTTTAACACTCCCTCTTCGGTCCAATTTAAACGTTGCAGTAATTTTGCCAATCTGACTTTGCACTCCGCGATAAATTGTGTCAGATTTTCATTATTTGCCGTTTGCATTTCCATTTCTCTAATGAAAATTAATTAAATTTCATGATTTTCCTTTAAAAATCTAAAAAACAAAACAATCTGTTCAAATGCTATACGCCAAAATTTAAGTTGCCCCCTTAAGGCGCTCTCTCACACACAACAAAACAAATCACGGTTAAAATCACGCCGCTGAGACCATTTTCCTTATGTCAAAGAATTTATATGAAATGCCATACGCCAAATTTTAAGTTGCACTCTCATCTCCCTCTCTCAAAACAAAACACAGCTGTCAATCAATGAAAACAATGTGTGACAATGGTAGTGTTTACACTGGGCGCTCTATTTATAAGGCAATAAGAAAACGAAAACAGCTGTTTTTCCTTCTGTCAAAATATTTGCCAAAATCGAGCGAAAAAATATACATTTCGCTTTGACAGAGGCAATTTCGTTTTTTTTCATAATAAACAACCACAAAAAAGTAGTAGAAAAATAAAAAAAACGAAATTCCCAATCTCTGGGGATATATAATGTTTAAAAATTGAAGAGAAACGTAAAATAAATAATCTGTGCTAATGTATTGTGTGTGTGCTAGTGGTATATTTCTGAAAATTTTCGAAAATCTTATCTCCAGCTATTCTTAAAAGCAGCAAACAGCTAAGACCCCCCTCCCCCTCACAACAACAAAAAAGAAAATTTTTTAAACCCAAAACAAAAACCTTTCTTCGCCTAAATAACTTCTTATGTTTACCATTATGGATAATCATCGTAAAAGGGCCCGACTGGAGTTGGTGCCCACTGCGTCAAATGATTGTTTACAGGGAGTGGCCACGGCATCTGCAACGGGTACAACATTGGCCATAGGTGGACAAAGGTAAGGATAAGTCGCATAAAATTATAATTTTGTTGTTGTTTACTCCCCCTTTTTTGTTGTTGTTGTTTTGTCTTACAGTTTCATATTGAGCAATGCCTCGGCATCAGCACTTCCCGCCAACATTTTACTTTCTATATGCGATGATAATTCCGATGAATCGGAAGAATATCTAATAGATAGTTCCGTTTTGCAACAAATCAAACAGGAGAATAATGTGGCCGCCACACAATCCATAACAACAACAGCAGCGACAACGTCCGGCCATAACGTACAGCAGCAGCCGCCCCCACAGCAGCCAGCCAACACAACCCAGTTGTTGACCACAGTGCCACAATATCGTATTATTAATCATCATCAATCAGGGAAAACCATAATAAATCACAACAACAACAATTTGACCACCAACAACAACAATAACAACACCACAGCACTCGTAAATACCACATTGTCCGCTAATACCACGACGCTAATCCCAACTAGCATGCAACTGTCCAGTGGCTGTGAAATCTATGTCATCAAAGAGATCCAACAACAACCGCCGAAGCAATTACTTTCGGAGAGTTTGACAACAACAACAACAAATAAATTGGTGAAAAATAATACCACCATTAAATTGGAACCTATGTCACCAACTTCATCTTCCACATCATCATCGACAACGGCTGGGGGTGGTGGTGGTTCAATGGCTCAACAAATATTGCGTAGCAATACCGCAACAACAACCAATCCACAGCAACAACAACAAACTATCATCTCGAATATTAATCCAATTTCTATTAACAACAACACGAATACGAACATTGCTGCCCATACCGAAGATCCCAGTAAACAGCGTAGCCTCATCTTGGAAGCCTACAAGAAGCGGGATGATAAACGTCGTGCCACCCATAATGAAGTCGAACGACGTCGTCGGGATAAAATCAATAGTTGGATATTTAAGTTGAAGGAAATGTTACCCTCGGATATGAATAATGTGGTTAGCAATGGGAGTGGTGGTGGCGGAACAACGCTTATCAAAGAGGCTGTCAATGTTGGCGGTAGCATGCCACCACGTCTATTATTGCAATCCCAGCAGCAACAACAACAACCAGTAGGCTCTACGCGTACACCTCCAAGTGATTCAAAATCTCAGATATTAATCAAAGCATGCGAATATATTAAATCAATGCAAGATGAAATCCAAAGGTAAGTGGGTGGAGGAATTGAAAGGGGCATTAATGGAAATCGATGTTAATAGAATAGTAGATGATCCTATTACAAACATATGGTGTGGTACACAGAGGGTATCTACAGTATAGTAGAGGTTCTCATAGGGTATCTATTGTTCGGTACAGGTCTTCAATGGCTACCTACTGTGTAATAGAGGTTCGACATGGACATCTATATGGGAAGTGAGGTTCTCAAAGGCCATCTACTGTTCGGTAGAAGTACTCAATAGCTATCTACTGTTTAGTAGAGGTTCTCAAAGGACATATACAGGGTAGTAGAGGTTCTCAAAGGACGCCTACTTGGTAGTTGAGGTCCTCGATGGACATCTACTGTATGGTAGAGGTTCTCAATGAACATCTACTGGGTAGTAGAGGTTCTCAAAGGCCATCTACTGTGCAGTAGAGGTTCTCAAGGGACATCTACTGGGTAGTAGAGGTTCTCAAAGGATACATACTGTGCAGTGGAGGTTCTCAATGGACATCTACTGTGTAGTTGAGGTTCCCGATGGACATCTACTGTGTAGTAAACATTTCTCAAAGGCCATCTACTGGGATGTTGAGGTCTTCGATAGACATTTACTGTGCAGTAGAGGTTCTCAATGCACATCCACTGGGTAGTAGAGGTTTTCAAAGGACATGTACTGGGTAGTTTAGGTCCTCGATAGACATCTACTGTGTAATAGAGGCTCTCAAAGGACATTTACAAGGTAATTGAAGTCCTCGATGGACATCTACTGTGCAGTAGATGTTCTTAATGGACTTCTATCGTGTATTAGCGGTTCTCAAAGGCCATCTACTGGGTAGTTGAGATCCCCGATGGAAATTTAGGAACATCTACTGTATAGTACAGTTTCTCAAAGGACATTTACTGGGTAGTTGAGGTCGTCGATGGATATCTACTGGATAGTTGAGGTCCTCGATGAACATTTACTATACAGTAGAGGTATTCAATGAACATCTACTGTGTAGGAGAGGTTCCCAAAGGGCACCTAATGGGTAGTTGAGGTCTTCGATAGACATCTACTGTGCAGTAGTGGTTCTCAAAGAACATCTACTGTGTATTAGAGGTTCTCAAAGGACATCTACTGTGCAGTAGAGGTTCTCAAAGGACATCTACTGTGCAGTAGAGGTTCTCAAAGGATATCTACTAGGTAGTTGAGGTCCTCAAAGGCCATCTACTGGGTATGTGAGATCCTCGATGGACATCTACTGTGTAATATAAGTTCTCAATGAACATCTACTGGGTAGTTGAGGTCCTCAAAGGCCATCTACTGGGTAGGTGGGGTCCTCGATGGACATCTACTGTGCAGTAGAGGTTCTTAATGGACATCTACTGTGCAGTAGAGGTTCTTAATGGACATCTACTGTGCAGTAGAGGTTCTCAAAGGCCATCTACTGGGTAGTTGAGGTCCCCGATAGACATCTACTGTGCAGTAGAGGTTCTCAAAGGGCATATACTGTGTAATAGAGGTCATAATAGGGCAGCAACCCGGTAGTAGAGGTTATCAATAGACATCTACTGTATAGTAGAGTTTCTCAATGGACTTCTACTGTGTGGTAGAGGTCTTCAAAGTACATTTTCCTTTTTTCGGCCTGAATTTTTAAACTAATTCTGTGTGATTTCTTTTTTTTCACCAGCCTCCGCGAGTGCCTTACGGAAAATGAAAATTTACGTTTGAGCAATCAACGTTTACAGGATGAAATCAATGAATTGCGCAGCAAACAACAACAGCTCACAGAACACGACAGCAGCAACAGCAATAATCAACACGAATCGAACAATAATGCCCTGCTACTTAGCCCCAGCGATGATGATGAATGTGAAATAACCTTAAATTCGTTAAATGCAACCTATGCCAATGTTCAACTTTTCTCACCCAATGCTAGGGCCATTATTGGTCCGACAACAAAAACCAATACAACAGGCGGCTCCTCAGTAGCTGCAGCAGCGATCAACACAAATACGGGTATAATCTATACAAAGCGTGAATTAATTATAAGAGATTATGTGGATTAGAAAGGGAGAGGGAAAACGAATGAAAATAATTTTGAAAGTTACTTATAAAGTAATTTACGAACAAGAATAATGTAGGAGAAGAATAAGAAGAATTTTGAAAATGATTTTATTTATTTTTTTAATTTTAATTTAATTTTGTTATGTGATATTTACAAAAAATGTGTGTGTTATATATCACAAAAAACTATATTTTTATTTATTATTTTTTTAAATTATTTGTGCAATTTATTTTTATTTATTAGTTTTATTTAAAAAAATTATTTTAAATATTTTTTAAAAGTTTAAAAAATTGAATATTATTTTATTTAATATTTTTAAGAAAATTAAACAAATTTTCATTAAGTTAGGGATTTTTTAAAAAATCGGAAATTTTTTTTAAATACTTTTATAAAAAAATATAAAAAATGGACATCTACTGTGGTTCTCAATGGACATCTACTGTGTAGTGGAGGTTCTCAAAGGACATCTACTGGGTAGTAGAGGTTCTCAAAGGCCATCTACTGGGTAGTAGAGGTTCACAAAAGCCATCTACTGGGTAGTTGAGGTCCTCGATGGACATCTACTGTGTACTAAAGGTTCTCAAAGAACATCTACAGGGTAGTTGAGGTCCTCCATGGACATCTAATGTGCAGTAGAGGTTCTCAAATGACATCTCCTGCGTAGTGGAGGTTCTCAGAGGACATTTACAATGTAGTAGAGACCATCAATGAACGTCTGCTACGTTGTAGAAGCCCTCAATGGACATCTACTGTACATTAGAGGTTTGTAATGAACATCTACTGTGTAGTAGAGGTTTTCAATGGCCATCTACTGTGTAGTAGAGGTTCCGAAATGACATCTATTGTGTAGAAGAGGTCCTCAATGGTCATCTAGTGGCTAGTAGAGGTTCGCAATGGACATCTACTGTGTAGTAGAGGCGTTCAATGGACATCTACTGGATAGTGGAGGTTCTCAATGGACATCTACTGGGTAGTAGAGGTTCTCAATGGGCATCTACTGTGCAGTAGAGGTTATCAATGGACATCAACTGTGTAGTAGGTGTTCTCAAAGGCTATCTACTGGGAAGCTGAGGTCCTCGATAGACGTCTACTGTGCAGTAGAGGTTCATTAAAGACATCTATTGTGTAGTAGAGGTCCTCAATTGACATCTACTGTGTAGTAGAGGTTCCGAAAGGGCATCTATTGTGTAGTAGAGTTCCTCAATTGACATCTGCTGTATACTAGAAGTCCTCAATGGACATCTACTGTGTAGTAGAAGTCCTCAATGGTCATCTGCTGTATAGTAGAGGTTTTCAAAGGTTTTCTACTGTGTAGTAGAGGTTCCGAAAGGACATCTACTGTGTAGTAGAGATCCTCAATTGACATCTGCTGTATAGTAGAAGTCCTCAATGGACATCTGCTTTGTAATAGAGGTCTTCAATGGACATCTACTGTGTAGTAGACGTTTTTGATGAACATCTACTGTGCAGTAGAGGTTTGTGATGGATATCTACTGTGTTTTTTAGTCTTAGTAACCATAAAGATTTTAATTGTATACCTCATTGTTTGTAGTGATTTTTTATGTAAAATTATTTTCAAAAAATGAATTTAAAAAAAATTCTAACCTCTGAATTTTTTCTATATTTAAAAAAAATATGGTCTTGAATTTTTTATATTAAATGAGAATACATAAATTGATCTTCAATGTTTATTTTAATGGTTTAATTTTAAAAATTAAATTTATTTAAAGTTTCAATTTTGTAAATTTTTATTTATTTTTGTAATTTTAATTATTTAATTTTTTATGTATTTTATATTGTTTTTTATTTTATTTTTCTGTATTTGTTAAATGGTTTAATTTTAAAATTAAATTTGTAATATTTATTTTTGTAATTTTAATTTTTTTTTTAATTTTTCTGTATTTAATATTTATACTATTTTTTAAATTTTTTTTAACAAAGAAAGAAATAGTGCAATAATTCAAATATGAACAAAAACATGTTAACATTGTTATGCCTAAGATATATATAAATAAAAATATATATACATAAATATTAAATACAAAATATATTAATAAAAATAATACAAAAATGTTAAATTTTTAAATTTAAAACAAAACAAAAAAAAATGGAAACATTTTTTTCGCTCTTATGGAAAAATATATATATAAATTCGAATCATAACAACAACACTGTTACAATTTCAATAATTAAAAAAAAAAATAAAATATCTAATGTAGTGCTTCCTATTTCAAATTTTTTTATTTTATTGTTTTAGAAATTAAATTCCTAGCGTTTCAGAATTCCTAATAAAAAAAAAACAAAATCCCCAAAAAACTATTCTTTTCTATATCTAAATGGTTTCTTTGTTCAAAATGATAAGAAAAAAATATGTCCCAAAAATTTTTGAAACTCCTCCACTAGCTTTTCAAAAAATATTGAAATGTTGCTCTCTATAAAAATAATTGATTTTTTAAATATTTTTTAGAATTTAAAAAACAAAGTAATGGAAAACAATAAAAAATCAACTAAACAATGCAATATTACACAAACAAAATAAAATAAATATTTAAAAAATATATATTATTAAATTTAAAAACAAACACATGTTAACAATGAACACTTAATAAAAAAACAACAACAAACAAACACACAAAGCCAAAAAAAAAAATTGAAAAAAATATACCCCCATAAAAGTTGTAAGATTTTTTTTCAACCATTTGTTATAATAAAATTATATAAAATATAGATATTATATATATACATATACAAAACATATATATATATATATATATATACATAAATGTATTTAAAGATAAAAAAAAAACAATCTAGTTAATATTATTATTATATTATATATCATTGTTATAAAGATTTACATAAACAAATTTTTATTATTACAAAGTCAAACAAAAAAATAGTTATTTAAAAAAAACAAACATTTCTTTTATAGACAAAAACTGAAAGAAAAAAATTCAAAATTAAAAAAAAATTTAAAAAAATAAAAATTAACAAAATTAAAAAAAAAAAAATAAAAATTAATAAATTTAAAAAAAAATAAAAATTAATAAAATTAAAAAAATAATAATTAACAAAATATAATAAAAAAAAATTAAAACCTTGGTAATATCAAATAAATTAAATAAAAAATAATGAAAAAAATAAAAAATTATGTTTTTATTTATTATTATTTTCATTTGTTTAAATAATTTTTATATTGACAAAATTAAAAAAAAAATTTTAAAAAAATTAAAAAATAATAATAATTAAAAACATGTTATTATTTAAATAAATTAAAAAAATAATGACAAGAAAAAAATTAAAAAAAAATCTTAAAAAATTTAATAACAATTAAAAAAAAACCTAATATCAAAATTAATAAAAAATAATAATAAAAAAGTTAAATAGTTGAATTTAATAAAAAATAACTGATAATATTTAAATACAAAAAACAAATTAATAACAGGCTTGCAGGGTAATTAATTTTCATTATATATTTTTTCAAGATTAAATCTTGAATTCAATCCTTCCTTAGAAAAAAAAAATAATTTCTCTTATTGTTTTATAATAATAAAAACATTTTTATTTTATTTTTTTAATAATGTTTTATTATATTTTTTATTTATTATTCTTTTATTTTTTTAGATTAATTAATAATAATATTTTTTTAATTAAACTTGTTTTTATATTTCTATAATTAATTTAATTTTATTAATTTATTAATCCTTGCTAGTCTGTTTGCAATAAAAAAAACAAATATTTGTTTTTTTATTTTTACAAAAATACACATTTTAATATATAAACAAAAATCTATATATACATAATTAAACCTTTACACAAATTATTATATATTATAGTATATATTATATATAAACAAAATTCCTAAACATTTAAAATCATATTTAAATCTCTTACAAATCGAAAAAAACATCCAAAAATATACACAAAAAAAGTTTTGAAACAGAAAATAAACAAAAAATGTTATTATAATAAAACAAATTAAAAAAATATAATAACAAAATTAAAAAAAAATATACATAATAAAAATTTAAAAATAAAATAAATAATTAAAAAAGAAGTTCAATTAAATAAACAAACAAATTAATTAATTAAAAAAAACAATACGGATTTTTAATAATTTTTTTTTGGATGGTATGGATTAATTAGAAAAAATTCTCTAGGGTTCTAAAGCCTAGATTAGTTACAAAATATTTTTTTAAGGATTCTGAGGGGCTGGATTAATTTGAAAATATTCTTTCAAGGTCTGTATTAATTAGAAAATATTTTTCCAGGGATTCCGAAGGACTGAATTTATTTGAAAATATTTTTCAAGGCCTCACAAGGCCTGAATAAATTTGAAAATTTATCAGCCTATAGTTCGAACGAGTGAGGAAGAGAAGTTGATAGAAAATACTATAAGCTACCCAAAACAGGTATGGGCGATAAATAATTTTCAACCCTATAAGTCTCCTGGTCCTGAACGAGTATTAGCCTTTCTGTAGGACATTTTTAGGGTTTGTCTATTTCAATCGTACATACCTAGTCTATGGAAAGAGGTAACAGTGATCTTCATCCCGAAAGCCGAGTCATACTTTACCAAAAGACTATAGACCGATTAGTCTCTCTTCCTTTCTACTCAAGACTTTAGAAAGGTTATTAGACTCAGAAATTAGAAACACTCCCAACATGCATACATCAAAGCCTTACATGAGGTGGTTGGATGCATCGAGAAGAATATGGAGTCCTCTGGCTACACTTTGGCATCATTCCTCGACTTTGAGGGAGCTTTTAACAATGTGAAGCTAGAAGCCATCCATTCGGCTCTCGTATACACAGGTTTCGATTCACTACTAACGGAATGGATTGATAGATTGCTGGAAAGCAGAATTATCAACTCATCCTTAGGAGAGAGTTCTGTGAGGAAATCTGTCAACAGAGGCACACCACAGTGAGGAGTACTATCTCCCCTTCTGTGGCTTCTGGTGATTAATGAGATACTGCTGAAGTTCGATCATCTTAGGATAAAGGTTGTAGCCTATGCCGATGATGTAGACCTGCTGGTTGGGGGTAAGTTTCTAATGACAATTGCAGATATTTTGGAGGGCGCCCTTTCAACCCTGTCTAACTGGGCATACGCCAAAGGTCTTGGTGTAAACCCCACTAAGACAGACCTGGGCATACGCCAAAGGTCTTGGTGTAAACCCCACTAAGACAGATTTAGGGCTCTTTACTAGGAAACCTAAGAATCCTAGTTTCCGCCCGCCATCACTGGGAGGAGTGAACCTAACCCGTTAACGCTGGATTTTTTAAATAATATTTTTAGAGCATCCCTAAGTCGTGAAATTTTTAATACGTATTTTTTATAGCATCGCTAAGACGCAGATTTTTGATTAAGTACTTTTTATAGCATCGCTATGACGTATATATTTTTGTTTTTAATTTTTATAGCATCCGAATGGAGTAGATTTTTTAATTTGTGTTTTTTATAGCATCCCTATGGCGTATGTTTTTTAATTACTATTTTTATAGTATCCGTAAGATGCGGATATTTTAAGTTATATTTTTTATAGCATCCCTATGACGCCGATTTTGAATTTGGTACTTTTTACAGCATAAATTTTAAAATATTCAATTTTTATAGCAAACCCTAAGTCGTAGATTTTTTTAATTTTTGTTTTTAAAGCATCCTCTTAGGCGTGGAATTTTAAAATTACATTTTTTATAGCATCCCTTAGGCAGGGAATTGCTTAAATAATATTTATTATAGCATCCTCAAGGCATAATTTTTTTTTAAATTTGTATTTTATATAGCATCCCTTAGGCGTGGAATTTTGTGTGGATTTCTTTAGTTTGTATTTTTATAGCATACCAATATTTTAATTTTTTATTTATTTTCACCTAAGGAATTTAGAAAATCCCAAATTTGGAAAATCCCGGAAAATTCCCTCATAAAGTGAAAGTGGTAATAATGATGTTTTTGACAGCTACTTTATCATGTAAACAACAACAACAACAATCACACAAATAATAAACAAAACTATTTTTCCATGACAGCCGTGCAATTTTTATCAGCGGCCAACAATTTGGAACCAACAATTTTTGGAATTCTTTAGGAAGGAAGGTTTCGCCCTCATTTATATGGACCTGGAAAGGTAAGTAAACAAAAAATGTGGTGGGTTTTATTATTGAATTGTCAAAAAAGAAATGAAAGAAAATGATTTTCCTTTTTATGACATTTCTACCATGACCTTTCTATAAACAGCTGACCGGCAACCATTTGACGATTCAAGACTGAAACCAGAAAATTCAGTACAAACCATAAACTCCAGATGGCTTCGAAATTTTATTATTTTGGTTTTGGCAGCAATCTCTTGGCCAAACGATTACACATACAAAACCCCACAGCCATACGAGTGGGTCCAGGGAAACTAGAGGTAAGTGGTATGTGAAAAAAAAACACAAATCGAATTTATTACGAATTCCCTTTTATTGCAGAATTATAGTTTAGATTTTTATTTCCCCTCCAAAAGATGGATGGGTGCGGCGGCCACAATTGTACCCACCAAAAATGATCATGTTTGGGGTGCCATTTGGGAAATTGATGGCAGTGATTTGGAGCATTTAGACAAGTGGGTATTCGGATTCTTACAAGTTTAAAACATCTTCAAATGTCTCTTTTTTGTTGGCTTCCAGTCAAGAAGGTGTCCACGAAGGCATTTATACACCCATCACGGTCGATGTTTATTGTCCACCTTTTAATAAGCACATTGAATGCCGGGCATATCATTTATGTCGCCAACCGGAGGGCCATTTAAAATTGATACCCAATGAAAAGGTACCCACGGAGAGGCAACCATCATTGACATATCTAAAAACCTTGGTGAAAGGTGCCCAAGAGACGGGCATCCCACTGGATTATGTCCAATGGCTGAAACAGATTCGTCACAATTCCCAGGTGGCTGAATATTTTGAAAAGCAACTGGATTTGGCGGATGTGGTTTTGGAATAAGGAACGGAATGTAGGTTTTTTTTAGTGTTCTATAACACCCACAATGTTGATAAATAAAGTACAAAAGGAAATGTATAAATAAATAAGTAACCAAAAACAAGAATTTGACAAAAAAAATCTATTATTTAAAATCTACGCCGTGGGGGCCTTGAAAAACATATTTCCGAATTACTCTCGACATTTAGAATCTTTAAAACTAGTATTTTCTAATTAATCCAGACCTTCGGAGTTCCTGAAAAAAAAACAATTTCGAACTAATCAAGGCCTTGAAAAAATATTTTGGAAATAATTTCGACCATCAGAAACCTTGAAAAAATATTTCCGATAAATCCAGACCTTTAATCCTCAAAAACATAGTTTATTATTAATACAGGCCCTCAGAGGCCTTGAAAATATATTCCGGGCATAATTTAGACCTTCAGAGACATTGAAATAATATTTCCGAAAAAAATCCAGACCTTCAGAATCCTCAAAAACATAGTTTATTATTAATACAGGCCTTGAAAATATATTTCGGAAATAATTTAGGCTTTTAGAGATCTTGAAAAAAAAAACATTTCCGAACAAATCCGCACCCTCAGGGTCCTTCAGAATATTTAAACAAATAATTTCTAATTAATACAGTCCTCCAGAAGCCTTAAAACAGGCTCTCAGAGGCCTTGAAAAAATATTGCGGACATAATTTAGGCCTTCAGAGACCTTGAAAAAATATTTCCGAAAAAATCGAAACCTTTAGAATTCTCAAAAAACATGTTTTATTATTAATACAGGCCTTCAGAGGGCTTGAAAACTATTTAGGAAATAATTTAGGCTTTTAGAGGGCACCTTCAGGTCCCTCAAAAAATATTTTCTAATTAATCCAGGCCCAGAGAAGTCTTGAAAAAATATTTCCGAACTAATCCAAATTATCCAAGACGTCCTGAATGCTTGAAAACCTATTTCCGATTTACTCCCGACCTTCAGAATCTTAAAAAAAAAAAACATTTTCTAATTAATCCTTGACTCCAGAAACCTTTAAAAAATATTTTCGACCTAATCCGCACCTCCAGGATCCTCAAAAAAATATTGTCTAATTACTCCCGACCTACAGAATCTTTTAAAAAATATTTTCTAATTAATCCAGGCCTCCGGAAGCCTTGAAAAAAATATTTGCCGACTAATCCGCGAAATCAGGATCCTCAAAAACCCGTTTCTAATTAATCCAGGCCTAAAAAAAACTATTTCCTAACTAGATCTTCAAAATATATTTCGGAAATCATCCAAGCCTCTAGAAATCCTGAAAAAAATATTTCCGGAAATCCAAGCTTCCAGGAACCTTCAAAAAGTATTTTCGAAATAATGCTGGCCTCCCGAACCCTTAAATATTTTCAAATTAATCCGCTCCTTCATAAAAAAATATTTTCTAATTAATCCAGGCCTTCAGATGCCTTGAAAAAATATTCCGGAATAAATCCGCACCTCCAAGATCTTCAAAACAATATTTCTTATTCCTCCTGACTTTAAGGATCCTCAAAAAAAATATTTTAGAATCAGCATCCCTAAAAAAACTATTTTTTAATTTATCCAGGCCTTCAGAGACCTTTAAAAATGTTTCCGAAATTGTCCGCAACTTCCGGATCCTCAAAAAAAATTTTTTTCTAATTAATTCAGGCCTCCAGAAACCTTAAAAACAGTATTTCCGAATTAATCCAAATCTTCTGAATACTTGAAAAAATTAATTTCCGAATTACTCCGGACCTTCCGAATTTTTAAAACAAATATTTTCTAATTAATTCAGAGACCTTGAAAAATATTTCCGCATTAATCCGCATCTTCAGGATCCTCAAATTTTTTTTTTCTGTTACTCCCGACCTTCAGAATATTTGAAAAAATTAAATTTTTTTATAAAATATTTATATCCCTTTATTAATTATACAAAAAAAATGTATATACAAACATAGTTGTTGGAATTTAACTTAAAGTTTACTTTGACTTTTCGATTTTTGTAGAAAATCAGCAATGGCTTTCTGATAAACTGGCCCCCGACGTAATTTACCAATTTCCTTGAGTTCGGCCTCCAATGCCTTCAGCAGCTGCTCACGATGATTTAAACGCATTAAATTCTTACTAATTGCCACCGACTCCCATGGTAGTCGTGAATATTCTTCAAGTTTAGGCCACAATCGATTTTCAACATCCTGCAAGTCAACATAAATGCGGGTGACAAAACCCAATTGCTCGGCTTTTTCGGCAGAAAGTTTTTCACCAAACAGCAACAACTTGGAAGCCCATGATTGGCCAAAATGCTGCACGAAAGTATACGATGAACATGCCTCGGCACATAAACCCAACTGGGAAAATGGTGTTTGAAAATATGCCTCCTTGGTGCAGACACAAATGTCACAGAGAGCGGCCAGCGTAAAACCAATACCAATACATGGACCATTTATTAGGGCAACAATGATTTTGGGGCACACAATAATCGTCTTGACCAAAGATCTTAAGATATAATTTGCCCCATAAAAATAATCTTCAGGGTTAGGATAATCCTGCAATTGTTTAAGATCGGTACCCGCACAAAAAACCTGCCCATAGCCGGTTAGTAATATCATTTTTACATCTTGATTATGGGTGGCTTCACCAATGGCAGCAATTAAATCGTAAACAGCATTACGATTTAAGGCATTCCTGCTGGCCGGGCGATTGATTTTCAATATCAAAATATTGCCACGAAGTTCTTTAATTATTTCACTTTTGCGCAATTTATCAGAGGTGCGTAAATGTTTTTCACGTTCAACGATTTCTTTCAGGGACAAGGTGGTGGCGTTGGAGCTTGTCATCTTCGTGGAGTAGATAGTTCACAACTGACTGGTAGGCTGGCTGGAACAAAACCCCACAACCAGCTAATTGAGACTATCTTATGTATACTTGTTTATTTTGTCTTTTCTTGTCTGTGTAGCGAAAAAAAGAAAGAAAAAGAGAATAACAACAAATAATTAACATAATAAACTGATATATGTATATTTTGTTTACTGATAACAAACCTGGATCACTGCACCAACAACAACTAGTAGTAGTCTTTGTACCATGGAATCCGACAAATAGGGGACGGCTATAAGTAATATGCATACACACTGTCACACATTGAGGAGATACCATAACACTTCACTCTCACTTTAATGATCATTATATGTGGATTTGTTTTCAAAACAAATGTTTTTTTATTTTGTATTTCAATTTTATTTTTTTAATAAAACTATTTTTCTTTAATTTGTATTCTTGGGTTCAAACGACAACAAAGCAGCTGTTATAGCGACTGCTGTCAAGAGATTGTTGTCATTCAAGGCAGAGAATAACATTGGGGCTCTCTCATTATCAAAGTGCATTGGAGCTCACTCTCACTATGAAAGTGCATTGTCAGCGCACTCACACACAACACAACGGGGCATGCCTGCCGCCACTTTAATGCTCATTATATGATTTTATACTGTTATTGTTGTTGTTTGTTTTATCTACAAAAACAATTGTTATTTTGTTTTCTATATTTAACTTTAATTCTTTTGGTAAAATTCCATTCTTCAATTTAATATTAATGGCTTCACTAAAAAAATGACAACAAAGCAGAAGCAACGGTTGCTCTCAAGAGATTGTGGCCATTCAAGGCAGAGCATGACATTGGAGCACTCTCACAGAGTGCATTGACATGCCTCCCACCATTTGAATGATCATGATGTATGCTTGTTGTTGTTTTTGCGCTTTTCATTAAACATATGGGAGACAAACAGTTGACAATTGCTCATTATATGATTTTATATTGTTGTTGTTTTAATTAAAAAAACACACAATTATTAGGTTCGTTCGTTTACTCAATAATTTGTACGAATTTGTACAAATTATTACAAAATGTTGTTCGTTTACCCAAAAGTCCAGTAAAAGAGAGTGAATTGAGAGAGCAGATTTGACAGTTGTGTTACTGAGTATTTGCAAATTCTTACAAGGAAAATTAGGTGTGTCTGGTTACCCTAAAGTTTGTAACAATTGTTACAAATTGTTACTGGAAGTCGTCTGTTAACCCAAAAGTTCTGCAAAAGAGAGCGGTTGGAGAGAGAAATTTTGACAGTTCTTTCAGTGAGAGTTTGCAAATTCTTGCTGGAAAAATTTCTTCTTGCAATCTCTTGCAACTCTTCTTCTTCTCATACATCGACATTCAATCAGATGTTTTCTATTGTTTGTTTATTTATTTTTGTGCTTTCAATTTGAAAATAATTTTTTTTGGAATTAGCAAGACTAATTGTTTTTGTTTTTGTTAAACTGGTTGTGTTTTCTTTCTTTTAATTCTTTATAATGGCGGACAAATTGGTTTGTTTTGACAAATCAGCTGATTAGTTGCAAGCTTCTGCAGGGATGCCGTCTGTTTACTTTTCGCATTTTTCTTGCAAAAGAGAATAAAACTACCTTACTCTCTCAGAAAGAAGTTACTGGACAATTCCTGCAGGGAAAGTAACCAGACACACCTATTTACTCAGTAAGAATTTTCTTGTACCATCAGCTGATATTTAATCAGCTGTTTTGTTATGTTTTGTAAACAAACAAAAAATTGTTCTCAAGAAAATTGATTGTTTTGTGAATTTTATTTTGATTTTGTATCATTAAATACCAAAATGGATGAAGAAAACGCAAGTATTTAAAAATAAGAGTAATAAGAGTAATTGGCGAACGATTTTTTAGGTTCCAAATCGAAACAAAAAAGTGTGCATCCCTAACATGTCTGGAACACCATCGGTTATGTCCACCCCCATATCAATTGCAGATACAGGAATAACATGTCACAACCCTTTTAAATGTTTATGGGTAACAAACAACATCAATTTTCCGCTTGTTATCCATTTTTCTAATAAAAATGCTGTTTTATAGTTTGCGCCAATTTGTTTGTTGTTTTAATCAGCTGTGTCGAAACAATCTTTTTACTGGATGTTGTTCGTTTACTTTTTGCAGTTTTCTCTCTTGAAAAGGAAAAATTCGTATTTACTCTCTGCAAATTCTTACTGAGTAAATGTTACTGGGAAAGTAAACGAACGAACCTATTATTTTGTTTTGTATTTATCTTTAATTTTAATAAAATTCCAGTCCTTTAATTTGTATTCATGGCTTCACAATAAGAAAAGTGACAACAAAGCAGCAGTAGTAGCGACTGCTGTCAAGAGATTGTCATCCAAGCCTGAGAATAACATTGGAGCTCTCTCATTATCAAAGTGTATTGGAGCTCTCTTTCACCATCCAAGTGCACTGTCAACTCAGCCACACACAACACAACAACATAACTGCCGCCACTTTAATAATACATAATTATTGTTTTTTTATATTGTTATTGTTGTTTGTTTTATCTTCAAAAAACAATTCTTATTTTGTTTTCTTTATTTAACTTTAATTCGTTTGATTAGATTCCATTCTTTAATTGAATATTCATGGCTTCACAATAAAAATAAATGACAACAAAGCAGCAACAACGGTTGCTCTCAAGAGATTGTTGTCATTCAAGGCAGAGCATGACTGCAGCACTCTCACAAACAAAGTGCATTGACAAATCACCCACATACACAACGCATTAACATGCCTCCCACCATTTGAATGATCATGATGTATGATTGTTGTTGTTTTTGCGCTTTTCATAAAACATATGGGGGGGCAAACAGTTGACAATTGATTGAAATCTATAGCAGACGTTGGGGGAGTAATTTGATTTTAATTAAAATTAAATAGAAATTTTAAAGAAATTTATTTAAAAAATGGTATGCAAATCACAAAAAAACCTGTAAATGAGGAAAGAGAACAACATACAGTCTATTTTATAAGCATTAAGAAGCGAACAATTACTTTGCAAAGCAATTTTTTATGGATTTCAAAAGGAATCTATTTTTGGTGGGAATTATCAGAAGCAAAGATGGATTAAAAAGGATAAAGATTTTTGAAAGGATTAAAAAAGGTATGCAAAATTAATTAGAAAATATTTGTTTAAGAATCCTAGAGAATTGGTTTAATTAGAACATTTTTTTAAGGTTTCTAAAGGGCTGGAAAAAATATTTTTTCCAGGGACTCATTTTTCGAGAATTCTGAAGGCCTAGGCTAATGCAAAATGTTTCAAGGACTCTGACTAACAGGTTTAATTACAAAACCTAAAGGCCTAAATTAATAAAAATATTTTTTCCAGGGACTGACCACACCTGGATTAATTAGATAATACATTTTCAAGCCCTCTGTAGCAACATGGACCTGTTTTGCTTAGAAAAAATCAAGAAATATAACGGCCTAAGGATTCGGAGAAGGATTGTGATGGCCAAAATATGCTACTATGGTCTAAGTAGCAGTTTAGAAACAAGGTCTCCTTCCGCCAGACCAAACTCACACTTTACAAGACGCTGAAACTACCCGTGCTGTTATATGGATCTGAAGCATGGGTACTTGCGCAAGCAGATGAGGCAGCTCTTGGGGTGTTTGAAAGAAAAATTCTCCGAAAGATCTACGGGCCGATCTGCGTCGACGGTGAATATCAGCGTCGAATGAACCACGAGCTTTACAATTTATACGCGGACATCGACACAGTCAGTCGTATTGAGCTGCAGCGACTTCGATGGCTAGGCCATGTTCCAGCTCAAAAGGCTGTAAAAACGAAACAACTGATGGTTCCCGTAGAAGGGGAAGGCCACGAATCAGATGGAAATACCAAGTAGAAAACAACATTTTGGTCTTTCAAATTTGCGCACAAGAAAGATCTTTTTTAAGCTCGGCTTAACTCGGCTTCTGTAACAAGCTATGTAAGCAAGTATCTGATTGGGAAATATTTTGGGAAAGGATTTTGAAGGCCTGGGTTTGATTTTGAAGGTGAGGATTAATTCGAGAACTCTGGAGGCCTGAATTAATTAGAAAATATTTGTTTAAAGATTCTATAGGTCGGGATTAATTCGAATTTTAAAGTCTCCGTAGGCCTGGATTCAATAGAAAATATTTTTTAGAAGGTCTGTAATAATTAGAAATTATTTTTTGAGGGTCCTAAAGGTGCGGATTAATTCGGAAATATTTTTGTTTTAAATTTTCTGAAAAATATTTTTTTTAATGATTCTGAAGTTCGAGATAAATTCGAAAAAAAAAATTAAAGGTTTCTGAAGGCCTGAATTAATAAGAAAATATTTTTTAATGATTCTGAAGATTAGAAAACAATTGTTGAGGATCCCGAAGGTGCGGATTAATTCGAAAATATTTTTCAATGTCTCTGAAGACCTGAATTAATTAGAAAATATTTTTTTATGGATTCTTAAGGCCTGGATTAATTAGAAAATGTTTTTTTTATGAATTCTGAAAATCGGGATTAATTCGAAAATATTTTTTTCAAGGCCTGGAATAATTAGAAAATATTTTCTAAGGGTTCTGAAGGTCTCTGAAAATATTTTTAGGGATTCTGAAGGTCGGGATTGATTCGGAAATATTTGTTCAAGGTTTCTAGAGGCCTGGGTTAATTAGAAAATATTTTGTTATGGATTCTGAAGGTCGAAGTTAATTCGGAAATATTTTTTCAAGGCCTGGAATAATTAGAAAAACACTTTTTTAGGGATTCTGAAGTTTGGGATTAATTCAATAATATGTTTTCAAGTCCTGGAATAATTAGAAAATAGTTGTTTAAGGGTTCTGAAGTTCGAAATTAATTCTAAATTGTTTTTTAAATGTTTCTGAAGGCCTGTATTAATTAGAAAATATTTTTTGAAGGTGCGGATTAATTCGGAAATACTTTTTTCAAGGCCTGCAATAATTAGCAAATTTTTTTAAGGATTCTGAAGTTCGGGATTAAGTCGAAAATATTTTTTTAAAGGTTTCTGATGGCGCAGATTAATTCGGAAATATTTTTTTAAGGCTTCTGAATGTCTGCAGTGCCTCTGAAATATTTTTTAAGGATTCTGAAGGACCTTCAATTTTCTCATCTTATCATCACCTGAGGCTTCCCTTTTGTAAATAAAACACCAATTTGTTTTTTTTTCGGTTAGATGAAATTATTATTCGTTATTTATTTCATCCAATATTTTTTTGTGGTTTATGATTTTTTTCTTTAGCTTTCAATTTTGAGGGGGCGGGTAAATACCTTCTTCATTCATAGAGGTTGCAGTATTTTGTTCTTTTCTAAAGAAAATATACAATTTTATAAAAATAAAAAATTGGGCCAAATTGTTAATGAAAAAGTTAATAACAGAAAATTAAAACAAAATAGGAAAAAACTTAAAAAAGAAAGACATTTTTGAAATAGAAAGTAAAAGGATTGGGTTTTGAAAAAATAGCATCTATTGGTTTTTAGTTTTTTTTTTTCAAAAATACTTTTTTGGGGGCATTTGAAAACCACTGGATTGAAGGAGTTGTTGATGGTGGCTAAGTGATTGTTGTTGGTTTCCAGAAAGTAGGCAAAGTTGGGTTAGGGTAGGGTTTTCGTTTTTGTTTTTTTAATATAACTTAATATTGTGAGAGTTTTTATTAATTCTTTGTTTTAACATATAAAATCACATTGAAATTTGTGTAGATTTGTTGAACGTCATATCATCATCTCTATATATTTTGTTTTTTATAAATTTCTAAATTTGATATATTTATGTTATATGTGTGTGTGGTACACATGCTTGTTTTTGTTTTTAAGTGTTATATAATTTGTCTATTTTTTGTTTTTAATATTTTAATAAACACCTTTATAGTTCTATCTATGTTGTTGTTGTTTGCTTGTTATTCTTAAAGAGTTTCAAAATAAACATAAAATAAAAAATAGAGTTTCAAAATCAATAAAATAAAAATAGGGGCGGGTTGAAAAAAAAATTCGATCACTTCAAGAATATAGCAGGGTTCTAGTAATATAGTATATATTTTTGTTGTTGTTGTTGTGTGTTTGAAACCAAAACAAAAATTTACGTTTGAAACATAAATCAAAGCATTTCTAGTTTCAATTTTTTATTATAATTATTGTGTGTTGTTATCGTGGTTGGGATTTTGTGTTGAATGATTCTATTTCTTTTTGCCCTTGCTTTCATTTTCGTTGACAATTTTCTTTTTCAAGGCATCCTTGTAGTCCAGAATATTGCCATTCCATTTGGTGACTGTTTCATTTTCACAAATCCAAATTTCTTCGGCGACCTGGAAACAGCAACAAAACAAATTGATAAAAAAAATTAAAATCATAAAAATAATTATCTCCCTTACCTGATTAATCAATCGGAAATCGTGAGAAACCAACACCATACCACCATCAAAATCATTAATGGCATCAGCCAATGCATCAATCGTTTCCATATCCAAATGATTGGTAGGTTCATCAAGCAACAGCAAGTGAGGCACCTGCCATGCCAACCAGGCAAATACAACACGACAACGTTGACCATCGGACAGTTGGCGAATGGGGCATACCTGTTGACGGCCCGTCAAACCATAACGACCGATGATTTTACGCATTTCTTCTTTTTCTTTAACATCGGGGAAGGCACGCATCATATATTCCAATGGACTGGCATCCAAATCCAATAGTTCATGCAAATGCTGATGATAGCGGGCAATACGTAAATGGGAATTTTTACGAATCATACCGGATGTGGGCACAAGATCGCCATAGAGCAATTTCAACAGGGTTGATTTGCCAGCACCTGAAAGAAAAAAACACAACAACAAAATTAGAAACAATTTCCTAAGATTCAGAGGGGCTGAAATAATTAGAAAATAAATTATCAAGGTTTCGGAAGGGCTGGATTAATAAGAAAATAATTTTTCAAGGATCTTTGAGATGAATTAGAAAAAAAAAAACAAGGATCCTGAAAGTCTGTAATATTTTAAAAACATTTTTTTTCAAGGTTTCTGGAGGTCTCAATTAATTAGACAATATTCTTTTAAAGATTCCGAAGTTCGGAAACAATTCGGAAATTTTCTAAGGATACTGAATGCCTGTAATATTTTGAAAATATTTTTTTCAAGGCCTCAATTAATTCGAAAATATTTTTTTTAGAATTCGAAGTTCGGAATCAATTCGGAAATATTTTTTCAAGGTTCCTGAAAGACTGGATTATATTGATAATATTTGTTAAAGATTTCTGGAGGCCTCAATTAATTAGAAAATAGATTTTTTTAAGATTTCAAAGATCGGAATCAAATCGGAAATATTTTTTCAAGGTTCATAAAGGCCTGTATTTTTCCGGCAATATTTTTTCAAGATTTCTTAAGAACTGGGTTAATTCAGAATATTTTTTTTAAGATATCGAAGATCGGTTAAGGTTTCTGAAGGCCATGATTAGAAAATATATTTTTTTAAAAATTCGCAATTTTTTTAAGATTGCGAAAGCCGGAATCAATTCGGAAATATTTTTTAAGGAATCTGAAGGTCGAAATAAATTCAGAAATATTTGTTTAAGGATTCTGAAGGTCGGGATCAATTCGGAAATGTTTTTTTGGATTAATTAGAAAATATATTTTAAAGATTCCAAAGGTCGGGATGATCAACTCGGAAATATATTTTTAACGTTTCTGGAGACCTGGATTATTAGCAAATATTTTTTTTTAAGATTCCGAAGGTCGGAATAAATTCGGAAATATTTTTTCAAAGTTCCTAAAGGCCTGGATGGTTTCCGGAAGGTTTCTGAAGGCCAGGATTGATTAGAATATATTTTTTTTTGGATTCTTAAGGCCTGATTTTTTTTCGGGAATATTTTTTCAAGGTTTCTGAAGGCCTAGATCAATTAAAAAATATTTTTTTAAAGATTCTGAAGGTCGAAATCAATTCGGAAAAAAATTGTTCAAGGATCCTTAAACCCTGATTTTTTTTGGAAATATTTTTCTCACGGTTTCGGGAGGTCTGTATTAATTAGAAAATATTTTTTTTAATATTTGGAAAGTCGGAATCATTTCGGAAATATTTTTTTAAGGATTCTGAAGGCCTGGATTTTTTTCGGGAATATTTTTCCAAGGTTTCTAAATGCTAGAGTTGATTAGAAAATATATATTTTTGTAAATTCCGAAAGTCGGAATCAATTCGGAAATATTTTTTCAAGAATTCTGAAAGACTGTATTATTCCGGGAAAGTTTTTCTGGATTTCTTAGGGGCCTGAATTAATTAAAAAATATATTTTTTAAAGATTCCGAAGGTCGGAATCAATTCGTCAACATTTTTTAAGGATTCTGAAGGCCTGGATTAATTAGATAATATTTTATAAAGATTCTGATCAGTTCGGAAATATTTTTTTAAAGATTCTGAAGGCCTAGATTATTTTGGAAATATCGGAATAGATTAGGAAATATTTTGTAAAGGTTCCTGCTGGCCTAAATTATATTTAAAATGTTTTTTAAGGTTTCTTGAGGTCTGGATTAATTAGAAAATATAAGTTTTTAGGATCCCGATGGTCAGGATTAAGGTTCCCGAAGGCCTGGTTTTAGGTTCCCGAAAGCCTGGATTATTTTGGATTTTTTTCAAGGTTTCTGGAGGCCAAGATTAATTAGAAAATTTTTTTTTAAGATTCCGAAGTTCGGAATACTTTTGGAAATATTTTTTCAAGGATTCCAAAGGTATGGATTATTTCGGGAATATTTTTCAAGGATTCGGAAGGCCTCAATTTTCAATTTCAATTTATTTCATAAACGAGAATCTAGCCCAAAGGGCCAAGAGCGATTCATAAAACATTAAATTAAAAAAATATTTTTCAAAGATTCTAAAAGCCAGGATTAATTCGAAAATATTTTTACAAGGACTCTGAAGGAATCATTAATTAAAAATATATTTGTTTTAAAGATTCTGAAGCCTTGCAATAGTCAGAAAAATTGTTTAAAAATTCTCTTAAAGGACTCTGAAAACTTTTTGAAAGAACTCTGAACTTACCATTAGGTCCCACCAAAGCCAAACGTGTATCCAAATCAATACCGAATTCCAAATTTTTATAAATCCATGGGGTATTCTCATTGTAACGGAAACTGACATTCTGTACCATAATCACCGGCGGTGGTATGGTGCCACACGATGGGAAATAGAAATTCAATACCTTGTCATCCGAGACCTTTTCCGTCAAACCTTGCGCCACCATTTTGGCCAATGTCTTTTCCTTGGATTGGGCTTGTCGGGCCAATTTCGCAGAACCGTGACCGAAACGAGCAATATAATTTTTCATATGGGCAATTTGATCCTGTTCCCAGGCATATTGTTTCGCTTGATTTTCCAATTGTTCCATGCGTGTACGTACGAAAGCTTCATAGTTGCCACCATAGTATTTCAAACGTTTCTGGGTCATATGGATAATGTTGGTACACACACCGTTAAGGAAATCCTGGGAATGCGATATAATGACTAGAATACGTTTGTATTCTTTAAGTTCTTCTTCCAACCAGACACAAGCATCCAAATCCAAGTGATTGGTCGGTTCATCGAGTAGCAACAGATGGGGTTTGACGAAAAGGGCACGGGCCAAAGCGATACGCATACGCCAACCACCTGTAATGCGAAAAAATAAATTAATTATCTTTGGATTAGGGTAATGTAAAGTATTCCCCACTTACCAGAAAAATCTTTAGCCTGCTTCTGTTGCATTTGTTTGTCAAAACCCAAACCATGGAGAATACGGGCAGCCTTTACCTCAGCCAAATCGGCAGCCATATCATCCAAACGTTCATAGATATCAATCAATTGTTCCTGATCATTGTCGTCTTCGCTCATGGCCAATTCTTCGGCCAGTTTTTCCAATTTAACACGCTCCTCATCGACCTCCATGACACATTGCAGGGCGGTCTTGGAACTGGCAGGAATTTCACGTGACAAATAGAAAATATCCATGTGTTCGGGTATGGGTACTTCACGATTACCCAACACAGCCAGCAGCGACGACTTGCCACAACCGTTTAGGCCAATAACACCATAACGACGGCCACAATTCAATTCCAACATGGTGTCCTGCAGCAATTCACTGCCAAAGAATGTTATGGAGAAATTTTCTATTTTAATATCACGTGAACGGGGATGAGAGGCCAGGGAACCGGTACAGGCTCTAGCTTCGGCCGAAATGCGTGCCTCCTCTTCCAATTTGGCACACAATTTCTCTTCTTCGGTCATTTCGCGGGGAGGTTCAGCATTGCCATTAGTGACACCATTGGTTTTCTTGGACGACGAAACGGTGGTGATTTTTTTGTTGCGTGCATCCTTTTTGCGTTGGGCATCGCGTTTTTTCGAATCCGAAGGCATTGTGGCTTAGTTTTTGTTCGGTTTTCTTTCCTGGGGGGAGCGTGACACTGATCTCTTACGAAGAAATGTGGAAAAAGTTTAGCTAAAAAGAGATGAAAGAAGCACAAAAATTAGCAAAATAATTCAAATAGTTGCTTCATGGCATAGTCTTGAGCAAAACAGAACAAAGTTGAACAGGTGTCTCGAGCAATGGATGGACATATAAAAACACACAGAACACCACGAAAATTGTTGAAACACCTAGCCAATATTTTTTCCAATGGACCTGTATTATTTTTCCTTTCCATTTCTGTCAGCATTTCCCGCAAAATAATAAAGAAATTAACGTATTTTTCTATTTCTTGCAATAAATTGATGAACATGCTCCTCTTTGCTTGTGTGCCTGCAACAGCATACTAAAAATGACAGCACTTCATGATGGCACACACTGAACATACCCCCTACATTGTTGACAATAAAAAAAAACGTTTTTCTCCCCCAACTCATTCTCTCTCACAAAAATTAAATGTGAGGAAACCCCCACAAGAGAACGATGTAAAAAAAGAACAGACACAGAGAGAGAGACGAAATTGACGAATCGCACATGTCTGCGAAATGATGGAACAAAGAAATGGATAATTATAAAAAAGAAATATTACAAATTTTTTTTATAAAATATTAAATTCATCATAGGGAATTGAGAAAAAGCATTAACGTTAATAAAACCCCAATGATATTTAATGCCCTCAACACTTCCACCATGATTGACCCTGAAAAATGAAAAATCCAATAAACACCAAAACGAAATCGGTACGCCAGCCCATACCCATAATCGAAATCATCTATTGTTACAAACACCATCATTTTGCCATAAAAAGCATGAATACCTGATACCTTTCCAATCAAAGGCAATGCGATGAAGAAAAAAATGATTATATACGACCAAAAAAATCACAAAATTTTCCGCATGCAGGCACACACACATTCACAACACCATAATACTTTTTTCCCCTTTTACTACTCACAAAGCTCAATTATTAATTTCAACGAAAAAAAAAATGGTATGATTCAACTTTTTTCTTTGTGACCAATTTCCTTTTAAATCTTTTTGTCGTTTTTTTTGTTTTCAGCTTTGTTCTGTTTCACTTTTTCTGGATTTCTTCGTAAAAAATAAACGAAACGAAGAAAATTTCAGAATTAAAAATTCTTATATTTTCTTCACGTGTTTGCTTTCGTACCGAGACCGACGAGCCAACCACCACACACAACGACGATTGGCTTTGAAGTGAGAGAGAAATGTTCTGCGTTCGTTTTTTGACTGGCTGTCTTACCTTTTGCAATGTAATTGTTTTTAAATAGATACTAACAAATTAAATAATAATATATGAATTTGTAATGAAAATTTAATAAAGTTAATTATTTAAAATTTAATTTTTTGTAATTTACATTATTTTCACAAATAAAATAGAATTTTGTGCACAATTTTAATGCGACTGGCGCGACAAATGTCAATATGAGGTATGTTCAGTTAATGACACAGATGTGTTGATAAGGAGCAACCAACAATTGAACGTAACATTGTGGCAAAATATAAGAAGAGTACATTTCCTCAAATTAAGTCATAAAAATGAATAAACAGCAAGAAAATAATTAAAATAATGTAATTAATTTCGAAAATGGATTTAATAATCAATATATTAACAAATTAAGTGTTATTTTGAATGCATTGCAGTATGTTCAGTTAAGGCCACAGATGTATTTTGAACGGGTGCTACTTAAAAGTGAACGTAAAATGGTGGCAAATTGAAAGCTGAGCGTATTAACTCAAAATCTTCACAACAAATTATAAATTCATAATGAAAAACAATATAATGATTTATTTAAAGCATAAAATCCATATAACTTTTATTATTTTTACAAATAAAGTGTTAATTTAAATGCGGGAAAAAATTGCATTGGAGTATGTTCAGTTAATGCCGCTGATGTATTTTAAATGGGAGCTACACATAATCGAACGTAACGTTGTGACACAAAAATGGAGTACGCTACAATAAATTGAATTAAATGTGAATGTGTAATCCGAATATGAACAATATACATTAAATACCATTCAAATTCTCACGTCATTGTTTTTACCAAATCAACATTGCACAATTTTACAATGTGGTATGTTCAGTTAATATCATGGGTATGTTGCAATGGGATGATACCTAACATTGAACGTAAGCATTGATAATGTGAATCTTAAAGAAATGGGTCCAATTTCTATAAATGGAGTAAAATATGATTTTTGTCAATAAAAAATGTATAATTTAGATTGAAGAAAACCAAATTCCAATAAAAAAGTTATTATTTTCACAAAATAATATAGATTATTGCTCACAATCGTAAAATGTGGTACGTTCAGTTAATGCAATGGGTACGTTTTAATAGTGGGCTACCTAAAATTGAACGTAGATATTCATAATGTAAAACGTGATAATTTTGCATTTTTAATAAAAATCAATTAAATTCATCGAATAAAAATAAAATTAAATGAAATATTTATTATTTTAACTGTGTGCATTGATTTCTTTCTGCATTTTCTTATAAATGGCAAACATGTTAGAATGGGGTATGTTCAGTTCTTGAGATAAATATGATAGAGATAGTGACTGGCGTCTTAAAATTAAACATATTACAAATTAAACAATTATTTTTAATTTAACATTAATGAAACTGTTTATTTAGAGTTTATTTTTCAATGTTTATAAATGTTTTACTCAATAAAATATATATTTTGCCTAATACTACATTGTGCTGGATTTCGTTGACCTAGTGTGTTTAAATTCTCAAATCCATTACATATATGTGTAGGTTAATCCGATAAATATTTCTAGTGTACATGCCGTTGGGACTGTAACAACAGCAATTATTTCAAATAATGAATTGAAATCATAAAAAATGGACAACCAAAAATTGTCTTTTATTATTTATTCATTTATTAATTGCAAGGTTTAATCCATTATATTTATTGATGACTAATTTATCCAAAAATTAAAAAGGCAATAAAGAATACACGAGCTGAAAACTTTGTTGTCCCCTTTTGTTGTGTTAACAGTGTTATTAACACCATGGTACTTGGCTATCATTCAATTCTAATAACATTTAAAGAATGTAATTGTCCATAAAACCCATAATTGTCTCCTCGTTTTTTTACACATCAAAGAAGAAAAAAATGTTGCCTAATGAAAACATTTTGGAGGGAAAATAGATATATGTAAACCAAAATTAATATGGCCAATTATAAAGAGTATGGTAAAAGCAATAAATATTTACCATATATGCTACCCAGCAAACATTCTTATATACCCCGAATTTGGCATATTTTAATTGTTTCCGCATAATAAATACCGTACCTTGAACTCGTGCCGTATATGGATGGCGCGCACAACACACACAAAAAATACAACTCTACCACATAAGGGATTACACTGAACATACTCCGGCTGCTATGAATTGCCAATAAGAAGAAACTTCATTTATACGAGAGAGAGAGAGAGTAAGAAATCAGCTGGCTTGATTGGGTTTTATAAATTTTTGTATAAAATTGTGGTTAAATAATGTTAAATTAAACTTAAATTAATTAAATTATGCTATTTTATTTAATTATTTCCAAAAAAATTGAAGTTTATTAGTTATTTTTATGGGTTTCATTTAAACTGAGAGTGCCAGAGAGAGAGGGAGTTGCTGACAACCATAACGCCGTTAGCGCTAAAGCCATGGGCCTATGACTTTCAACGGCTCTTGCATTTGCCTGAGTCAGTTTTATTATTGTGTGGGGGCGGAAAGTTAGTGCTTCGTGTTTTATAGCGGAAAAAAATTTGTCGAAAAAAAGTAAAGAAAGTTTTATTTAATAAAAGAAAAAAAAAAAGAATAGAGAAAAATAAGATAAATTATAACTGAAAAGAAAATATATTGGAAATTAAATGAAATCTGTGTACCATTTAAAACAGGAAATTGCAAGGATTATCAAAAGGCAAGTTCGCTCTTGTCGTTGTCTCTATGTGTGTGCGTGTTGTTGGTGTTGTAATGTGTAGCCAGCAGTAGTGAAATAGCAAGAAGAAGCAGAAACGTTTACTCTGTGTCTTGTGTGGTTGGGGTTCCAGTAAGATTTTTTGTTGTTTGTTTGTGCGTACGTGTGTTTGTGTGTGTATGTGTTTAACAAACCGAAAGAGGGAAATGCAGTTTGATTAAGCGCACCAGGCAACGACAGCACAGCAACAAAACAAAGCCTGTTTAAACATTAGTTGATGTTAAGCCGCCGTCGCTGCCGCCTTGTGCTGGGGTTAATTTTAATGGAATTGTGAATAATTTAATGCAAACAAAAAAATATTTATTTAAATTAAATTCAAATGCAAAATAATTTGAAATGAAGTGGAAAAATATAAAATGAGAGTGTTTTTGTGAGATTTTGTGAAAATGAAGATATAATTGTGAACGCCGTTAACTCCATTTACCCACAATTGACTTGGTTCTTTCTCTCTACATGGTGGCTGACTGACTGTGGCTACACCCAAAAACCCAAAAAAACGAAGTATATGAATTTTTTTGTGTTAACAAAAAAAAAAAAATTGTTGTGTATTTTTTAACACTTCTTTATCTTGAAATTTTGAAATTAAAAAAAAAATCGAATCGGTTGTGTGTTTTTATCGCTTGTAAATGTCTTTGTTGTTGCATTGGTGGAAATAATCTTCAATTTTTTGTGGTGTTCCATCAGAGTTTGTGTGCTGCGTGGGAGTAAGGAACCATTTGGAGCTCCATAAAATGTTATGTGCAACAACAATAGAAGAAAATTAAGTTATTTTCTTTAAAAGAAATGTAAAGAAAAAATTACAAAAAAATAGTAATAAAAAATCCAATTTAGGATTTTCAAACCGCCTACTCAAATCCATAAAAAAGAAGAAACAAAAAGGAAGAAAAGAAAAAAAAAATATTTTAATACCCGTTTTGATGGTGTTACAACAACAAGTAATAATAAATACATAAAAATTAGTCAGTTAAGCCCACCATCGATCGGCTCAATACTACTTCCTTTCCTGAGGAGTTATTAAAATGTGATTTTTATTTCGTTGTATTCTTTTTTCAGAAGAAGGAGTTTTTTTAATAACAGTTGAAAAAAAAAAAAATACAAAACAAACTTGGCAAGAAAAATCTTGTTTTTTTTTAGTGCGTGTGTGTGTGTTTTAAAAATATTTTGTGGTGCTACATTCCCCACCTATATAATTTTTTTTTTGAGCCATCATCATCAATGTGCCGCTTATTTGCATACAGCTGAGATACGGCCACGAAGACCAAGAGTGTATGCCTGTAAGTGTGACTTTACCCACCAAAAAAATAAAAAAAATCGAAGTAACATCCATTGTCATCATCCACACACAGCGTGTAAACGTTGCTGTTGTTGTCACTGTTTTTTCTTTTACAACTCACGTTTTGTAAATTTTACAACAAAAAGAAGCAAAACAAAACAAAGCTTTACTTGTGTGCCATATCCACAAAAGCCAAAAAATCATCATCTGCAGCTGTCGAACTTCTTGTTTTTCCACGTCCATTAAGTCCAAGTAGTTTGTATTTGTCAAGTAGTTTGTTGTTGTTGTTGTCGCCTACACCCAGCAAGCCAGGCGGCTAACCCAAAAACCAAAAAAAACATCACATACACGACTTTTGATGTCCCAACTCTGTGTATTTGTGTCTGTTGTGTTGGCTTAAAGCAAAAATCAAATGTAATATGGATTGCAGTCTTGCAGATCGACAGCCATCAACATCGACGCCGTCACAATCTTCAGCAGCAGGAGCAACAGCCAACAATCATTATCAACAACAACAATCAGTTCATTATCTGGACGAAACTGTAAGTACCCCCCAAAAAAATCTAAAATCTATTTTGTTTATTTAAATAATTTCCATTAATTAACCAGAAACCGAAAGAAGAGTCTATAAATTAATGACAACCTCATTTTCAAAATGCATTTTTTTGTTTACTTTTCCCAAAAAAAATAAACATTTGCCCCAAAAATACAACAACTTTCCTCAATTCCAGGAAATTTTTTTTCTCCAATATCTTTCAACAAAAAATTGATGTAAACACTTTCTTTTAAGTACATGCACAGACACTTTCGTGCATTTGCTGCTGCATGCATCTTGCCGTAAGGTGTGAATGCTCTCTGTTCAATATTTTGTTTTGTTTACATTTTGCCCCAAAGGCGCTAAAAGGTTTTTTTTTTTCAGCGTCTCTTTACCTGAAACGGTACATGATCATCAATTGATTTCCTTTTGTAAAAACAGTGTTGCCAACCGATTTGCATTTCTTCTTTCTTTACTCCATTAAGTTCAATTTGTCACTATCAAATCAAATTAAAATACCGTTAGGTAGTAGATGTTCAGTGTTTTTTTCCTTAACTCCTTTCAATGAACCCACATCAATTTACCGCAATGTTGGTGTTCAGTGTTTTTATTTACATTTGCCAATATATGCAGACATTTCACATCCCAGTTACAGTGAATTGTCATCATTTTTCCTTTATTATCAACTCCTTTTAGTAAATATGATCAATTTACCGCAAGGTAGGTGTTCAGTGTTTTTTATTTACATTTGTTTACAAATGGAGCCATCTTTCTCTTGCTCTCTCATTTCTATAATGGCGTACTGTCATCTGAGCTTTCTTTCAAATGTCAGTGTTGCCAACACCAGAACAATTTACCGTATGCAGTGTTTTGTTTACATTTGCTTACCTTCTCTCTCTCCCTCTCTCTTCTTTCTATACAAAAACGGTCAGCTCCTATCAGAATAAATCAGTGCCACTTAATGCAAAGTAGGTGTTCAGTGTGCCGGTTTTTACTTTGTTTACATATCCTTGCCTTCTCTGCCGCTCTCTCTACTCAATAACGGTGAATTGCTTTTCTCAGATCTTATCAGAAAAAATCACTGCCACTTTAATGCAAGGCTGGTGTTCAGTGTGCCGGTGTTTTCTTTGTTTACATTTGTTTTCTTGTTAAGTCTGTTCCCACTGGCTCATAACGGCAAACGGTGATAATCACACATTCCTTTCGAATAAACAAGTGTTGCCAACATATGAAATGTGAGAGATCATTATAGGATGGAACGTAACGCAACATATGGTTGACGCAAATGCTAATAAGAAAATTGTATTCGTAATGAATTTTAATATTGGTAAATACTAATTTTATTAGGATTTCATTGTGGATAATAATTTACAGATATTTTCTAAAAATATAAAAACCTCGTAGAAAGTGTTGCCAACATGTGAACTGTGAGTGATCATTGTGGGATGTAACGTATGGTAGACGTAAGTGATCATTCTAATTAAAAAAATGGTATGCGTTATGGAATTTTAGTGGAAAAAATGCGATTTTATTAGAATTTCTTTTAAAAATTAAAAATGAAGAGAAAAATAAATAAAAAACTCGTAGAAAATGCATGGGAAATATCTTTCCTTTTAAAAATAAGTGTTGCCAACACGTGAACTGTGAGTGACCGTTATTGGATCCAACGTAATGTAACGTATGGTAGACGTAAGTGATCATTCTAATTAGAAAATTTAATGCGTAATGGATTTTTAGTTGGAAAAATGCGATTTTATTAGGATTGCATTCTGGTTAATAATGCACAGATATATTTAAAATATAAATCTTTCTATATATACATCTTTTTTAATAAAGAAATCATTTGAACAATATATTCTTTAAAAATATATACGAACAAGATTTAATAGAAAATAGTGACTATATTTTTGTTAATAGAATAGAATTAATTTATTTGGGAAATTAATTTTTTTAATTAAAAATAAGTTCGAGTAATTTTCCATTGCCTAAAAAAAAAACCAAACATTTTTTTTAAATAAATATTTTTATAAAAAAATATTATCCTGCCGAGACAGACAAATCCTTTGCGATAATTTTTTTGTTACAAAAAAAAAAAACTACGGATGAATTTTTTTGTTGAAAATTCGGCTAATATTCAGCTATAGAAAATATTATACGAATATTTTTTGCCTATTGAAAAGGTGGAAAATGTTTTCCTTTGGAAAATTTGTATCCACATAATTTTTTTCGATGGCTTTTTTCCAAACAAAAATGAATGCGGATTTTTTTTCTATAAATAAAAACAATTATTCGTATATTTTATTTGCACGATTTCTTCTTAATTCAAATTTATCCGTTTTTTTTTTTCAATGTTTAAAATATATACATATATATTTTTTTTTGAAAACATAGTTTTCCAAAATTTTTCAATTGTTAACATTATCCTGATCCTTTTTTCTCTCTTTTTTTAATGTACATATTTTTCTGGATAATTTTTCTTATTGAAAACATGGTCCTTAAATATTTTTTTCCCCAAAGGAATATTTTTTCCATAAAAAAGGCAATTTTTTTCTGCATACTTTATATAATTTTTTCTTAAACATTTGTTTATAAATTTTATCATTTCAAAAAATGTGTCTAGAATTTTTTTCTAATAGAAAGTATTAATTTTCTTTGGAAAACATTTATCTGGATATTTTTCCCAATAGAATATATTATTTCTAAATATTTACCAGTTGATCCACTGTTTATCAATACCCCACACCTGACAACCACACAAATTGTCCTGCTATTGTTTTAATTACATTTATTTAGCCTCAAAATTGTCTTTGATATCCTATTCTCCATTACTTGTAATTTATTAAACTACGATCTTATCTTTTCATTTGTTTTAATCCCCAAATGAACACTGATTGACAGCTACTTTTGATAATAACTATTTTATCAAAACAAAAGGATTTTTCAAAAAATTTATCACATTTATTCCATCAGCAGTAGTGGTGACCTTTTTTAATTCCTTTGAAAAAAGGATCTCCAGTTTTTCACAAGAAATTGTTTCATATTTAGTACCTGTTTGCACTGTGATAACAACGACGGTGTAACACGGTCCTTTGATCGTGTTGTTGAAGTGTTTGTTTTGCTCTCCTTTTGACATTTACACACACACACACACACTCACTTCTACGATTTTTTTTTAAATTGCACTTGCTATCTGGCGTTTCATCCAAGTGCTGATTCATTTCATTGTGGTTTTGTTTTTTTTTTTTTTTTAAATGAATTGCTTCTTTTGTTTTTCATATGAGAAATGCACTATCTTTCTCTTTTTATCAATCTCCCTCTCTCTGCCTCTGTTATTCCAAACGTTGTGATATTTCTCCATTGACCGTTAAGTATTGTTTGTTTTCCAATGGATTTCTCGTTTTATTTCATTGGAGACAAGCACTCTCTCTTTTTATCAATCTCCCTCTCTCTCATATTCCCATGTTGTGATATTTCTCCATTGGCCGTTAAGTTTTGTTTCATCATGGCTTTGTTTTGCTTTATTATTTGTTTTTAATACAGACTCCTTTTCTTGTTTCACTATCTCCATCTCTCTCTCTCTCTGTTTTACACACTCATTGTGATATTTAGTCATCTGGGGCCGTGTTTCATTTCATTGTGGCTTTGTTTTGTTTTGCACGTTTTTGCACTGTGTTTTCTTATTTGTTTGGAGATAGACTCCCGCTCTCTCACACCCACCCACCCACTCTCTCTCGCTCTTCTTCTTCTTACTGTAATCATAACATTACAGTGTAATGGGTATTTATTCACCGCAAACTGGAATCCAATTGGAATTTAAATTTTGTTTTGCTTTCCCCACCATTGTGTTTGCTGTTACTCAGAGATCTCTGCCGCTCGCTACGCTCAGTGTTTATTTCTGTGATATTTAACCGCAATGTGTCATTTTTTTAATATGGCCGAGTTGCCATACATCATTTATACGTTGCCAATTGATTTATGAGTGTGTTTACATTTAAAGCAATTTTATGACCCTTTAAAGCAATTTTATTTATTTTTTTGGGGGGAAATAATTAAAAATTAAATTTTAAATTATTTTTTAAGGAGAATACAGGTGGATTAAGGGGGGAAAGGAAACAAGTGTTGGTAATAATAAATTTCATCCCTTAAAATTTTTTCAGGTAGTAATTCCTCATTTCCATGACTCAGAATAAATAAAAAAGAAACTGTTGATATGAAATAAATAACAAAGAAACATTTTCATTTCTTCTTCATCCTTTAAATGGGGGTGTGTGTGCGCGCCCTTGTTAAAATTCCTTACTGCTGCTGCACTACTACTGTCCTTGACTGACAGTTCGTTTCGTTAGTGCAGAAAATTATTCTTATAAGGCAAAGAAGTGTGGCATAACCGAGTAGTGGTGGTGGGTATGTGTGTGTGTGCAAGTTCGTGCGGGATTATCTTGGGGGATTTGATTGGTGTTGCTGTTGTTGTTTACTTTTCTGATGACTCATAGTTTTCGTTTCGTTATTTAGCAAATGATTTTTTTCCCTTGGTTGTTCATCTTATTTTAGTTTTTTTCCTCCGATGATGAATTGCTGGCACACGACACACATGTATGGAATAAATTTTTGTGGGAATTTCACAATAAGCTTTCCCGCTTCTTTTTATACTATTTCTATACATAAATATATGTGTGTGTATGTTTGTCTATTTGTTTGTATGTATCCAGGGAAGGCAAAACTTCGAATTCATTTCGGAAAATGACAATTTCAGTTTTGTCTAATGACGTTTTATTTTTTTTGTTTTCCTATTTATGTGTGCAATCCAATCAACCACCACCCCCCTTTGGAATGATAGACAAATTCAGGAAATCTCAATAATCATTGAATGGTTAATAATAAGGGTTTTTATATCGATTGTTCTTTTTGCTGTTCTTTGCGATTGAGAGAGATTTTTGTCTATTCGAAGCCAGAGTAACAACAAAAGATAAAGAGTTAATTAGTCATGGTTAATTAGAAACCGGGTTAGATGAGTCATCTCAAAAGCAGAAAAAAAAACAAAAACAAAACGGCAAAAATAACTCGAAAAAGTAAAAAAAACACCTGCAAGTTAATGACGGTTTCTAATAGAGACTTTGTTCTGCTCGATATCCGGCAGAGCGAACATCCATTTGGGAATAATAATAATCGGCATATTATCAAGGGAAATTTACATTGCAAATATTGCAGAATCTTCATTTCACGGAAAAATTAGTTTCCTCAACAATTTTATTGCATTTTAAAAACGGTTACTTGCATTTGGTAACAGGTTACTTGGAAAGTAATCATGGTAATTTTACTCAGGAGGTGTGTATTTTACATGATTCTAGTAATTTTAATAATTTTCATGCATTTTAAACATGGTTACTCACATTTGGTAACCGGTTACTTTGAATTGAAAAATGAATAATGTAAAATAAACACCTGGGGAGTGTTTATTTTACATTATATTAGTAATTTGGCACATTTCGAAGCATTTTAAACATGGTTAATCATATTTGGTAATCGGTTACTTTGAAAGTAATCGTGGATATTTTGTGTACCAGAGGTATTTTATTTCACCATATGCAAAATTTGGTTCATTCTACAATTTTGGTTAGCTTTAAGAATGGTTACTCCATTTAGTAACCGGTTACTTTGTATGTAATCATGTGAATTTGGTTTTCCAGATGTTGTTTTGCAATTCTTCAACTCGAAAGAGATTATTTAAGTTATTTTAACAATTTTTGTGAATTTTAAACATGGTTACTCACATTTGATAACCGGTTGCTTTGTAAGTAATTATGGGTATTTCATGTCCCAGAGATATTTTATATCACCTTTAGCAAAATGTAGTCCATTCTACAATTTTGGTTAACTTTAAAAATGGTTACTTGCATTTGGTAACCGGTTACTTTGAAAGTAATCATGAAAATTTGACTCCCGAAATGTAGTTTGGATTGCTCCAACGCAAAAGTGATTATTTTTGACATTTATGCCTCACTATAGAAACGGTTACTTGCATTTCGTAACCGGTTACTTTTGAAAATTATGATGTTTACGTTGGTCTTCGGTAGGCATTTTACATTCCACTAACACAAATGATGATATTTTGTATTTATTTAGAAATTTTAGGTTATGTGGACCATATTCGATTTCGGTTACTTGCATTTGGTAACCGTTAACCATAAATGTAATCGTGATTTTTATATTCTCCAAGTTTTTACGCAGTATAGGTAATGATCTGTAGACGAAATTTGTCTCTTCTATGATTTTGGTGCATTTTTTAAATGGTTACTCATATTCGGTAACCGGTTACTATGCAAAATTTTATAAATATTTTGTTTTCTAGAAGTTATTTGAGAGTATTTTAAGACTAATTGAGAAATATTTAACATTTGAAAGATTTGTAGAGTGGTTATTTAAATTTGGCGCACTTTTAAAATGGTTACTCATATTTGATAACCGGTTACTATGCAAGATTTTATAAATATTTTTATATCTAGAAGTTATTTCACATTATTTTAAGATTAATTGAAAAAATTTTAACATTTCGAAGATTTTTTAAAGAGGTTACTTAAATTTGGTAACCGGTTACTATGTAAGATTTTATGGTTATTTTGTTTTCTATAAGTTATTTTTCATTACTTAAAGACAAATTTTTTAAATTTTCGGAACTATTAAAAATGGTTTCTTCTATTTGGTAACCGGTTACTATGAACGAAATCGCTATTATTTTGACACGCAACACTCGTCTACTATACAAATCGCGATTTTTATTACATTTAAGCTTTTTAAGAATGGTTACTTATGTTTGGTAACCGGTTACTTGGTAAACAAATTTTGGCTATATGGAAATTTTTTATCTATTCAGTATTTATTTTTACAATTTTAGCCATAATTTGTGTTACCAAGAAATTGTTTTACAATTTTCTGGGTTTATGATCCCAGAAATACCCTCCTCGGAAAATTTCCCGCCGAGGTAGACTTCCCCATTTCTTCAGATAATTTATTTATCTGTTTGCAAATACAAAAATAAAACCTCGATTTTTATTTTTAAACATCCGCTTTCGCAAGAATTTAAATAAGTCATTAATCGTGTGCGGCGCCAATGCAACGATGTTTACACACACTCGCACACACACACACCATTTTATTACATATTTACATTACATGGATGTGTGTGTGTGGATTCCGGAAAAAAGTGACTGTGATTACATTTATCATGGCTTTAAGGTTCCCTCTCCATAAAAAAATATACGCAACATGCGTGGAATTTCTTTGCCACAGCCTCTTATCTTCGAAAAACTAAAACAACAACAACGAAATGCTGTTGCTGCTATGTTCTTGACATATTTTGACAGATGTAATCATGACTGTTTTTATTTGTCTTTTGTTTCTTTTCAAGTATTTTATTTTCAAAAGACGGATGTTCAATTGCTTGGCAAGGTCACCAACAAATTTTGTCACATTTTTTTTTGGGAAAAGCCCAGACATTGTCATCAGATTTCATTTTCAATAATGTTATATTCATTTTGGCTTTAAAATTGTAATTTTTAGGATTTTTTAAAACCGGTTATTCGGTTTTTTGTGAACCGGTTATTCGGTTACACATCGGGTTTTACGCGAAAATTTTATTTCATGTTAACTATAAAGAGTTTGGCTTTAAAATGTAATTTTTAGGATTTTTTTAAACCGGTTATACGGGTTTTTTGTGAACCGGTTATTCGGTTACCCATCGGGTTTTATAGGAAAATTTTATTTAGTTTTATTATAAAGAGTTCTTTGGGTTCGTAAACCCCATTTTTTTGTTTTTTATCCGGTTATTGGATAATTTTTTAAACGGGTACTCGGTTCACAAACTTGAATTTCATGGGAAAAAGTTTAGATTCTTGGAGAATTTTTAACGCTGTTGATATTATTTTCGACTTTATAAGGTACAACAAATCAATACCCATGCTTTTAGAAATGGTTACCGGGCTCTTGTGAAACGGGTATCCGGTTCCATAATTGATTTCTGTGGATAATTTTATTTTTTAATATTATAATAAATTTGTAACAATAAAAGCGGCAAAATTTTCTGGTTTTTTAGAGGTGACTACATGATTTCAGAAACGATTACTCGTTATATTTCAACGGGTACTCGGTTCTACTATTGATTTTCTTGTAGAATTTTACCTGCTTTTGATAGTATATTACAGTTTTGAAGTAGAAAATCGATGTATTGAGCTTTTAGAAACGGTTACTCGGTATTTTTGCAGCGGGTACTCGGTTCCTAACTTGATTTTTCAAGTTAATATTAATTATTCTTCACATTTAAGTACATATTTTTACAATAAAATCTAAAATTCTACTTTTTTAGAAGTGACTACATAATTTTAGAAATGGTTACTCAATGTATTTGAACGAGTACTCGGTTCTACAATTGAATTTCTTGGAGAAATTTCTTTGCTTTTGATATTTTATTACTTTTTTGAAGTAGAAAATCTATGTATTGATCTTTTAGAAACAGTTATTCGGTATTTTTGCAGCGGGTACTCGGTTCCTTACTTGATTTTTCTAGTGTATATTAATTATTTTTAACATTGAAGTACATATTTTCACAAAAACATTGAAAATTCCGTTTTTTAGAAGATGCCAAATGTTTTTGTAACGGTTACTCGTTACATTTGAACGGTTACTCGGTTCTACAATTGAATTTTTTGAAGGATATTAGCAACTTTTGATATTATTATAGATTATTAAAGAAAAAAAAAATCAATATCTCGGTTTTTAGAAATGGTTACTCGTTATATTGGACCGGGTACTCGATTCCATAACTGATTTTTCTAGAGAATTACAATTATTTTTAATGTTATTATAAACTTCTTTAACAATAAAATCCAAACTTCTGCTTTTTTAAAGTGTCTACATGATTTTTTTCGACGGGTACCCGGTTACTCACTTGGCTGTAGTGAGAGATTTACTTGATTTTCCCTCATTTCTATAGCTTTTTATTATTCACAAACAATTTCATGGTTATAGCATTGATATTTTATCGATTTTTGTAATGGTTACTTGTGTTTTGGTAACCGGTTATTAAATTTAATTTGTGGTTATTTCTTTGGTTTTGGATATTTTTCATATTAATAATGGTAAAATAATTGCTTTTACAATTTTTTATGTTTTGCAACCGGTTTTTCATAAATTTTGGTAACCGGTTTTCCGGATAAAATTGAAATTATAGAGAAAAAAGTCATAGTTTTTGTTTCAATGCAAGAAAAAAATTATTTGTAACGGTTTTTCAGAAATTTTGGTAACCGGTTTTTCGGATAAAATTGAAATTATGGGGAAAAAAGTCATATTTTTTGTTTCAATGCAAGGAAATATTTTCGGAAGGGTTTATTTTCCTCCTCCGTTTTTTTATATTATTATATCTTCCAATTATTATTGTTTTATGTGTCGGGTAATCGGTTCATTAACCCGTTTTATTTTCCTTATTTCGGTGTTAAATATTTTCATTATATTTTATAAGGTCAAGGACAGCCGGATCTTATCAACAAAATAAAAAAGAAACGAGTTTACAAAAAATATGAAATCCGATCTTCTTAAGCCCCTCAACACCAACTCAAAGTTTTAAGAGGATTTCGAAAAACAAAATTAAAAAAACCTACAAATATTTCAAAACTTTGTATCAGATATCGTTGACATGTAAGTAACAAAACATTCACGTCTGAGAGTTCACGATCAACCAACTCAACCCCAAAAAAGGTGACTCACATCGAAACCAGTTTGGCGATCAAGTTTCTGCTGGCGCGTGAAGTGCATACAAAAAAACCTTACCACGAAGTTATGCTGGGAAGGCATGCGCTGGCTGGCTGGTCTGGCCATCATCAAAAAAGGGCAAGCTGCTGCATGCATGCTTATGTGAGCCACCAGTCCAGTGGACTCTTCTTGATGGGAAATTCTTTGGACTTCTTCATTTTTCTTGATAAATTTCAATAAATTATTTTCCTACATTTGAATTTATTTATAGAAAATACCAGAGACATTTCTAGATTTTCTTCTTCTTCTCCCTCTCCCCCTTCCCCCTTGGAAAAAATTCCCTTGGCCATTTTTATTTCCAGTGTCTGCATTTTGTCTCGGCAGAGCATCCATCCATCCAGCCAATCCATCTATTTCAAATGCTTGACATATGGCCTAATCCCCCTAATGTGTGTAGGGGGAGACAAGAGCGAGAGAGAGCCAAAGTGTGTGTCAGTGTGTGTGTGAGAGAGAGGAAGACAAATGAAATGTGGGGAAACAATTAATGTTTTGTTGTGTGACCCAATGATTTGGATCAACCTATTTTTTTTTAAATGTTTTTCTTTTTTGTTGTTGTATTTTTGGTGTTGTTGTAATTTATTGTTGTTGTTATTTTTGTTGCTTTGTCTTTTTTCTGTATTTTAGTTATAACCATAAAACGTTTTCTTTTTTAATATAATCAATCAAGTGATAAGCAACAATGGCCCAATCTACTTACATTTTATTAACTGATCTTGATCTGTTGTGTTTTTTCTTGTTGTTCTGTTTCATTATATTCTCGGAAGTGAAAACCCAGAAACATTTATAGATCTTTTTTCCTAATTTGGTAGACAGCAGTGATCAACTTGTTATCTTGTCTTGTTTTTATCATCATTGCATACAAATTGATTCGTTTTGAGTTGTTTTTTTTTTCTGAGGAAAAATTATTGAATCAATCAAGATGAGACATGTTTTACATAGATATTACAAGGGGGAACCAAAAAAATCGAATTGATAAATAAAAAATGATATTTACTACGTAAAAATGTAAGCTGAATTGTGATTTTTTAACGAAAACTTGTATTCAGCTTTGCTGAATTGTAATTTATTGGGTAAAAAAATAATTCAGCTAAGCTGAATTGGATTTTTTTCATTTAAATTAAAATTTTACATAGCTGAATTGTTGTTTTCTACATAAAATTTAAATTCAGCTCAGCTGAATTGTAATTTAGTGCCTAAAATTGTAATTCAGCTAATCTGAATTTAATTTTTTAACATAAAATTTAAATTCAGCTTAGCTGAATTACACTTTATCAACAAAAATTTGTATTCAGCTTTGCTGAATTGCGATTTTCTATATAAAAATGTTATTCAGCACAGCTGAATTGCAATTTTTTATATAAAATTGAAATTCAGCTTAGCTGAATTTTAAATTATTGTCGAAACATCGTATTCAGCTTTGCTGAATGGCAGTTTTCTGCATAAAATTGAAATTCAGCTTTGCTGAATCGCAGTTCTCCACATAAAATTAAAATTCAGCTTAGCTGAATTGTAATTTATAGACAGAAAATTGTATTTAGTATTGCTGAATTCCAGTTTTCTGCATAAAATTTAAATTCAGCCTTGCTGAATTGCAGTTCTCTACATAAAATTTAAATTCAGCTATCCTAAATAGCAGATTTTTGTATAAAATTGAAATTCAGCCTTGCTGAATTGCAGTTTTTTTTATATAAAAATAAAATTTAGCTTTGCTGAATTGCTGTTTTCTACATAGAATTGAAATTCAGCGTTGCTGAATTATAGTTTTATACATTAAATTGAAATCGAGCATTGCTGAATTGCAGTTTACTGACTGAATATGTAATTCAGCTGGGTTAGATTGCAATTTATTGATGAAAAATCGTATTCAGCTTTGCGGAATTGCAGTTTTCTACATAAAATTAAAATTCAGCGTTGCCGAATTTACAGTTTTATAAGGTAAATTATCATTTATTACTGATAAATTATATTCAGCTTAGCCGAATTGCAATTTCTGGCATAAATGTAGAATTCAGCTATGCTGAATTGCAATTGAAGCCATAAATTTTAAATTCAGCTATGCTGAATTGCATTTCAATCTCTGAAAATACAATTCAGCTGACCTAAATTTGATTTTTGTGTGCAAATATTGTATTCAGCTTTATAGAATTGCTGTTTATTGCAAAAAAATTATATTCCGCATTGCTGAATTGCAGATTAATACATAAAATGTTCATTTCAGCTATTCTTTGTTGCAAATTAGGACAAAAATATTTAATTCTAATTAGCTGAATTACATTTTAATCCCTACAATATAATTCAGCAACGCTGAATTCTATTTTTGTGTGAAAATGTTCAATTTAGCAATACTAAATTGTTATTTATTTGTTGAAAAATTAAATTCTGCTTTCCTGAATTGTAGATTAATGCATAACATTTTCAATTCAGCTAAGCTGAATTACAATTTGAAGGGTAATTATTAAATTTAACGTAGCTTGTAGTTTAAGACACAATTTTTCAATTTTACTTAGCTGAATTCCGTTTTAAGATCAAATTATTCAATTTTACATAGCTGAATTGCGATAAACGACAAAATTCTTCAATTTTACTTAGCTGAATTGCAGATTAGGACAAAATTCTTCAATTTTACATAGCTGAATTGCGTTTTAGGGCAAAATTATTAAATTTTACTTAGCTGAATTGCGATTTATGACAAAATTATCAAATTTTGCTTAACTGAATTGCAGTTTAAGACAAAATTATTCAACTTTACTTCGCTGAATTGCGGTTTATGGCATAATTCTCCAATTTAACTTAGCTGAATTGCGTTTTAAGACAAAATTATTCAATTTTACTTAGCTGAATTGCATTTTAAGCATTATTTTTAAATTCAGCTTAGCTGAATTGTCATTTTCTTTGCTAAATTTCATTTTTCCTTTACAAAATTCCCAATTAAGCTAAGCTGAAGTTTGGTTTTGTTTAAAAATACCCAAATTCAGCTAAGCTGAATTGCACATTTTGCATATGAAATTGTAATTTTTTGCTTTTCCCAATTTTTCTTCTATCCCCGCCTGCTGAGTTAATTGTTTTTTTTTCCTTAGATTAGTAGAGTTACCTTTGTGTGTTACCCTGTGCGTAATTGCTAATTACCACACATTAATCGCTCACTCACATACCAGACAAAATTAATCTACAACTAAATACCAATGAATTTGGTTTTGTTTTTGTTGTTGTATTTTTTTGTGATTTTCTCTTTTTGGTTTTCTTTGCCTTTGTCTTCTCCGTGTTTCGGATTACTTTACAAATCCATTGTTTAAGTATCATAAAGAAGAAGCATGCATGCAATGAAATCAATGGAGTTACCAATGGCTGGCTAACTGACTAGCCGACTGGCTGACGTACTGGCGGCTGTTGCTGCTTGCCCGTACGTGCTGTAAGCCCAATATAACTCCCAAATGGCAATTTAAGCAACACGCGCAGGCGGTTGGTGGCGGCCTAAAAAAGAAGAATTGAAAAACAACAAAGAAAAGCAACAGCAGTGATTGGTGACAACATTATTCATTCGATCCGTCATTTCAATCATAGAATAAAAATAAAAAAACACACAACTTTAAAAATAAAAGCAACAACAGCGTAATTTAAATACGTGACTTTTTGTCATCGTAGTAGTTGTTTGTAGTAGTTTGTTTCTTTTTTCAATTTTGATTTTGCCTTTCTTTTATTCTCTGAAGTTGTTCCTTTTTTCCGAATTGATGTCTGTCCAACAATTTATTTATTTTTTTTTTTTCATTTACATTTAAATTTAGCACCCACTTCTATAATGTGTGTATGGTTTATTTTTTTATGACCCATGGACTTTGTTCCGTCCACTCGAATAGTGTGTGTGCGGCAATATTTTTTGTCATATCCTTTTTTGCCTTTTGTTTTTTCCGCTCACCTTTTTCATTGTTGTTATTACGCCGTTGCATTGTGACTATGCGCGCATAACACCTTCACAGTTTAATTTCCCTTTGTCAGAGAAAAAAAAACGTTTTATTAACGTAAATACCAATACAGTAAAAACTCGCTAATCCGGATAATTGATTGCAGACCCCAATCCGGATTACCGAGAGGAAAAAATAAATTTACATTAATTTGGTGATAATTTAATTATTTTTATGTTTTTATTAAAAATGAAAATTATACCACTATTTTCAATTAAATTTCTTCTCTACAAAAAGGTCTCCCTCAATGGGTTGTGAAATCCCGGATTCCGAATAATCCCCTATCTGTATTGGCTCTACTCTACATCTCCCTCTCTCTCCCTATCACTACTATCACAATATCCCTCTCTGTTGTTATTTATGGCCGTAGCGCACAGCAGTTGCTTCTCGGGTTTCAAGGTTGTTAAACATGCATGCGTGCATGCTCACCCACCCACATATAACTATCGGTAAGACGACAACAACGACAACAACAACAGTAGTAAAAGAAACCCCGAGAGCCAATTAAGGAATCTTCTTCTTAATTGTCTTCATTGATAACAAGGCGTGACATTTTGTAACTGTGCTTGCCTGCCATGGCATGACATGATCATGATTACTGTTATGGTCGTCTCTGTCTTTCCCTCTCTCTGTAATGATAACACAAGTGATGCTGTGTTTGATAAACAAATCAACACAACAGTTAACCACTGTGAAGGGGGAATGCAATATGAGAGCCAAAGGAGAATGAAACCCACAGAGGGAGAGAGAGAACAAAACACAGAGAATTAATTTGTAATGGGTTGTAAAGACTTTAAAAGGCAAAATGACAATTTTTAAAGGAAACAAGGTTAGAATTATTAAAAAATATTTATTAATGGAAAATCAAGGCCAATAAAATTTAATAAAATTATTTATAATAAAATCCAGAATTTAAAAAATATATTTCTCAAAGAAAAGAAAGAGCTTAGATTTAAAAAAATATTTTCCAAAGAAAATAATTTTCCTAATTTTGAAAAAAAAAATTTTTTTTGAAATGCGGTTTAAGACAAAATTTTTAAATTTTGCTTAGCTGAATTGCAGTTTAGATCAAATTTATTCAATTTTATTTAGCTGAATTGCAGATTAAGAAAAAATTATTCAATTTCACTTAGCTGAATTGCGGTTTAAGACAAAATTGTTAAATTTAGCTTAGCTGAATTGCAGTTTAGACAAAAGTTATTCAATTTTACTAAGCTGAATTGCAATTTAAGACAAATCTTTTAAATTTTACTTAGCTGAATTGCAGTTTAAGAAAAAAAATTTAAATTTTCCTTAGCTGAATTGCAGTTTAGGACAAAATTATTCAGTATTATGTAGCTGAATTGTGATTTGGACAAAATTCTTCAATTTTACTTAGCTGAATTGTGATTTAAGACAAACGTATTCAATTTTATTTAGCTGAATTGCGGTTTAAAACAAAATTCTTCAATTTTACTTAGCTGAATTGAGGTTTATGACAAAATTATTTAATTTTACTTAGCTGAAATGTGGTTTATGTCAACATTTTTTAATTTTATTTAGCTGAATTGCAATTTAAGACAAATTTCTCCAATTTTACTTAGCTGAATTGGAATTTAAGACAAAATTATTAAATTTTACTTAGCTGAAATGTGGTTTATGTCAACATTTTTAAATTTTGCTTAGCTGAATTGCAGTATAGGACAAAATTATTCAGTTTTATGCAGTTTAAGAAAAAAATTCTTAAATTTTACTTAGCTGAATTGGAGATTAAGACAAAACTATTCAATTTTAATTAGCTGAATTGCAGTTTAAGAAAAAATTATTTAATTTTACTTAGCTGAATTGCAATTTAAGAAGAAATTCTCCAATTTTACTTAGCTGAATTGCGGTTGAAGACAAAATTATTAAATTTTACTTCGCTGAATTGCTGTTTAAGGCAAAATTCTCCAATTTTATATAGCTGAATTGCGGTTTAGGACAAATTTCTTAAATTTTACTTAGCTGAATTGCGATTTAAGACAAAATTATTCTATTTTACTTAGCTGAATTGGAATTTAAGAAAAAATTGTTCAATCTAACAATCTTAAAAACTGTTTTTTTAATATTTTTCAATGAATTCATGTGACAATTTTTTTTTTCTCAAAAAAAAATCCTTAGAAAATGTCCTTTTAATCAAATATGTGTACATATTTTCCATTTAGTCACGGAAGTGACTAAACAACATCTCACTACTTGAACGTGTCATTTCCCAAGTGATGGCGATTCTCCGTGCATTTTCCACGAAAAACTCTTTGGTGGCAAGTCATGTGTGTGTGCAAGCCAGCAATGACATTGTCACTATGATGACTATTAGCCGAACAAAGTTGCCGAGCAATTGAAGTAGAATTTCGACATGAAAACAAAAAAACCAGCTGCCTTGCTGTTAAGTCGCCGTCTATATTTGACGACATGTGGGTTGCTGGTGGCATAGCAGCCTTGGTCAAGGTCATTACCAAAAACATGTTTTTAAGGACACTTGAGAGGGTTGCTTTGAGAGGAGTGGTGAAGGGTTTTTAGGAGGTCTACCATTCTCTAGAAGGACTTTTGCCATGCTGAGGACCATTCGAAGGGTTTCAATCCTCTTCAGGACATTTAAGAGGCCTTCGGTAGTCTAGAAAAATGTTTTCGAAAAATATTTTTTTAAAAATTCTAAAAATTTTGTGGGGTAATTAAAAATATTTTTCTAAAAATTCTAACTTTTCTAAGAATATTGAAAAATATTTTTAAAAATGCCTTGTATTTTCTTGAAAAATATTTTTAATTTGTATTTTCTTATTACATATTTTTTAAGAAAATATATTTTTGAATTTTTTGTTTGTTTTTTTTCTATTTACGATTTTTTTAATAAAATTATTTTTATTTATTTTTTTAATTTTTATAAAAAGTATTTTTTATTTAAATTTGTTATTAAAAATATATTTTTTCTCATTAATTTTTTTTTAATTTAAAGTATTTTTATATACAGACATTATACAAAAAATAGTATTTTTATTAAAAATATTTTTCTCAATTTTTATTTAATTTTTTGGTCGTTTGATTTTTATTTATATTAAAAATATATTTTTTATTTAAAATTTTATTTTTAATTAAAAATATATTTTTTATTAAAAATATATTTTTTTTTATAAAATATATTTTTTTATTAAAAATATATTTTTTAATTTTTTTTTCATTTTTTTATTTAAAAATATTTCTTTTAATTTTTTTTAAAAGAAAATTTTTATTTTTATTAAAAAAATTTTTAATTTTTAAATTTTTTTTAATAATTTTTTTTTTGAATTTAAAAATATTTTTTTATATATTTTATAAATATATTCTTCATTTAATATAGCCTAGAATTATGTTTTTGACCCCACACTGTGCGACCGGAAATAATTTACATGGCAATCAATAGTCAATAATTTTTTGCCCATAATACACACTAATTCTCTCACACCTCAACTCAACTCTTCCTCCCACCACCAACAATCACGAATTACAACTTCCGTTTTAGAAACAAAAAAATAGACAAATTTACAATAATTATAGCATTTCAATTTACTAAATATGCACATTCATACATACTTACATACTAGAGAAGCGTCTCCACAGCTATCAATGACAATTTTATTATTGTATTTCATCATAAGTTTTGCCCGCCAGCAAGCCGAGCCATCCATACCAAACTCGTGAGCATTTATAACAGCCATTAGATAGACAGACCGACATGTTTAAGCAAACTATTATCATGATTATCATCGTCATCATCATACATGATAATCATGATCAAGCAACAACGACAACAACAACAACAACTTGATTATTGTCACCGAATGACAACGACGACGATTTATTTCTCCAAGTGACCGACCATATGTCACATCAACATCATCATCATCGTTTGTGTTTACTACCACTACGTTTGTTGTGTGTGTGTGTGACTGTGTTCGTGTTCTTTCATTTTGACACTAATTTATGTAGACGCCGCCGCCGTCGTCATTCCCTCGTGCACTAATGGAGACGACGACCGATAGCTAAAGTGCAATAAAAAAAATCCAATAGCCATCCCCGTCGGTTTTGACAACAGCACCAACGACAGACAGTGACGACAAACATTTTTGGTTTGAACGGCCAAAAGTCCCCACTTCCCCCAAAGAATCCCTAGGGCATTTTTGGTTTGAACGGCCAATAGTCCCCACTTCCCCCAAAGAATCCCCAGGGCAATCTTGCAGCCTGCCCCCAACCATTAGTTGGCCATATTGCTGTGTTGTGCACACATTTGGCAGAAATATCAACAGTCTCCGTCTGCTGCGCTGCAACGCCAACAGCAGCAGCAGTGCCTCCACATATTTCTACATACTATTTTACTACAGACCCAACCAGCCGGCCAGCCAGCCTGCAATTCTCATAAAGTGTACAATGACACGTTTGTGCAAGCCAAGCGGAAGATACGACGACAACAAAAATACCCTCAGTGCAAAAAAGGGTTGGTGGGGCGAGAGAGATGTGAGTTTACTCCATCCATCCATACCGCAAACAATGTAGAAAACTAAAAGAATTTCTGCAAATCAGTAAAGTACACACACACACACACGAACAACAACAAATGCACAACTGCACTTTGAAACATTCCTTTGTTGCAGTTTCTGTTGTTGTTGTTGCTCTTCTTACTGTTGTGAATGATTGAAGACTGCTTGCCTTGCCTGCCTGCCAGCATTGACTGACTGTTGCTTTTTTTTCTGTTCTTCATCTCCTCGTGGTTTTGTTGTTGTTGTTGTGTGCTTCGTACTGATGATCTTGATAACTCTGTTTCAAGTACTATCATGTTTTTTATTTGCTTTACTCCAGCAATTTTTCATGCCATTTTCTTTTACTCGTGTTATTTGGTACACAAAATGAACAACAAGAACAACAACAGCAGCAACGAGAACACACAGACGACACATGCAGTTTTCGTCATGCATGCACAAACACACACACTCTCATGCGGCACATGCAGTTTTCGGCATGAACACACACTCTCATGCGGCACTATTCCGTTGTGTTTGCTTGGTTTTCGTTGGGGAGTTAACAGCTCTTGCTCTCTCATGCAATATTCACCGTTGGAGGGGCTCTCTTCGGGTTTTTAGTACAAAAGTAATACAAAGAGTTGGGTAACCCAACTTGGGTTGATGAGTAGGAGAAAAAAAGAGAGAGATAGTAAGGTAGCCGTTATAATGATAAGAGAGTTGCGACAAAAACTAAATAACAGGGTTACCAGGAATTGTAAGGGGATTTTAAGAATATTTTTGAACGGAAAAAATATATTTAAAAAATATAAATAAAAAATAATAACTAAAAAAATAGTACTTTTAATATAAAATAATAAATAAAAAATATTTTTTTTAATAAAAAATAGAAAAAAAAATTATGTTAATAAAAAATAATAAATAAAAAATTATTTAATAAAAAAAAATAAATAAAAATATTTTTTTAATAAAAATAATAAATAAAAAATATTATTTAAAAAAATATTAAATAAAAAATATTGTTTTAATAAAAAATAAAAAAATATTACTTTTAATAAAAAATAAATAAAAATTATTTTAATAAAAATTATAAATAAAAAATATCATTTTATTAATAAAGAATAATAAATACAAAATAATAATGAATATAAAAACAAATCGAAAAAAATATATAACAAATAAAAATATATCATTAATAAATAAAATAATAAATAAAAATATATTTAAAAACAAACTAAATAAATAAAAAAATAATAATTTAAGATAAAATATATAAAAAATGTAAATAATAAATCAAAAAAAAAATATTTTAAAAATAATAATAAATATTAAAAAATTTCGAAAAAAATAAATACGAAATACGACCATACGAGCCCCTGGGCAATATTTCGTGATAGTTGCACCCTCTTGCCCGATTTGAGGTCAACAACGCCTCTTCCTTACACTGACATATTTTCCGAATATTACCAATATTCAGTACAGCCCTTCTAATTATTTGTCCATATTCCCTTCACCGAGCCTTTAGATCGACTCGAAAAAAATAAGTTTTCGGTCTACTTCATCCCAAAATTAATATCTGATCATCACCGAACATTATAGGCGTTGTCCTAACTGTGACCATAACTGGAACCTCATGGAACATTTCAAAGCGATGAGGGCTATATTTCCGCCCTCCAGTGTGATAATGGGTTACTAAATAATTTCTGAACACGTAAGCACCTGTATTTACGTGTAATTCCCCACATCCGAACACATGTGGGCTATAATTGCGGCCTCTAGAGCGATCAGAAAAACCGACAAAAATTAAGTATTTCGTCCATTTCATCCCCTAAATATTAACCGATCTTTACTAAAAACAATAGGGGTCTTCATTGGCCAGAACCCATCCTACATGCAAAATTTCGTGAAGATCGGTCCATAACTGTGGCATTTATCGTGTTTAAAATTTTTAATGGACAGACGGACGGACACACATGTCTAGATCGACTCAGCAAGTCGAGATATGGCGATCAGTATAACTAAAAGGTGGGTCTAGGACCAATATTTCGCGGTGTTACAAACTCTTATGGCTGCACAAAGCTATAATACCCTGTCAACATAGTTGTGTAGGATATAATTAATTTAAAAAATAAATAATGTGTGCCTAAAATTAATGGATTTTCAAAGGAATATTTTTCTCAATAAGTTATCGATGCATTTTCATAGAATCATCGTCACTGGACGTGAAATTTATCGAATCATGGTGATTTCCGTGATCTTTCGCAGAAAATTCTACTAACTGGCAAATCATGCCCAGTCACGTACATTTGATTTTTTTCATTCAAGGCGGAAAATTGCACTCGATGTGTGGAAAAAGATGTGCAAAGTGACTGATAATTGAAAATTTAAAAAAAAATGCTTTGGTCAAGGACATTGTAGACTTATTTGAGGATTATAATTTTCTTTTATTTTATATTTTTTCTTATTTCAATATTTATTATTTTTATATTAATTTAAATATTTATGAATTTTACTTTTTTAATTTTTTTTATTTATTTAAATATTATTTAAAAATTATTACTAAAAAATTTTCCTTTTTTTGATTTTATGTTTATTTAGGTATGTATTAATTAACAATTTTATTTTTTATATTTTTTATTACATATATATATTTTTTTATTATATTTTCTATTATTTTATTATTTTTATAAAAAAAAATAACCAATTGTAATTCATTGCATAGTTGGCAACCCCCCTTACCATTCATTATGAATTCTCTTGCATTGCTACAACTCTTTTACAATGCACTCTCGCTCTTCCCCTTGTTTTTCCCAATCACACACACGCACTTGCACGACCGCCGTATGTTGGCATTATTTTTCTTTTCATAACATATGGCTGCTTGTTCTCACATTTCATCTCTTTGGTACACTGCACACTGTGCTGCTTGCTTGCCTGCCTTGCATGTGTGTTGTTTACCTTTGCGTACGAACGAACGAACACACACAGGCACGAACGTCGTATACACGGCAAGCACACACACGATGTTCATAAGGGCCGATGTTACACAAAGAGAGAGCTAACTCGTTTTGAGTGATGCAGAGGAGAAGTGTGTTGTTTACCTTTACGAACGAACACACACAGGCACGAACGTCATATACACGGCGAGCACACACACACGATGTTTGCAAGGGCCGACTGTTACACACAGAGAGCTAATTCGTTTTGTGTGATGGAGAGGAGAAGTGCTGACATTGCGAAGAGAGTCGGTTACTGTATTTTCCATCTGTCTCTCGCTCTCTGTGTACTAACATGAAAACACACACATGCACACATACTCACTGTTTTACTGTTTGTACTTTTGTGGGGTATTATGCTGGGACCTTGCGCACAAGAACCTCATACATCAGTTTGACTCCGTTGTACGCGTGACGTTCGTTAACTTTGCCGCATATATTTTTAATTCACGCCGCCATACGGCGTTAATTTTTTTTGTTTTTCGACGACGGGATTTTTAGTTTCCAACGCGTTACCAAATTAAATTCAACAACATTGTCGGGGTTGTGAATTCTTCTATTTTACACGGGATTTTATTTTTGTTTACATTTTTCTTCATACTGGAGTGGAGTTAGAAAAAAATTATTTTTAAAGGAAAAATCGAAAAGAAAATACTCTTCGTTCGTTCGTTGAATTGTTTTTCGTCAAATGTAAGTGGCCCCAAAAGGGAATTAGAAAATAGAATTTAATAAAAAAATAAAAATTATAATCTTGTCATAAAATAAAAAAAAATTCTAATGATAATGCGTAAAAATGTGCGTGAATGTGTGCCAGTGTGTGTTTGAATGTGTTTTGTGTGTGCATGAGTGTAACAAGATTAATTGTGCTTGACTGTATTTGAATATATAGAGATTTTATTAAACAAAAAATAAAACTACAAAAAGAAATACCGACCAGAAAACAACAATAATAATAAAATTTTTATAAACAAATTAAATGGGAAACATAACGAAAAAAATTAACACGAATAAACAAGAATTATTGTGAAGTAATTTGAATTTTTAAAGCAATAAAATTTTGCCATACCAAAAACAACAAAGAAAATATGAAATACATAATAACAACAACAACATCACCACCAACAAATTACAGTTGCCGAAACAAATTGTGGATAATCATCAAATGACGAAAACGAGAAGTAGTTAAGCCACACACAAAATTTGTGAATGGAAAACAAATGACAAACGAAACAAAACAAAACTAAACATGAAACAGCAAACAGAGTAAAGTAAAAGAATTACTTGAAATTTTGAAAAAAAAAACATTAAATTAATAAAAAAAAAAAATTAAAAATTATGTTCAAAGCTGACTCTCCCCTCTGCTACCACTCCTCCTTATTCTCCCACTTTAAGATAATCCAATTTAATTTATTAAATGGATTTGCCCATTCATGCTCGCTCGCTCTATGACGTGATGGCCGGCCGTTTGAAGTGTGTGTGTGTGCGTTTTATGCTTTATTACTGTCAGTCGGTCAAAGCTACTTTTTTTGCAGTTATGCTGGTTGGCCGACTGGCTGGCATTACAACATGATTACTGAACAAGGGGAATCAATAGTGGCAATTTGGCGTTAAAAAAACGCCAAAATAAAAATAATTGAAATTGTGGAAAATTTTAATTAGGAAAAAATTAATGAATTTGAGAGGAATAAAAAATTACCAAATTTGCTAAAAATCGGTAAAAACGCCAAAAGTAAAAATTAGCCAAAATTGTGGAAAACTAAAAAAATATGGAATTGAAATTTGATTTAAACACGAAAAAAAATATTGATTAAAGGTGAATTTGCAAGAAATGACAAAACAGGCTAAAAATTAGAAAAAAACGCCAACATGAAAAGTAGCCAAAATTTGAAGTAATAGCGAAATAGGGGAAAAAATTTTGATTTTAACATGAAAATAAATATTTATTGGAGCTGTAAAGGCAAAAATTGGCCAGAAAAACCAAAAATTAGTAAAAACGCCAAAATGAAAAGTAACAAAAATTTAAAGAAATAGGTAAAGAAAATTTTATTTAAACACAAAAAGATATTTAATGAAAGAAAGAAATATTTAAGAAAGCTGTAAGGCAAACAATTTCAAAAAATACCAAAAATTAGTAAAAACGCCAAAATAAAAAGTAGGCAAACATTTTCGAAAAAAGGAAATAAATACCAGTAATTTTTATTTCAACACAAAATAGGTGTTTCATGAAGTTCGAAAGGCCAAATAATACGATATGGGCTAAAAGTCGGTAAAAACGCTAAAATAAAAAGTAGCCAAGTATTATAGAAATATAATAATATAGAAATGAAATTTGATTTAAACACGAAAATAAATATTTTATAAAGCTGTAAAGGCAAACAATTCCAAGAAATATCAAAAATTAGAAAAAAACGTAGCCAAAATTTGAAGAAATAGTGAAAGAAAATTTTATTACAAAAAACGTGGTTTCATGAAGTTCGAAAGGCGAAAAATATTATATGGGCTAAAATCAGTAAAAACGGTCAAAATCTGTAAAAAACGCCAAAATGGAAATTCTCGTAAAAAGGAAATATGGAACCACAATTTGATTTATACATCAATAGCCGCCTTTTAGGGCCCCTAAATAGGAACTAACTCTATATAAACAATAAACGCCAAAATGAAAAATTAAAAAAAAAGAACACCAACAATGTTATTAAATTGTGGGAAAATATTTTATAAAGGCGTAAAGGAACAAAAATTAGGAAATGGTCTAAAAATCAGTAAAAACGCTAAAATGAACTTTATTCAAAAATTCTCTAAGAAGGGAAATATGAAACTGATATTTAATTTTAAATCAAAATCATTGTATAGAGAATAATATTTAACCCCGTAAAAGGAAAAAAATCTGTTCTTAACAAAAAAAGCGCCAAAATGAAAAAACATGAAGTACCAAAAAACTTAGAAAATGTGATTAAAATTCAATTTAAAATAAAATATTCACAATTTGAACCAATATTTAATAATTTATACGACAAATTTTGAGGAAATTTTAAAAAACGCCAAAATGAATATACAAGATAGTTGTAGTATTTTCAGTTTTATGAAGATCAAATGTGAGCACACACACACATAAAAGCAAATTTTTCTACTTGCTTTGAAAATTTCCAATGAAAACTGAAAAAGCGTCAATACGGAAAATATTAGACGAAATATCACTTACACTTATTTAAAGGTGTTCAAACTTGTCTTTATTGTTTTTTTAATTGGACTATTACTGGGAATAACGTGGTATAAAAATTTCAATTTTAAATATCAATAATAATATCATAAGTCATCAAAAAAATTCGCCACATTGCAAAACATTTTTTGGGAGTTCCTCTCTATATAAATATAGCTTTCTTTTTCTAAATTTTACTTTTTTATTTGATTTTTTTGTACAAATTCAAAAACAAGTTAAAAAAACGCTACAGTGATAACACTTACTTCAAATCTCTCTCCATATATAAAAGCCGTTGCATTAAGTCTTTTATTCCAAATACAAGTTATTTTTGAAATATTCCATGTGAAATTTTCCGCGCCCCACAGTCTTTAACGAAAAAAGAAAAAAACGCCACATTGACAACACTGTTTTATTTGTGTGATTAATTTTATTGCCTCTTATCAATTATTAATTAATTTCCCTTTAATTTACATTTTAGTTATTTTTTCTATTTGACAACACCACATTGACAACATTGTTTTTTTGTTTGTCCTTTATTATTTTTATTTTCCATTATTAATAATTATAATTAATATTTCCTTTTAATATTTTTCTTATTAAAAAAACGCCACATTGACAACATTGTTTTTTGTTATGTCGCCTCCACCACCATTTAGCGCTCCCGCCTTTGATTAACAATCCCCAAAACATGTTTTTTCAATTGTAGGCTACTCTTTGCGTTCTATAACCTAGTCCCCTTTGTTATGATGCTCTCGCTCTCTCATTCACATTCACGAAAAGCACCGTTTTGTTACAAGAGAGCCGCCGGACTTTGACTCTCTTGTTTCATATGCTCTTCAATGTCGTTGTTGGGGCTCATTGGCCGACTGCCTGCCTTTTTTCTTTGCCATTAATTAAGGCAAAAAGGCAAGTTATTTTTATTGAAAAGCGGAAATGTTTGAAACAGCAATAAGAACAAAAACAACAACAACTTTAATTAAAAAAAGACAAGTCGTTCACCTTAAATCTCCCCCCTCTCCCTTCACTGACATAATAATTACAAAGCCAAGCCAACCACCACCCTCTCTCTTTGCTTTGCCCCACTACCCCCCATTTAAAGGGAAGTTATAATTTGGGTAACTTGTTTTTTATTTGTTTTTTTTGTTGTTTTTTTATTATTGAAAGGTTTTATTGTTGTTAAGAAGAAGAAAAACAAGAAACGGAAATTTATTCTAAAATTATTTATTTTCTTTTATTGCTTGCCGAATAAGAGAGTCGGAATATTTAATGAGAAACAAAAATAGGTAATGCCCAATTTATTGACATATTGACTCTAAGGCGTATGGGGAGGTTAGGATTTTTTAAGGTAATAAAAATTGACAGCTAAGGCGAGGCTTTAGCCAGTCATGCCAAGTCATGTCAAATATTCAATTGAAGCTAAATAAACACAAATAAAAATGTCCTGATTTGTTTTTTTTGGCGATTTGTATGTCTATGACTTGGCTTCTCTTTATCTCCATTGCAGACACACACACACATACACCCACACACTTACACCTAGAATCACTTATCTAGGCTTGTCTACTACTAAGTAGTCCATTAAGACCCAATTTATTTAGCCCCAATTTTTTCCCAGGCTGGCGGCTGGATGGGTGGGTGACTGTCTGGTCAGTAAGTCCCCCGCCTCTCTTTGTTTTTCTCTCTCCTCTCCACACCCTCTATTAAATATTTGTTTTTGTAAACAAACATTTCATTTTAATGCCATATTTGCGTGTCAATATTTAGTTGAACGAAAACAATTTTTGGAGGTTTTGTTGTTGTTGTTGTTGGGTTTTCAGTTTTATTTGCCATTATTTTAATGGCAAAAATTTTGAAAATTTTTGAAGCTTCAAAAAAACAAAAAAAAAAATAGTTCACATTGAAGGCAAACACTCCCATAGTCTCTCCCTTTCCCTCGATACCAAAAAAAAAAAAAAAAAAATTAGGCCCGAGGTGGGGGGAAATAGGTGTGTCCTAGGACAAGGATTTTTTCGAGGGTGCACCTCACCAAAAAAAAAAAAAAATAAATAAATAAATAAAAACATTGAGAAGTGCCAGCCAACCTCAAGGGAGTGTTGCTATGACCCACGACAAAAAAGCGCCAAAAATCTAGGGGAGTGGGGGAAAGAATATTTCTTAAAGTTGACATTTATTTTTCAAAATGACATGAAAAAAATTTATTTGCCAAACAAAAATTTAATTTTGGGTGATTTTTGTTTGCTTGTCACTCAAAAATCAGGTCTTTGTTGTCAACACACCACCTGCAATCAAAAGAAAGATGACAAAAAAATCATCGAAAAAAAAACTTGGTCAAAGAAAACCAGCCAACAAAATTGATTTTCTATGTCATAATGCCGATGACAGTAATTATAACCGTTTTTTGATCGGTTTTGTATTTTTTTTTTGTTGATTTTCGTTATTTTTATTTTTTCTTTATTTTTTTTATTATTTTTTAATGATGTGACACTAAAATGCCACTCAATACAAATGGTCGAAAGCAAATAAAGATAATTTGCGGAAGTTTTTTTTTGTTTAATTGGGCAATATTATGTCACCAAAAATATAGAGGGAGAGAGAGAGGCAAGAAAAAATTAAAAATTTCATGAAAGTGACTGGTCACTTTATCCCAAAATTGCATTTTTTTGAAAATTTTCGTTCATTTAGTGAATTTTTTTCTTCATAGGAATCATGGAAAATAAAAAAAAATAAATAAAAATTTTCAATTTTTTCTTGAAAGTGACTGGTCACTTTACCCCAAAAATAAACATTTTTGAAAAATTTCGTTCATTTAGTGATTTTTTTTTCTTCATAGTGACCATAGAAACCGTAAAAATTAAAAATTTGTAAATTTTTTCTAGAAAGTGACTTGTCACTTTGCTCTAAAATTCGAATTTTGGAAAATTTTCGTTTATTTAGTGAATTTTGTTCATATCATAGAAACATAGAAACATAAAAAAAATAAAAAAAGTTCTATTTTTTCTCGAAAGTGACGGGTCACTTTACCCCAAAAATGCACATTTTTCAAAATTTTCTTTGATTTCGAGCAATTTGATCGTTGATCAATAAACAAATTGAAAAAATCGATCTTTTTCTTGAAAGTGATGGGTCACTTTACCCCAAAAATTCAATTTTTTGCGAAATTTTCTTTGATTTGGTGCACCTTTTCTTCAAAGTGATCACTAAAAAATACAAAAAATAAAATTTCGACATTTTTTTCCTGAATGTGACCTGTCACTTTTGCCCCGAAAATGCAAAATTTGCAAATTTTTGTAAATTTTCTTTGATTTAGTGAACTTTTTTCTTCATAGTGACCATAGAAACCTTAAAAAATTAAAAATTTTTAATTTTTTCTTGAAAGTGAACAATCACTTTGCCCAAAAAATTCAAATTTTTTTAAATTTTCTTTGATTTTGAGCACGTTTGTCTCCTAAACGATCATTAAAAAATTAGAAAAAATTAAGAAAATAGAATTTTTTCCTGAAAGTGACTGGTCACTTTTGGCACAATAGTCGAAATTTTCGAAAAATTTTGTCTAAATTTTGAATTTTTACATTAAGTAATCTCAGAAAAAGATAAAAATTCCAATTTTTGTCATGAAAGTGACCAGTCACTTTCGACACAAAGTGGTAAATTTTGGTGATTTTTGTCTCATTTTTGTATTTTTATTTACTGTGATATCAGGAAAAAGAAAAAAATTAATTTTTAATAAAATTTTAATTTTTTCTTGAAAGTGACTGGTCACTTTATCGCAAAAATTCACATTTTTGGTAAATTTTCTATTATTCTGTGCTCCTCTTCTTCAAAGTGATCACTAAAAAATACATAAAAAAAATATTTCAAAATTTTTTTCTGAAAGTGACTCGTCACTTTTGCCCCAAAAATGCAAGTGTGCCAATTTTCATTGATATTTGAATATTTTTCCTTCATATTGATCACAAAGAAATTTAAAAAATTTAAATTTGTCTTTTTTTTCATCAAAGTGACTTGTCACTTTTGTATATTTTAGTCTCTCGTGTCAAAAATATACATTTTGTTTCAATTATTTTCTGAAAATGATTGTCACTTCCCATGCTGTTGAAGAATTTAAGTCAAAAAATCCTTAAATTTTGATATTAGGTCACCTTCGTGATCGGTCACTTTGGATTTTTTTTTTAATTTCATTTCAATCAATATTGAATCATATCTAAAATTTAAACACTTTTTTTGCAGCAATTTCATGAAAGTGCGTTAGAGTCACGCGTGACAAAAACCAACATATTTTTTGATAATTTTCGACAATTAATTATAATTTCCCATATTTTTTATGGATTTCAACCTGAAAACCCTAAAATTGTATTTTAAGTCACTTTCGTGAGTGGTCACTTTGGAAAATTTCCCTGGAATTTGGCCTCTTCCCATCAATACTTGATCATATTTTACATTTATACACGATTTTTTTTTGCAGTAATTTCCTGAAAGTGACCAAAATTGTATTTTAGGTCACTTTCGTGAGTGATCACTTTGTGAAAAAATTTTGTATATTTGTTCTCTGTCCATTAATATTTGATCATATCTAACCTTTAGAATTAATTTTCTGGCATGAAATTTCGTCGAAGTGACCATCACATTATAGAGTCACGCGTGAGTGATTTTTTTGTACATTTTTTAGGTCTTTAAAGTTCTCCCCGGTGCCGCCCCCTCCCCCTTAAAATATGGTTTGGTGTGTGCTTTTATTGCCCTATATCTTGTTATGCATTCCCCGAAGTCTCTATTACTCCTACTCCCACACTCCCTGTTTAATTCTCTCTCCTTCACCCACTCCCCAAATTCTCCCTCTTTTTTTCTTCTTCTATTTTTTGTCTTCCAAATAATTGACTTAACAACATTCTCATAAACTTATCAATCTGCCATCATTTGAAATTGTTTTTAATTTCGTATTTTTTATTTTGATGGTTTTCCACACCAGCCATCCCTCCCACTCTCCCTTTTATTACTCCCTCCCCACGACCACGAATAAAAACCCGCCAACAACAACAACAAACCCTAGCAACACTTCAAAGACCTTACTTACACAACCGAGAGGAATTCTCAAGATGATGGAAAATAAAAGGCGAGGAGGGCATAGAGAAACCACTGATGAGGGGGGGGGGGGGGGGGGGGGGGAGGTGTAGTCGCAAAGATTGTTGCTCTGTTTTGAAAGGAAGTTGTTCTGCTTTTGGTCTTCTTTACAAGAACAATCAAGTTTTGTGTGTGTGCCTGTTTGTTTCTGCTTCTTTTTGGAGGCTTTTCTGCTTGTTACTTTTGCCATATTTTTGTTCTTGTTCTTGTTGTTTTTGTTCTTATTTCTTGTTTCTTCTATATTTTCGTAAATATTTTTTTATTGTCACTCATTTCCGTTTTTTTGTTGTTGCTGTTTTTTTTTTGTTTTTGGGAATTTATTTGTTCGCATATGTTTATGCTTGCTTTGTCGTGTCCCCCCTTTGTAATGCTGTAATGCTGCTTCTTTACATGAACTTTCATGCATGTGAGTGCGTGTGTGTGAATGTGTAGCCAACATAATATAGGTCTATTTGTCTGTCTGTTGTTCTGTCATTCAGTCAGTCCAATTGTCAGTTATTTTGGCATTTAATTTTGGCTTGCCTAGTTTTGTTGTTGTTGTGTTTCTTCTTAAAGGCCACAGAAACATCCAGAGATGGATGCTCTCTCTCTCTCGTTCTCGTTATTACTGTGCTGTTGTTGTTTTTTACTGTCGTCGTCGTCGGGGTTGTGTTGTTGTTGCTATAAAAGAAAGAAAATACATTTGCCATCTAATAATTGTAAGTGAGCTACTATACATTTGTTTGTAAGTGAGGTGATGTTGTTGTTGTTGTATGGTGTGTTTGTTGGTGTTTTTCTTGTTGTTCTTGTAATTTGAGGGCCCTTTTTTGATTAATCAAGAACAAATTCTTGATTTTTTTTTCGTTCTTTTCTTGATTTTATTTTGTTTTTTCGTGTTTTTTTTTTGTTTTTTCTTCTAAACATAAATCAATTGGTGAATTATTTTTTAAGGTGACTCGACGACATGTGATTTTGAATATTTAATTTACCCTGAAATCGATGGGTATCTCTTTGTAGATGAAGGTGATATTTGTTCTACTCTAATGGATGCTATCTCCCCGCTACTTTATCAGTGACGGAGGGCATTTTTTAATTTCATAGAGAAGAAGAAGACAAATTTATTAATATGATTATGATGTTGTGATAGGACCGATTGATTAGCCGGGGAATTAGCAAAAATATAAATAAATAATAAAATATGTAAATTATTTTTTTAAAGGGAAAAATATTTGTATAAAGGAGATTATTTTTTCTAGGAAAAAATTATTTTTTTTTTTAAGAAAAAACAATTTTTTAAAGAAAAAATATTTTTTTAAGAAAATATATTTTTTAAGAAAAAAAAATAATTTTTTTAGGAAAAAAATATTATTTTTAAGAAGAAATTATTTTTTTAAAGGAAAAATTATTTTTTAAGAAAAAAATATTTTTTAAGTAAAAAATATTTTTTTTCAAGAAAACATTATTTTTTTTAAGAAAAAATTATTTAAAAAAATATTTTTTTTAAGAAAAAATTATTTTAAAGAATATTTTTTTTAAGAAAAAATTATTAAAAAAAAACATTTTTTTTAAGAAAAAAATATTTTTTTTAAGAATAAACAATTTTTTTAAGGAAAAAATATTTTTTTAAGAAAAAATTATTTAAAAAAAATTTTTTTAGTAATAATTTTTTTTTAATTATTTTTTCTTAAAAGAAAAAATTATTTTTTTAAGAAAAAAATTTTATTTTTAAGAAAAAATATTTTTTTTTTAAATTTATTTTTTTTTAAGAAAAAATTATTTTTTTAAGAAAAAATTATTTTTGTTAAGAAAAATGTTTGTTTTAAGCAAACATTATTTTTTTTAGAAAACATTATTAAAAAAATATATTTTTTAACAAAAAATTATTAAAAAAATATATATATTTTTTACGAAAAAATTATTTAAAAAAAAACAATTTTTTTACGAAAAAATATTTTTTTAAGAAAAAATTATTTAAAAAAATATTTTTTTAAGGAAAAATTATAAAGATTATTTTTTTGAGGTTCACAAGCCCTTGGCAGCAATTAAGAAGTTCCCACAAAAATCTGCGGAAATTATAAGAGGCCCCAACAGGTGGTCTTCTACACGGAATGGGGCCTTTAAAATGTTTTTTACAGCCAAAGACCGCTAGAGGCTCTTGCGGGGTATATAAGGCCCTAAAAATATCTTCTCCAGGTACTAGAAAATTTTTTAAAGAAAAAAGAAAAATTTTGGAATTTTAATTTTCAATTGTTTTTCCAATACGAATGCAAGCAACCCAATCAACAAATTTTTTCTTTCTTCTTCCAAAATAATGAAAGGGAAAATTGAAAAGGAAAATATTTGTCGAACAAGACAAAGGCAGATGATGGAGAAAATGCATGAATAGTTTTGTTTGTGCTCAGTGAAAGAAAAAAGGGGGTCATTCCACGATGTGAATGGGAATAATATAACCCTTATTCGGAGCGGGGAAAAAAACTCAGAAACTCTTTGGTGCATTGAAATGTAAATAAACGCAATGACAAATTAAACGTACAGATAGGAACACAATAGGGCGGCGGGGAGGAGAAGGAGATAGAGGGTGGGAGAAAATTGGGTGGGAAAACAATGAAACCAACTATTCCATCGAGGAGATAAGATTTTTGTTTGACTGCAGTGTTCTGGATTTTGTTTCGTTTGGTGTTTTTTTTTTTTTTTTTTTTTTTTTTGGGAAAATTCATGTTTGCTTGACCCCATTTTAATACGACAGAGAAAATTGAAAATCGAGGAAATAAAAAGAAAAGTTTTTGTTAAGGCAAATAATGAGAAAAGGAAAAATGAAGTACGGAATGGCATGATTTTAGGGGGAATCGGAGAACAAATTTAAATATTTTGTTGGGTTTAAAAAATTAAGGCCTATTATTATTATTCTGCAATTTATTAATTTTTCTGATATCTTGAGAATTTTTATAGCTATGTGAACACACCTAATAACAATTTTGAAGCTATAATATTCCATTTTCAAAATCCAATTGATTTTACGGTAGACAAATAGCAATTTCACAAGTTATGGTCCTCCGAACATGATTACTGAAAAAAATCATCAAAGTTGAAAAATTGGGTACACGTCTACTTTTGCCAATATCTCATTAATTTTGGTCAGATACCTCAGAAACACCAATAGCAATTTTGTAGAAGAGATATGTTTCCTCCAATATGGTCCTTCGAATATGTGAAAGCAAAAAATTTCCAACACTGGAAAATTGGGCAATTTCGTCAATTTTTTAGATATCGCGAGAATTTAAATAGCTACGTGAACACACCTAATAACAATTTTGAAGCTAAGATATTGCTCTTTCAAAATCCAATTGATTTTATGGTAGACAAATAACAATTTCACAAGTTACGATCCTCCGAGCATGATTACTCAAAAAAATCCACAAAGGTGAAAAATTAAGTACACATCAAATTTTGCCGTTAACTCAAAAATTTTGGTTGTATACCTCAGAAACCCCAATAGCAATTTTGTAGAAGAGTTACTCCTCCTTCAAAATCAATTTATTTCATCAAAATCTATCCACTATTTCAAAAGTTATTGTCCTTCGAAAACATGAACGCAAAAAAATTCCAACACTGGAAAATTGGGAAATTTTGTCATTTTTTCGATATCGCGAGAATTTAAATAGCTACGTGAACACACCTAATAACAATTTTGAAGCTAAGATATTCCACTTTCAAAATCCAATCGATTTTTTGGCAGACAAAAAACAATTTCACAAGTTATGGTCCTCCGAACATGATTACTCAAAAAATTGCACAAAGTTGAAAAATTGAGTGCACATTTAATTTTGCCGATAACTCAAAAATTTTGATCAGATACCTAAGAAACCCCAATAGCAATTCCATAGAAGAAACATTCCTCCTTCAATATCAATTTATTTCACCAAAATCTATCCACTATTTCAAAAGTTATGGTCCTTCGAATATGTGAACACAAAATATTTTCAACATTGGAAAATTGGTAGGTTTATTCATTTTCCCGATATCTCATGAATTTTAATAGCTACGTGAACACACCTCAACAATTTTGAAGCTAAGATAGCACTCTTTAAAAATCCAATTGATTTTATGGTAGACAAATAACAATTTCAGAAGTTATGGTCCTCCGAACATGATTACTCAAAAAAATTCCACAGAGTTCAAAAATTAAGTACACATCAAATTTTGCCGATAACTCAAAAATTTTGGTTGTATACCTCAGAAACCCCAATAGCAATTTTGTAGAAGAGATATTCCTTCTTCGTAATCAATTCATTTTAGCAAAATATAGCCACTATTTCAAAAGTTATGTTCCGTCGAACACATGAACGCAAAAAAATTCCAACACTGGAAAATTGGGAAATTTATTAATTTTCCCGATATCTCGAGAATTTTAATAGCTACGTGAACACACCTAATAACAATTTTGAAGCTAAGATATTCCACTTTCAAAATCCAATTGATTTTATGACAGACAAATAACAATTTCACAAGTTATGGTCCTCCGAACATGATTACTCAAAAAATTGCACAAAGGTGAAAAATGGAGTACACAACTAATTTTATCGATAACTCAAGAATTTTGGTCGGATACCTCAAAAATCCCAATAGCAATTCTATAGAAGAGATATTCCTCCTTCAAAATCATTTTATTTTAACAAAATCTATCCACTATTTCAAAAGTTATGGTCCCTCGAACACATGAACGCAAAAAAATTCCAACACTGGAAAATTGGTTAATTTATTCATTTTTCCGATATCTCGAGAATTTTAATAGGTACGTGAACACACCTAATAAAAATTTTGAAGCTAAGATAATCCTCTTTCCAAATCCAAGTTATTTAATGGTAGACAAATAACAATTTCAGAAGTTATGGTCCTCCGAACATGATTACTCAAAAAAATTCCACAGAGTTCAAAAATTAAGTACACATCAAATTTTGCCGATAACTCAAAAATTTTGGTTGTATACTTCAGAAACCCCAATAGCAATTCTATAGAAGAGATATTTCTCCTCCATAATCAATTTATTTCATCACAATCTACCCAATATTTCAAAAGTTATGGTCGCTCGAACACATGAACGCAAAAAATGTCCAACTCGGCAAAATTTGGCAATTTATTAATTTTCCCAATATCTCGAGAATTTTAATAGGTACGTGAACACACCTAATAATAATTTTGAAGCTAAGATATTCCTCTTTCAATATCCAATTGATTTTATGGCAGACAAATAACGAGTTTACATGTTATGGGGGTCGGAACATGATTACTGAAGAAAAATTCACAAAGTTCAAAAATTCCCGATATTTCAAAAATTCCCAATGTGTTACAAAATTCACATTTTTTGGCAACCAAAAAAATTTCAATTTTTTTCTGGCATTTCCTCAATGACGGTGAGTGTGTCTCTAATAAAAAAATTGGCCCAGACAGAAATGCCACAGGGGAGCTATTTACGTTGTGTGTTGTTGTTGCTGTTTTTATTTATTTTTTCGAAAAGAGTTGGTTGGGAACTCTCTTGTGTGCCAATATAGTTAACAGGATAGTGGTAGAGAGTTCCGCAGGCATATGCTTTAATGTGTCTGGCTAGCGACTTAACACTCCCCATTGCTTCACCTCCCCACCAATTCTCCTCCCATTCATATCTTCTCCCTTCACCTCTCCTCCCCGCATATTTCCTTCCTTTTGCCGCCACTCTAGCCCCATTCCCCCAAAATGACATAATGTATATTTTTTCACACATCTAAGCAGGTTTTTATGGCCATGTCAAGCCATGTGACTGCTACTGGAAGTATTTTGTTGTATTTTTTTCTTTGGGAAGTAGACTTCTCGGCAATGTTTGCCTATCTCTATGTGTGTTTGAGTGTGTCTCTTTGTAATTTAGCACCAAAAATAATGTTACTTTGTCTATGTTTACACACATTTGTCGTTTATGTGTTTGTGTTTATGTCTATGTGTATATGTGACAATTTTGTATGTAATTAAAACTAATTAAAAAAATTATGATACTTGAAAGACTGAAGCAACAACAACAAGAAAAAATTGCTCAAGTCGTTTGCAACATACCCATTTTTTTCGTACACACATGCCTAAGACTGAAAGGAAAAAGGGGACATGATTAGGGAGGTGGAGCATGAAATCCAATGTGGCAGAACCTTCGAATACCTCTTTGAGGGCTTAAGAGTGTCTCTAAAAAAATTCAGGGCTGTAGCTCTACAAATTTTCGAGATATGGCCAAATTAGATGTTTACTCAATTTTTCAACTTTGAGGAATTTTTTCTGAGTAATCATGTTCCGAGGTCCATAACTTGTGAACTTGATATTTGTCTGCCATAAAATTCATTGGATTTTGAAAGAGGAATATCTTAGCTTCAAAATTGTTATTAGGTGTGTTCACGTAGCTATTGAAATTCTCAAGATATCGCGAAAATGAATAAATTACCCAATTTTCCAGTGTTGGCAATTTTTTGCGTTCACATAATCGAAGGACCATAACTTTTGAAAAAGTGGATCGATTTCGATGAAATAAATTGTTTATGATGGAGTAATATCTCTTCTGCAAAATTGGTATTGGGTTTTCTGAGGTATCCAAACAAAATTCTTGAGTTATCGGCAAAATTAGATGTTCACCCAATTTTTCAACTTTGAGGAATTTTTTTAAGTAACCATGTTCGGAGGCCCATAACTTGTGAAAATGGTTTTTGTCTGCCATAAAATCAATTGTATTTTGAAAGAGGAATATCTCGGCTACAAAATTGTTATTAGGTGCGTTCACGTTGCTAACAAAATTCTCGAGATATCGGCAAAATAAATAAATTGCCCAATTTTCCAGTGTTGGAAATTTTTTGCGGTCACATAATCGAAGGACCATAACATTCGAAAAAGTGGATCGATTTTGGTGAAACAAATTTTTTTTCGGAGGACGAACATCTCTTCTACAAAATTGCTACTGGGTTTTCAGAGGTATCTAACCAAAATTCTTGAGTTATAGGCAAAAATAGTTGTGTACCCAATTTGTAGACTTTTTGAATTTTTTTGAGTAATCATGTTCGGAGGTCCATAACTTGTTAAGTCGTTATTTTTCTGCCATAAAATCAATTGGATTTTGCAAGAGTAATATCTTAGCTTCAAAATTTTTATTAGGTGTGTTCATGTAGCCATTAAAATTCTCGAGATATCGGGAAAATGAATTACTTGACCGATTTTTCAGAGTTGGTAATTTTTTGCTTTCACATAATCGAAGGACCATAACTTTTGAAATAGTGGATAGATTTTGCTAAAATAAATTGATTTTAAAGGAGGAATATCTCTTCTACAGATTTCCCATTAGGTGTTTTGATGTACCTACCGAAGTTCTCTAGATATCTGCCAAAAATATTGTATACTCAAAACTTGAGTGGCGGGGTACCCGCATAATACACACATGTATGTATGCATATGAAATGGAGAGGAACGAAAGCAAAAACAACAACAACAACACGAAATGAAAATGGCTTATTGGGCAAATATTTAAAGTACGTGATCCAGCAATTTAATGGGAATTTCATTTTTCTTGCCTTTGTTGGTTGTGGTGGTGGATGGATAGCTTCAGAAAGAATATTTTCGCTTTGCTCGATGGCTGGGTGTTCTGTTTAAAGGGAAATTTATGCAATCGCTACCTACACACATAGCTACATATATATTTACATATGTAGATATATATGTACAAAAAATTGAAATTGAAACAGAAACAAAGAATGACGTTGCTCTTTTGCTTGGCTGAGCGCTATGACGGAATGGAGGAGGAAATGCATAAACATTGTTGTGGCCATTACTTTGAAAGAACTTTTTTGTTTTTGTTGTTGGTATTTTCCATAAAAAATACAACACCCACCTCCAAGAGAAACCGAGAAAAGCAAGAAACGTAAACAAAGAGCAGCAGGGCCATGTGTTGGCGCTGATTGGAATAATGACGGACGGGACTGACTGGCTGGCTGATATATTCACGTCTTCTGAGTCAAGACTTTGACGACTGTGGCTGGCCAGGGACAGGAAATTAAAAACAATTTGCAAAAAAACACAACAACTTTTTAATAAAAGCAACTGTTTTTGTTGTAGACTTTTTTGTTCTGCAACAAAAAAATAATAAACAAACCTCAAAATTTCCAAAATCGAAAAACGAAAACAAATCAGGATTGATTTTTTCTCCCTTTGTAATTTCTCGATGACGAATTGCTATCTTCTGTTATTTATTTTGCCAAAAAAAAAATCGAGCGAAGAAAGGTAAATAAACATCTGAAAATCGAAATTCTTGAAATTTCATTCAATTCGATTTTTTGCGATCAAAAAAAAAAAAAAAATAAACACAGGAATGTTTATTTACTTCCTAATTTGGGCTAAGAAAATGATAAACATTTCAGTCGCCTGACAAATATTTACATAAATGCATTCAAGAAATCCCATTCCAATGACAGTAAATCTTGCACAATTTCATATGATGTAAGGTTCGCCCCTATAGCTCTTCAAATAACTGAGTTATGCAAAAATATCAAAGATATCCAATTTTCCAGAATTTTGATATTTTTTGCGTAAGCATGTTCGAGGGGCCATAACTTGTGCAAACTTTGTTTTATTCCCATCAAATCTGTTGGATTTTGAAAGAGTAACATCTTAGCTTCAAAATCGTTATTAGGTGTGGTCACGTAGCTCTAAAAAATTTGGAGATATCGGCAAAATAAAAATTTTCTCAAATTTTCCTGTAAGGGGAATTTTTTGCGTTCACATATTCGAGAGACCCTAACTTTTGAAATTGTGGGTTGATTTTGCTGAAATAAATTGATTCTGGAAGAGGAATATATTACCTACAGAATAGCCATTGGGTGTTCTAAGGTATCTAACCCAAATTCTTGAGATATCGGCAATGTTAGATGTGCACCCAATTTTTCAACTTTGAGGAAAATTTTTGCGTATTCACTTTCCGATGCCCATAACTTGTCAAATCGTTATAATTTTGCCTTAAAATGTATTATATTCTTAAAAAGAAACTTCTTAGCTCCATAAATGTTATTAGTTGTGTTCATGTAGCTATTAAAATTCTCGAGATATCGGCAAAATGAATAAATTGCCGAATTTTACAGTGTTGGAAATTTTTTGCGTTCACGTATTCGATGGACCCTAACTTTTGAAATAGTTGGTAGATTTTGATGAAATAAATTGATTCTGGAAGAGAAATATATTATCTACAAAATTGCTATTGGGTGTACTGAGGTATCTAAACCAAATTCTTGAGATATCGGCAAAAATAAGTGTTTACTCAATGTTTCAACTTAGTTGATTTTTTTTTTGGGTAATCATGTTCGGAGGCCCATAACTTGTCAATTCGTTATAATTCTTTATTAAAATCTATTATATTCTTAAAGAGGAATATCTTAGCTCCATTAATGTTATTAGGTGTGTTCATGTATCTATTAAAATTCTCGAGATATCGGGAAAATAAATACATTGCCCGATTTTACAGTGTTGGAAATTTTTTGCGTTCACATATTCGTGCGACCATAACTTTTGAAAAAGTTGGTAGATTTGGATGAAATAAATTGATTTTGAAAGAATAGTTTGTCTTCTAGAGAATTACTATTGGATGTTCAAAGGTATCTAACCAAAATTCTAGAGATATCGGCAAAAAATAAGTGTTAACTCAAATGTTCTACTTTGCGGAAATTTTTGTGTAATCATGTTTCGGGGTGGCATAACTTTGGAACTAGTTGGTTTATCTTCCTAAAACCATTTGATTTTTGAAGAACAATGCCTCTAGTTCCCATTTCATATATAATATCCCGATATGTCTACAAAAATATCCAAGATATGTCCCAAAATATACCAATATCCAAAATTTACAATATTTGAACATTTTTGCAAGCATGTTTCGGAGACCATAACTTTGGAACTAGTCGGCATATCTTCTTAAAATAACTTAATTATTAATGAGAAACCTCTTTAGATTAGGACTGAGCTATAAAATATTGTTATGGCTGCAGAATTTTCGGAGATATAGCCAAAAATATACAAATACCCAAAATTCCCTATGTTAGAATTTTTTTGCGTAATCATGCTTCGGGGGGCATAACTTTGGAACTAGTCGGTATATCCACCTGAAATCATCAGATTATTAATGAGAAACATCTTTAGATTAGGACTGAGGTATAAAATATGGTTATGGCTACAAAATTTTCGGAGATATAGCCAAAAATAAACAAATACCCAAAATGCTCAACGTTATGAATTTTTTGCGTAAGCATGTTTTGGAGGTCATAACTTTGGAACTAGTCGCTATATCCATCTGAAATCATCAGATTATTAATGAGAAACATCTTTGGATTAGGACTGAGGTATAAAATATTGTTGTGGCTGCAGAATTTTCGGAGATATAGCCAAAAATAAACAAATACCCAAAATTTCCAATGTAAGAAATTTTTTGCGTAATCATGCTTCGGAGAGCATAAAGTTGGAACTAGTCGGTATATCCACCTGAAATCATCAGATTATTAATGAGAAAAATCTTTAGATTAGGACTGATGTATAAAATACGGTTATGGATACAAAATTTTCTGAGATATAGCCAAAAATAAACAAATACCCAAAATGTTCAACGTTATGAATTTTTTGCGTAAGCATGTTTTGGAGGTCATAACTTTGGAACTAGTCGGTATATCTTCTTAAAATAACTTGATTATTAATGAGAAACATCTTAAGATTAGGACTGAGCTATAAAATATTGTTGTGGCTGCAGAATTTTCGGAGATATAGCCAAAAATACACAAATACCCAAAATTCCCTATGTTAGAATTTTTTGCGTAATCATGTTTCGGGGGTCATAACTTTGGAATCATTCTGTATATCTTCCTAAAATAACTTGGCTATTAATGAGAAACATCTTTAGATTAGGTCTGAACTATAAAATATGGTTGTGGCTTCATAATTTTCGGAGATATACCCAAAAATATACAAATACACAAAATGTTCAATGGTCGAAATTTTTTAGGTAATCATGTTTCGGAGGTCATAACTTTGGAATTAACCGCGATATCTTTCTAAAATGACTTGATTATTAAAGATAAATATCTCTAGTTAAGAATTGATGTATAAAATCAGGTTATAGCTTGAGAATTTTCTGAGATATCACCAAAAATATACAAATACCCACAATGTTCAATGTTTGAAAATTTTTGCGCATGCATGTTTCATGGGTCATAACTTTGGAACTAGTCCCCATATCTTCGTGAAATAACTTGATTATGAAAGAAAAGCATCTGAAGTTAATAATATATATAAAAAATGAATATATTTCCTGACATTTTTTTTAAATATTACCAAAAATATCCATATACCCATGTTTTCCACTTTGAGATATTTTTTTTAACAACGGTTTTTCGGAGCCCATAACTTGTGAACTAGGGGCCATAGCGTTATAATTTAACTTGATTATAAACAAGGAACATCTAAACTCACGAAATAATATATAATTTTTAAATGTCGCTTTTGAAAATTCCGAGATATCGTCAAAAATACTTTGTTGCTTAAGTAGTGTGCCATATGTTTTATGGCAACCTCTGTGACCTCTCTCCAATCCAGCTGAATTTCTTCAATGCATTTCATTTTATAATCACATGCAGAACTTTATAATGGCATTGCTTTGTTCCCCCTTCCCTTTCGCTACTCTTCCCCTTCTCTTCCCCCCTCCCCTCATTACTCAGACACTCGTTATTGTATCATTTATGAACTAAATTTAATTTATAAATGACTTCATTTACTTTTTGCTCTGCTGTGGCAACACTGCTGCATTTTGTTGTATGCACTTCCTTTAAAGCGAAGCTGTCGCCGCCGCCGTCAAGCATAATGCAGCATTTGTCGTAGTGTGGACGGTGGGCGGACGGTAGGTACTAAAGTTTTCCCATAGTTTTTTTCATGCTGTATTCTTTATTCTGCCTTTGGCATCATTCAACTTTTGCCTGGTTCCTCCGAACTTTTCCTCTCCCCGCCAAACCTCCGTGATCTCCATATTCTATTGAAGTTTTTAGCAGAGGATGAACTGCCTCTTTTTGCTTTGCATCATTTAAAACTTGGCACAATAATTGTATTTTGTGTATGTGCGGATTTCTCGCTCTCTCTCTCTCTCTCTCTCTCCATATGCAACTTTCAAATCTCTGTGATGCCCTTTTTTCAGTGCCTCCCTGTATGAGTGAGTTTTCTTTTTTTGGTATGTGTGCTGCTGCCTGGTTTCTTTTGATATTAAATTATTTTTATAACTTGCATGGCCTATAGAATGATATTTATATATAGATGAAGAAAATTGCGGTTATTTCGGGGGACTTTAAAGCAGCGTAGGGTAATATGAGAAATTCCAGGGGAAATTTGGCATAACTTGGAATTTGTTGAGTAACCATTTTTTGTGGGTCATAACTTTGAAAATAGGGGATATATTTTTTCAAAATAAAGCTATTTTTAGAGAGAAATATCTGTGCTTTATATTGATGTTCAATATTAGTGATGTATCTGTTCAAATACCCGAGTTATCGCGAAAAAATCCAAAATTGCCAAATTATTCAATTGAAATTTTTTTTGAGTAACCACATTCCGTGGGTCATAACTTCAAAAGCAATCATCGTATCCATATAAAATAACTTGATTTGGAAAGATGAATATCTCCTCTTTATGTATCCATTAAGTTATTTTAATGTATCTTAAGAAATTTCAGAGATATGACTAAAAATATAAAAATTACCAAAATTTTCTCATACACAAAATTTTTGAGTAACCATATTTCAGAGGCCATAACTTTTAAAGTAATCGGTATAATTAAATGTTTACTATTTGGATAGAGAATATTCCAAGCTTTAAATCCGTGGTATATTTGATGGATGTAACCAACCAAATTTTTGGAGTTATGGCCAAAAATAAAGAATTACCCAAATTTGCCGCCTAGTCAAATTTTTTGAGTAACCATATTCTTGTGGCCATAACTTGGTCAGTAACCGGTCATATCTTATTAAATCGTACAGATTTAGAAAGAGTATAATCTAAGCTTTAGATCGATGCTAATATTATTTGAGGTAACCGACCAAATTATTGCAATTATGGCCAAAAATAAAGAATTACCCAAATTTGCCACATAGTCAACTTTTTTGAGTAACCGTATTCCAGAGGCCATAACTTGAGAACTAACCGACAATATCTTATTAAATCGTACAGATTTGGAAAGATAATAATCTAAGCTATAAATCGATGCTAATATTGTTTGAGATAACTGACCAAATTATTGGAGTTTTTCGCCAAAAAATGAAGAAATACCCAATTTTGCCACTTACACAACTTTTTTGAGTAACCATGTTCCGGAGGCCATAACTTGGGAACTAACCCACGTATCTTATAACATTATGCAGATTTGGAAAAAGAATATTCTAGGCTTCATATCGATGCTAATATTGTTTGAGGTAATCGACCAAATTATTGGAGTTTTTCCACAAAAAATAAAGAAATACCCAATTTTGCCACTTACTCAATTTTTTTGAGTAATCATGTTCCGGAGGGCATAACTTTTCAAGTAATCGGTTTATATTACTGAAAAAAGCATCATTAGAAAGGAGAACATCTCAGCTTTATGTTTCCAATAAATTATTTTGAAGTAACCGACTAAATTATTGGAGTTTTTACCAAAAATAATGAAATACCCAAAATTGTCACATGTTCGAAATGTTTGAGTAATCATTTTCTATAGGCCATAACTTTCAAAGTAATTGGTTTACATTACTGAACTAAGCTTCATTAGAAAGGAGAACATCTAATCTTTACGATTCCAATAAATTATTTTGATCTAACTGACCAAATTTTTGAGTTTTTGTCAAAAATTAGAAAAAACTTAAAATTTACACATAGTGAACTTTTTTGAGTAACCATGTTTCCGAGGTCATAACTTTTAAAGTAATCGATTTATATTAATAAAATAAACAGATTTGGAGAGGAGAACATCTCCGCTTTATATTTCCCATTAGCGGTTTTGGTACATCCAACCAAAATTTGGGAGTATCGACCAAAAATTAAAAATACCCAAAAATCTCACTTTCTGAAATTTTTTGGTAATCCTATTCCGGAGATCATAATTTGGGAAATAGTGGGTGTATGTGCCTAAAATAAATTTATTTTGATAGGAAAGTTTCTCAGCTTTATATCGGCTTCACATTATTTTATTATAGTCGACCAAAATTTTTGAGTTATCGACCAAAAATTAAAAATACCCAAAAAATCCCACTTTCTAAAATTTTTTGGTAATCATTTTGTGGAGGCCATAACTTGGGAACTAATGGGTGTATCTGACTAAAATAAACTGATTTGGAAAGAAAAACATGTTAGTTTTACATTGCCATATAACTATTTTGGTACATCCGAACAAAATTTGGGAGTTATCGACCAAAAATTAAAAATACCAAAAAATTCCACTTTCTGAAATTTTTTGGTAATCATATTCCCGAGGTCATAATTTGGGAACTAATGGGTGTATCTGACTAAAATAACCTGATTTGAAAAGAAGAACATGTTAGCTTTAAATTGTCATATAATTATTTTGGTACATCCGAACAAAATTTGGAATTTATCGGACAAAAATTAAAAATACCCAAAAATCTTACTTTCTGATTTTTTTTGGTAATCATTTTCTCGAGGCCATAATTTCGGACCTGATGGCTATATTTAAATAAAATAACTTGTTTTGGGAAGAAGGACATCTCAGCTTTCAGCTTCACCTTCATAATTTTTTTTGTACCCGCCCAAAATTTGGGAGTCTTGGCCAAAAATATCAAAATTCCCAAAATTTTCAATATAAAATATTTTTTGGTAATCATGTTCCCAAGGCCATAACTTGGGAACTAGTGGGTGTATCTGACTAAAATAACCTGATTTAGAAGGAGGAACATCTTAGCTTTATATGACCCATTAGTCATTTTTGTATAACCGACCAAAATTTGTAAGTTATACCCAAAAATATCAAAATATGCAAAATTATTACCGATAAATATTTTATGGTATTGATTTTTTAGAGGCCATAACTTCGGAACCAGTGGTTATATCTGACTAAAATAACCTGATTTGGGAAGAAGAATATCTCAGCTATACATTTCCCTTTAATTATTTTCTAATAGCCGACCAAAATTTGCAAGTTATGCCCAAAAATAACAAAATACCCAAAAAATCCCCAAAAATAAAAAAAAATGGTAATCGTTTTCCAGAGCCCATAACTTCTAATGTAATCGGTATTTCTTCATAAAAATTTATTTATTTTTTAAATTTAGTTCTTTCTCTATGGAATTGTCCATATTTTGTTTAGCTCGAAATTATATTTTGCTCTATTTTTTTTTTATTACTGCACATATTTATGCTCTGTTTATGTTTAAGTTTATTTTTTGTTGCTTTTTTTCTTTTGAGCCGTTTGGCTTATTTTTGTAATCTTGTTGATTTTGAACTTTGCACATCTTATTTGCCGTTTAGCCATCTATCCGACCATCCAGCCATTCCTCCGCCTGCCCATCCGTCCGTCCAAAATGCAATGGATGATAGTATGCCGGTCTTGTTTTGTGTGTGGTGAATGATCGGCATCGCCATTTATAAAAAAAATCCAATGCGTTTATTATCATCATGTGGAGTAGATTTTGCGAAATTCTCGATCTCCCTTCTTCCCTCTAATGACGACAGCTATTGTAAATGTCAATTAAATGTGTTTTGCGTGGCATAATATAAAGCGCAGAAAATGTTCACCGAGAGTGCCATTATGGGACTAAATAAAAATAAACATAGCCGACAAATCTTCCCTTCCTTACTTCACGAAGTTCGGAAAGAAGGAGGAGGCTCTGCGTTCCTTTTTTATTTATTATGGTGACAGTTGAAAATGTCAATGAATTGTTAAGTACTTACTTCCCCACATGTGCTGGTTTCCATTCCGCACAGTCACTTCCCTTCTTGTGGGACCTCTTTAGAGTTTGGCGGCGTATTTCTACGCAGTTTTTTTTCCTGCATTTGGCTTTCTTCTTCGCATTTCATTCTCCAATTGAATTAAAAAGCTTGATAATAATAATGCCCCGTTATTATCCATGTCAGTGAATTCCTTTCTTCTTTCATCTAACAATTGAATATGTCAATGAGGTAAGCAAAACAAAGAGAAAGATTTGGTTTTGCGGTTGCGTAGGTAGTTAATCGCTACAATTAATCTACATTTTTTAGCGAAAGCGTAAAACGGTATCAAATGATGATCACAATCTCTTCATCATCTTGCATGCTTACCGCAAATTATTTTACATTTATTCCAACAAAGAAACCGCAAATCTTTTTTCATGTCACACACTAACCAATATTTGAAGTCAATGTCATCTCATCTCTTATTTCAAATGGGGTTTAATTGCAAGAAAATTCCTTAAACTATATGAAATAATTTATATAAATGAATATTTTATTGTTTTAGATATAAAATCCACTTATTTCATTAAGATACATCGATTACTTTCAATGTTATGGCCTCCAGAAAACGATTACCGAAAAATTAAATCAAGTGTCAAATTTTGGGTACTTTGTAATTTTGGGCATATCTTTGAAATTTATGGAGATATAACAAATTTTACTGTGGCAAATACACAGATAAAACCTTAATCTTTCAAAATCAGTTTATTTGATGAAAATATACCGACTACTTTAGAAGTTATGGCCTCCAGAAAACGATTACCAAAAAATTAGTTTATATGTCAAAATTTGGGTACTTAGCAATTTTGGGCATATCATAGGCATTTGCGGATATATAATGAAATTTACTGTTGCAAATATGTAGATAAGTCTTTAATCTATCAAAATCAATTTATTTTTTGAAAATATACCGATTACTTTAGAAGTTATGGCCTCCAGAACATGATTACCAAAAAATTATTTTATGTGCTACATATTGCGTACCCTGCAAATTTTGGTATATCTTTTTATTTGCGGAGATTTAAGAAAATTTACAATAAGAAATACACAGCTAAGTCCCTAACGAACCTAGATCATTTTATTTTTCGAAAATATACCGATTACTTTAGAAGTTATGGCCTCCAGAAAACGATTACCGAAAATTGTTGGTAACTATCAAATTTTGGAAAATTTTGTATTTTGGCCATATCTTTGTAAATTTGCAAAGATATATTTAAACCTAATGTAGCAACTACGTAGATAAGTCCTTGATCTTCCAAAATCAATTTGTTTTCCCAAAATATACCGATTACTTTAGAAGTTATGACCTCCAGAAAATGATTACCAAAAAATAATTCATGAGTCAATTTTTGGGTATTTTGCAATTGTGAACATATCTTAGGAATTTATGTATATATAATAAAATTTACTGTGGCAACTATGAAGACAATACCTCAACCAACCAAATACAGTTTATTTAATGCAAATATACCGACTACTTTAGAAGTTATGGCCTCTAGAATTTGGTTACCGAAAAATATTTTAAATTGGTCAATTTTTGATACTTTTAATATACTTTTTAATATTGGGATAGTTTTGTAATTTGTGGATATATATTAATGAATACTTTAGAAATTATAAAGATAAGTTCTGTCCGATCCGTAATTAATTTATTTTATGGGAAAATACCGATTACTTTAAAAGTTATGGCCACTAGAAAGTGGTTACGGAAAAATATTTAAGGTTGACAACTTTTGGGTAATTTTTATTTTAGGAGATATCTTTAATATTTACTTAGATATCAGAAAATTATTCAGTGGGAATTATGTGGATAAGGCAAAACTCTTTTTAAATCAATTTATTTTTTGGAAATATACCGATTACTTTAAAAGTTATGGCTGTTGGAAAACGATTACTCAAAAAATATTGAAAGTAGGAATATTAGGGTTTCCTTTCATTTTGATTGTAGCTCGGGTATTTGATGAGATATAATGAAATGGTTAATGGAAACACTATGGATTAGGTCCTTACCGTCCATAATCAAGTTATTTCGGGAAAATATACCGATTACTTTAAAAGTTATGGCCTCTGGAAAACGATTACTCAATAAATGTTGAAAATAAGAATTTTGGGGGGTTCCTTTCATTTTGAAAGCTATATTGAATTTTGAGGTTTCCTTTCAGGTCCTTACATTCCATAATCAAGTAATTTGAGGAAAATATACCGATTACTTGAAAAGTTATGGCCTTTGGAAAACGATTACTCAAATATATTGAAGTTAATGAATTTTGAGGTTTTCCTTTCGGATATTTGATGAGATATAATGAAATGATTAATGGAAACACTATAGTTTAGGTTCTCACCTTTCATAATCAAGTTATTTGAGGAAAATATACCGATTACTTAAAAAGTTATGCCCATTGGAAAACGATTACTTAAAAAATATTAAAAGCGAGAATTTTGGCGTTTAATTTCATTTTGTTCGTAGCTCAGGTATTGCTTGAGATATAATGAAATGATAAATGGAAACACTATGGATTAGGACCTTACCTTCCATAATCAAGTTATTTCAGGAAAATATACCGACTACTTTAATAGTTCTGGCCTCAAGAAAGTCATTACTCAAAAAATATTCAAAGTAAGAATTTTGGGCATTCCTTTCATTTTGGTCGTAGCTCGGGTATTTGATGAGCTGTAATGAAGTGATTAATGGAAACATGATAGATGAGGTCCTAACCTTCCATAGTCGAGTTATTTTATAAAAATATACCGACTACTTTAAAAGTTATTCCATCCAAAAAGTGATTACTCAAAAATTTTTAAATGTGGTAATTTTTGGGTATTTTTTAATTTTGGTCATATCTTTAGCATTTGATGAGACATCGGTTTATAACTTATTGAAATTGTAAATAGGACTTTCTACTACCAATATGAGCTAGTTTTAAGAAAATATACCGATTACTTGAGAAATTATGGTCTTTTAAATATGGTTACCAAAAATATTTTGCATTTGGGAATTTTGGGTATTTTTGAATTTTTGGTCATAACTTTGGTATTTGATGAAATATATTAAAATGATGTATAGAAACAATTTAGTTTAGAACCTAACCTCTAATAATATACCAATTTTATGAAAATGTGTTGGTTACTTTAATACTTATGACCTCCGGAAAGTGATTACTTAAAAATGTTTAAAAGTGGGTATTTGGGTATATTTGGGTATTTTTTCATTTTGATCGTATCTCGGGTATTTGTTGTGATATCTTTTTATAACCTATTGGAATTGTAAATAAGAGTTTATACTACCAATAGGGGCTAGTTTTCTGAAAATATACCGATTACTTTAGAAATTATGGATTTTTGAATATGGTTACCAAAAAAAGGTTGCTCTTGGGAATTTTGGGTATTTTTGAATTTTTGGCCATAACTTTGGTATTTGATGAAATATATTAAAATGATGTATAGCAACAATTTAGTTTAGGACCTAACCTCTCATAATATATCTGTTTTATGAAAATATGTTGATTACTTAAAAAGTTATGGCCTCCGAAAAGCGATTACTCAAAAATTATTAAAAGTGGGCATTTTGGGGAAGTTTTTCATTTTGGTCATATCTCGGCTATTTGATGAGATATCTTTTTATAACTTATTGAAATTATAAATAGTAGTTTCTACTATCGGTTGGAGCCAGTTTGAAGAAAAATTACCGATTACTTTAGTAATTATGGTCTTTTAAATATGGTTACCAAAAAAAGTTTGCAGTTGAGGATTTTGGGTAATTTTGAATTTTTGCCCATAACTTTGGTATTTGATGAGATGTATCAAAATTATGCATAGAAACATTTTAGTTTAGGACCTAACCTTTCATAATATACTTATTTTATGAAAATGTACCGGTTACTTTAAAAGTTATGACCACCGGAAAGTGATTACTCAAAAATGTTTAAAAGTGGACATTTTGGGGAGTTTTTTTTTTCTTTTTGATCATATCTCGGTTAATTGATGAGGTACATTATTAAAACTTATTGGAATAGTAGATACGATGTTCTGCTATCAAAATCAATTGATTTTAAAAAAATAAGTCCATTACTTTTGTAATTATGGACCTCGGAAAAATGGTTACCCAATAAATCCCAAAATTGGAGATTTTGCTTAATTTCGATTTTTTGCCCATAACTTGGGTATTTTTTGAGATACTTTAAAAATTATTTGTATTCACTTAAATATTAGTTAGTCCTCTTTGCATTTAAGTGATTTTTTCATAACCTAAAAAATATATTTTTTTTCGTTTTTTTTTCTGCCTTTGCTAAAAACCAGGCAATTTAAACGGAAATCTTGTGTTTCCGTTTCATCTTGAGAATGAGGTTGAAGTGCACTTTGACATCTACAAGGAAAAAGTGTATTATTGGGAAATGGAAATGTCAATGCAGTTAGTTGCATGGCATGGTTGGGCTGGCTGGCTTGACATGCCTGCACCTTATGGTGCTCGCATCGTTTTACTAACAACTCCACTTATGTTTATTTGAATTTCAAGTGCCCTAGCTGGCTGGTTGGCTGTCTGCCCTGATGGGTACCAAACAAATGACACAAATTTAATTGTCAAAATATTGAAATGTCCCGCAGAGGGAGGAACAACATTTTTTTCTTCTTCTTCCAATATGTACATGTGGCTAACAGTTGTCGTGGGTACTCCTTGAGGGATATTAGAAAATCAACCACCCTCCTTTTTTTTCCAAAAAAAAACTTGTTAGAATAATTGTGGGTATTCAAAAGACAAATGTGTTTGAAAAAAAAAACTCATGGGAATTTATTTTAAAAGAATTGCTATAATTTCTATTATCGGATCGTAATTTATCACAAGAACATTTGATATTTAAATTTCAGAATATTTAAATAAATGTTGTATAAATCAATCAACAGTTGTTTGTTTGGGGCAATAGAATTGAAATTCAAATTTGTGTGCTATTCTGCTGTCAAATAAATTCCAAAAATTCGAAACTTTTTCTTTTCAAAAAGGTGTGAAATTTCTTTTTTTCTAAATTTATGTAAAAGAAGAACAACAATTCCAAAACAATGACTAATTGCTACAAAAAAATATTACTTCACCAAAAAATTATTACTCCACAACAAAAATATTATTTCCGGAATACATCATTCACCCCAAACACACACGTTTCCAAATTTAGAATCACAAGAAGTGTGAACACATGTAATAAAAATATCGAATGATATGCTAATCATTTTTTTTTGTTTTGGACAATACTACGTGTTCATTTCTATATTTGTTTATCATTTTTCATCTAACATCTCCGATAAATATTTCAAAAAAATTTTTAATGATAATTTTAAATTGGCTTCATTTATCTTTGTTGGTTGTGTAAAAAAATATTACATAAATAATTTATGGAAATATTTTCAGATAAAAATCATAATCAGAATTTTCTGATATCAAAAATATTGAAATATAATATTTTATTCAATTGTTACAATTTCACTTAATTGCAAAAAGGAACAATTCTGAAAAATGTAGAAATCTCTAAAACTTTGGTATTTTTCTCCTAGCTCTGAAACTTGCATTGTAATGCTCAAATATTTTGTTGTTAATTGAAAGATGATTTTTATATATAACTTTATTTGTCCTTATATATCAATTAGTTTAAAAGTTATGGCCTCCAGAACATGAGTACTCAAAAATATCCAAAATTTGTATTTTTTGGGTAATTGCACATTTTTGGTCATAATTTGGAAATTTTATTAGCCACAATCAAATATTAGGTAGTCATTTTAATGTTTAGATGTTGCTTATTATAACTCAAGTTATTTCACCCTGATATACCGATTACTTTAAAAGTTATGGCCTCTAGAATATGATTACGCAAAAAATATCAAATATTGATTTTTTTGGGTAATTTATTATTTTTGGTCATAACTCTAAATTGTTGGTAGGTACAACCAAATATTTTGCGGTTATTGTCATGTTCACATATTACTAATTATATATCAAGTTATTTCACCCCAATATTCCGATTACTTTAAAATTTATGTCCTGTAGAACATGATTACGCAAAATGTATCAAATATTGGATTTTTTGGGTAATATTTTACTTTTGGCCATAACTCTAGAATTTTGTTAGCTACAACCAAATATTTTACGGTCAAATTGTAGTTTAGTGTTTACTTATTATTAATCAATTTATTTTACCCCAAAATACCGATTACTTTAGAAGTTATGGCCTCCAGAAAGTGATTACGCAAAATATACCAACTATTTGAATTTTTGGGTAATCGTTAATTTTTGATCATAACTTAAATTTTTTGGTTAGCTACAACCAAATATTTTATTGTCAATTTGTAGATTAGAGTTTTCTTATTAATAGACAATTTATTTTACCCCAAAATACCAATTACTTTAAAAGTTATGGCCTCCAGAAAATGATTACGCAAAATATACCAAATGTTGGTAATTTTGGGTAATTGGTTTCTTTTGATCATAACACTGATATTTATGTAGCTATATCTGAATAATTTACTCTTAATATATAGCTTAGAGTTCCCTTAATGTAAATCAACTTGATTTACATCGATATACCGATTACTTTAAAAGTTATAGCCTCCAGAAAGTGATTACGCAAAGAATACCCAAAGTTGGTAATTTTGGGTAATTGGTTTCTTTTGACCATAACTCTGATATTTGTATAGATATATCGAAATAATTTTTTTTTAATTTAGATTAGAGTTTTTCCCTTAATAAACAATTTATTTTATCCCAATATACCGATTACTTTAGAAGTTATGACCTCCAGAAAGTGATTACGCAAAATATACAAAATGTTGACATTTTTGGGTAACTACATATTTTTGGTCATAACACTGATATTTGTTTAGATATATCCCAATATTTAGGATTTAGTATATGCTAGAGAGTTTCCTTAATGTAAGTTGACTTATTTTATCGCGATATACCGATTACTTTAGAAATTATGATTCCAAGAAATTGATTACGCAAAAAATACCAACTATTGGAATTTTTAGGTAAGTGAGTATTTTTGGTCATTACTCCGAAATTTTGGTAGTTATTTCCGAATAATTGATTTATAATTTTTAGATGAGAGTTCCCTTGGTGTAAATCAAGTTATTTTCCCCAGAAATACCGATTACTTTTATTAGTTATGGCCTCACGAAAATGATTACCGAACAAAAATCTCAAAGTTGCAATTTTTAGCTACTTGTTATATTTTTTGTCATAACTTGGCTATTTGATTAGCTATATGCAAATATTTGGTAGCCAAAATATAGTTTAAAGATTCCTCATTCCAAATCTAGTTATTTTTTTCTGCAAAATACCGATTACTTGTGCAGTTACGACCTCTAGAAAGAGATTACTTAAAAAATGTTGTAAATAGGAAATATTGAGTACTGGTATATTTTTGTTTATAATTTTATTATTTGTTGAGATATATAGAAAAAATGTATAGTGATTATAGATTCAATCTTCTTCTTGCAAAATCAGTTTGTTTTGTGAAAATATACCGCCTGGTTCAAAAGTTATGGGCCTCAGAATGTGATTACTCAAAAACTACCCACAGTTGGGAGATTTGTGTATAAGTAATTTTTTGCTCATAACTTTGGTATTTGATGAGATAAATTAAAATAATTTATAGTGATTGTGGATGAGAGCCTCCTCTTATGAAATTTACATAATTTGTAAAAAATATCCCGCTTGGTTCAAAAGTTATCGGTTGCAGAAAATGGTTACTCAAAAAATATCCAAAGTGAATACATGTGAGTACTTGTAATTTTTGGCTCATAACTTTGGAATTTGATGAGATATAATAAAATAATTTACAGTGATTGTAGATGAGAGCTTCCTCTCTCATAATTGGTATATTTTATAAAAATTGGCCGCTACGTTCGAAAGTTATGGGCCCCAGAACGTGATTACTCAAAAAATACCCAATGATGGAAAATTTGGGTATGGGTAATTTTTTGCTCATAACTTTGGTGTTTGATGAGATAAATTTAAATAATTTACAGTGATTTTAGATGAGGACCTCCTCTTATGAAATTTACATAATTTGTAAAAAATATCCCGCTTGGTTCAAAAGTTATCGGTTGCTGAAAATAGTTACTCAAAAAGTACCCAAAGTTGGGAAATTTGGGTACTTGTCATTTTTTGCTCATAACTTTGGTATTTGATGAGATATAATAAAATAATTTACAGTGATGGTAGATGAGAGCCTCCTCATTCTTAATTGGTATATTTTATAGAAATATGCCACCCGGTTCGAAAGTTATCGGTTCTAGAATGTGATTACTCAAAAAATAACCAAAGTCGGGAAATTTGGGTATTTGTAATATTTTGCTCATAACTTTGGTATTTGGTGAGATATATGAAAATAGTTTATAGTGATTGTAGATGAGAGCCTCCTCTTTCAAAATTGGTATAAATTTTAAGAAATATAGTGGCTACTTTCAAAGTTATGGGTTCCGTAAAGTGATTACTCAAAAAAATACCCAAAGTTGACAAATTTGGGAGCATGCTCTTTTTTGCACATAACTTTGGTATTTGATGAGATAAATTAAAATAATTTACAGTGATTATAGATTGGACCCTCCTCTTTCATTTACTATTGGAAATTAGGGTCCTTAGACACAAATTATTTGTTGTGTGAACCCCCCTAATACCACACCAGCTGTTTATGTCATTGCTCTTGGAATTATTGGAATTTGTTTGTATTCTTGTGGAACAAATTCATTTTCATTAATAATAATTTTGCATGAATGGTGATTGTACAATTTTTCTAATATATTTTAGCTTTGGCTTTTTAAATTGTTAAGCATTTCATTTTCTGATTAACGCTATAAAGCTGCCGCATATCAATTTGTTATTGACACAATTATTCGAACAATAGATGGGTGATGATGATGACGGAGAGAGAGGGAGAAAGAGAGCGAGAAAAAAACTTCAATTATTTTTTCATAAAAATAATGAAAAAAAAAAAAATTGCCAGATAAATAAATATTCATGCAATAATAATTGTGTCATGTGTGAGTGAGTGAGTGAATGGCCTTTTCAGAATTTCAGAGCGGCGGAAGGGGGAGGGGTCGCAAACCTAACCAAACAATTAAAAAAGTAAATACTCCAATAACCTTCATAAAAAATAAACACATAGACACTTTGTCAAATGACTGAATATGAGATGAATTGTTGTTGGCCATATTTTTTTCAAACTTGGCTGAAATCGAAAGAAAATAAATTACACTTGAGAATAGATATTCAAAATTTTGTTTGAAAAAAATATTCTTTGGAAGAGTTTAATTTTTTTTTTTCAAAAAAAAAATTTTTTTTAATTTTTTAGTTTGAATTTTGAAAACTATCATAGAAATCATCAGCAGCACGCAAAGTTTTATTGTTGTTTTGTCTTTGTCGTCGTCGATGTTGTTGTTGTTGTTCGCTTTGTAGTTTTTGGAGCGGAAAAGCAGTCACGTTCCATGACAGTGACGCTACCTACCCAGCAACCATCAGAGACAATGTTTTGGTATACGTTTTCTATAACACCACGGTGGAGTGTGACCAATGGCCCTACCCCTTGCTTCCTCCTCACACCCTTAGTCATCGATCCGACCGTCCACAACACTTCCTTCGTATGCAAATCCACACACACTTTTAATGGCTTTGTAATGAGTCCGACACATACAGGTAGTTGGCTGGCTGGCCATTGGCCCGAGAGATGAATACCCAACAAAGCCGGGAGGAGGGACTGGAGGGGGGTAACCTGTAGCTAGCCCCGCACAAAAGTGTTATACATAATTTCCAAAGTGGCGCTTTTGCCTGTCTAATTTTTTGTGAATGTGTGTTTTTTCTGACAACAAAAATTATGGGTTTTCAGAAAAAACCGGCTTCGAAATCTCAACTATCAATCAATTTGGTATGGGGGGATTTGGATATGAAATTGCTATGGACTTTGACTTTTGATGTGTAATACAAGATAATGACGACGACAACGACAAACTCTAACAAGATGGCATGCCATGCATATTTGAATAGAATTGTTGGACTCACTCACTCCTCGAGCATGTCAACAGGTTGTAATAAAACACACAATTAAATGTGTTATATTTTAAATAAAAAAAAATAAACTACGTTACTTTGACGATACGTCACGTTACATTTACGATACGTCACGTTACATTGTTCACTAATCTAAGAGAGGAGGATCTCCCCTATAATCCCTACAAGTTATTTTTATTTATTTCAGCAGATAGCAAAGTTATGACCCAAAATAGGGCAAGTGCCAAAAATTTGCCAACTTTGGGTATTTTTTTGAGTAATCACTTTCCAGGACCCATAACTTTTGAACTAAGCGGCATATTTTTATAAAATTAAAAGATTATGGGACAGTGCGGTCTCATCTAAAATCACTGTAAGCTATTTTAATTTATCTCCTCAAATACCCGAGTTATGGGCAAAAAATTACAAATACCCAAATTTGTCAACATCGGGTATTTTTTGCGTCAACATATTTTGGGACCCATAACTTTTGAACCAAGCAGTATAATTTCATATTATCTTCAGATTCTGAAAGAAGAAGGTCTTATCGAAAAACACTTTAAACTGTTTCAAATTATCTCTTCAAATTCCCAAGTTATGGGCAAAAAATTACAAACACCCAAATCTATCACCTTTGGGTATTTTTTGCTTCAACATATTCTGGGATCGATAACTCTTGAACTAAGTGGTATAACTTTTATAATCGATACCAATTTTGAAAGAAGAGGGTATAATCTATAATCACTATCAATTATTTTAATATAACTCATCAAATACCAAAGTTATGGCCCAAAAATAACACTTACTCAAAATTGTCAACCTTGGGTATTTTTTGCGTAATCTCTTTCTGGGACCAATAACTTTGAAACTAGCAGGGATATTTTCATAAACTATTCAGATTTTGGAAGAGGAGAGTCTCATCTATAAACACTGTAAGCTGTTTTAATTTATCTCCACAAATACCGGAGTTATGACCAAAAAATGACGAATACTTAAATTTTTCCACTTTGGTTAATTTTTGTGCAATAACTTTCTGTGACCCCTAACTTTGGAACCAGTCGGTATATTTTCAATAACTATACATATTTGGAAAGAGGAGACTCTCATCTATAAACACTGTAAGTTATTTTAATTTATCTCCACAAATAGCGGAGTTATGGCCAAAAAATTACACTTACTCAAATTTTTCCACTTTGGTAAATTTTTGTGCAATCACAATCTGGGACCAATTACTTTGGAACTAGCAGGGATATTTTCATAAATATTTCAGATTTTGAAAGAGGAGGGCCTCATCTATAAACACTGTAAGTTAAATTATTTAAATTTATCTCATCAAATATAAAAGTTATGAGCAAAAAATCAGACATACCCAAATTTAGCAAATATGACTATTTTTTGAGTAATCACTTTCTGCTGCGCATAACTTCTAAAGTAATCGGTATATCGGCGTGAAATAAACTGATTCACATTTAGGGAATTCAATACTATAATATTGAAATTGCTATTGGGATATTGCTAAACAAATAACAGTTATGACCAAAAAATGAACAAATATCCAAAATCTCCAACTAGTGGTATTTTTTTGAGTAACCACTTTCTGGAGTCGATAACTTGTAAAGTAATCGGTATTTCATGAAAATACAAATGGATTATTATCAAGGAAACTCTCAACTATAAATTTACAATAACATTTTAGGTTGTAGCTAAACAATTACTAGAGTTATGGACCAAAAATTACAAATGCCCAAGTTTGTCGACTTTGAGAATTTTTTGTGTATTCACTTCCAGAGGTCATAATTTCTAAAGTAATCGGTATATCGGCGAAAAATCAACTTGATTTATAAAAAGAAAACTCTTAGCTTTAAATTAGCGACATAATATTTGAATGTATGTAAACAAATTTCCGTGTTATGGACAAAAAAATGTCAAATACCCAAACTTATCTACTTTGGGAATTTTTTGAGTAATCATTTCCCAGAGTACATAACTTCTAAAGTAATCGGTATATCGGTAAGAAATCAACATGATTTATAAAAAGGAAAGTCTCAGCTTTAAATTAACAACAAAATATTTGGATATAGCTAAAGAAATATCCGAGTTATGACCAAAAAATGACAAATACCCATTTTTTTAACTTTGGTAATTTTTGGAGTAATCACTTTCTGGAGGTTATAACTTCTAAAGTAATCGGTATATCGGAACAATTTAAATTGATTAATAGTAACAGCTTCCTAAACTATAAACTAATAACAACATATTTGCATATAACTAAATAAATATCAAAGTTATGACCAAAAAATTACAAATACCCAACATTTCCTACGTTTGAAAATTTTTGGGTAACCTCCTTCGGGAGATCATAACTTTAGAAATTGTTTATAGATCTTCATGAAATAACTTGCAATGGATTAAGGAAGGTCTTAGCAATAAATCAAAATTATTTTATAGACCTACCTAATAAAATTCCTGAGTTATCGCCAAAAATATTTGGGTGCCACAATTTTTCAACTTTGAGATTTTTTTGCGTCATGGGTTTCTGGTGGCCATAACTTCGGATAGAGTTGGTATATTTTCCTGAAATTACTTGCAATAGATTATGGAAGGTCTGAACTCAAAATCAAAATTATTTTGAGGACATTCTTAACAAAATTTTCGAGTTATCGTCAAATATATTTGGGTGCCACAATTTTTCAACTTTGTGGTATTTTTGGGTCAAGGGTTTCTGGAGGCTATAACTTTGGATAAATAATGTACAACTTTATGAAATAACTTGCAATAGATTATAGAAAGTCTGAAATAAAAATAAAAATTATCTCATGGGCATTCCTATCAACATTTTCGAGTTATCGCTAAAAATATAAGGGTGCCACAATTTTCCGATTTTCTGAATTTTTTGCGTCATGTGTTTCTGGTGGCCATAACTTGGGAAATACTTGGCATATTTTGTTGATATATCCTGTGATGGATTAAGGAAGATCTCAACAATAAATCAAAATTATTTTATGTACGACCTACCTAATAAAATTCCTGAGTTATCCCCTAAAATATTTAGGTTGTACAATTTTTCAAATTTACGATTTTTTGCGTCGTGGGTTTCGGGAGGCCATAACTTTGAAAATAGTTTGCAGATCTTCATGAAGTAACTTACAGTAGATTAAGGAAGGTCTAGACTATAAACTTAAATTATTTTATAGACATTCCTAAATAAATTTTCGAGTTATCGCCAAAAATATTTGGGTGCCGCAATTTTTCAACATTGTGATTTTCTTGCGACATGAGTTTCTGGAAGCCATAACTTGGGAAATACTTGGCATATTTTCATGAAATATCCTGCGATGGTTTAAGAAAGGTCTTAACAATAAATCGAAATTAATTTTTGGACCTACTTAATAAAATTTCTGAGTTATCGCCAAAAATACTTAGGTGACACAAATTTCCGATTTTCTGAATTTTTTTGCCTCATGAGTTTCTGGCGGCCATACCTTGGGAAATACTTGGCATATTTTCATGAAATATTCTGCGATGGGTTAAGGAAGATCTCAACAATAAAATAAAATTATTTTATGTACGACCTACCTAATAAAATTCCTGAGTTATCGCCAAAAATACTTAAGTGACACAATTTTCAGATTTTCTGAATTTTTTGCGTAATGGGTTTCTGGTGGCCATAACTTGACATGTTTTCTTGAAATATCGTGCGATGGTTTAGGCAAGGTCTTAACAATAAATCAACATTATTGTATGTACGATCTACCTAATAAAATTCCTGAGTTATCGCCAAAAATACTTGGTTGACACAATTTTCCGATTTTCTGAATTTTTTTGCGTCATGGGTTTCTGGTGGCCATAATTTGGGAAATTGTTGGTGTATCTTGATGAAATAAATTGCAATGGAATGCGGAAGATCTCAACAATAAATGTGGACCTAGCTTATAAAATTTCCGAGTTATGACCAAAAATTCTGAGTTACCAAACTTTTTCGACTTTATGAATTTTTGGGTTACGGATATTCTGGAGGTCATAACATACGAAATAATAGGGTTAGCTTGGAGAAATAAATTGTTTATGAATTAGGAAGGTCCTGACTAAAAACCAAAATTAAGAAAATCTACTCTTCCAGATATAATATATCGTCTAAAAATAATAAAACACTCAATGCTTCCTTTACTAAAAAGGTAATTTAGAATGCGGTCAATATTTTGACATTGTATTCGCTTTTTTGTTTCAAAAACATTTTTAATGATTTATTATCGAAAAGAAAACCCACCTGCTCCATACCAGATGTCCTCTCTGGTGCAGCCTATGTGTCATTAACTGGAATAACGGCTTAGGGCTAATAACATTGATTTAATCATCATCACAGGTTTTCTGAGGGGGCTCAAAAAAAAAAACTGTATTCTTTCGCATTTTTGTTTTATGATCTCTTCTCCTGTATAGTAAGTGGTTGTATCCTTTTTTTGAGGAGATTAAAAAACGCATCTGTATTCTTGATCCTGGCACAAAAAAAAATAAATAACCTGACTTAAAATTAACCCTTCTTAAGGAAAGAAGATTGGTCTTATTAAGGAATGAAGATTGAGAAAGGACGATGACAACACCACTGTATTCCAAATCCTCACTTTTGTTCCGCTTCTTTGTTTTTGTGACCACAAAAAATCGGGTTTTCATCTCATCCATCCATCATTTGAAATTCAATATTTACCCAATTGTGTGTGAGTGAGGAGTACTCACTTTGAGATTATTTGGGCGTTTTTTTCGTCTTCTTCTTCTTCATTTGAAGAGCGTAATTTTCAGGATGCCAGCTGTGTTTTAAATTATTTGCCGGCTGGGCTGGCCAGCCTCTTAACAACAAAAAAGGGGAATTAAAAATCTCTACATGCTGCTTCGTCTTCTTCTTTTTCTTTTGGGTTATTGTTCCAAAGAAGCAATGAAAAACAGATGCAATTCCGAACAACAACAACAACAACGCTTCGTGCACATAAATTAAACAGTGAAATAAATATCTTTTTAAGGGTTGGTTTCCAGCAACAAGTCTTAAAGATCAATTTGGGCCACCAAGAACAACAACCACACGTGGAGTGCCGCCGACATCGTCATCCACACGATTGTTGTTATTGCGCCCTGGTTTATATTGAAGTGAAGTGGTGTATATGGTGAGAGAGGTGGAGGAGGAACACCATTAACCACCACCACCACCATCATCATTCACCAGCCACCACGACCAAAACTTCCCGTGAACAGATGGCCTCATTCGATGACTGGATGAGGAGTTCAAGTTGCTTTCGTTTTTTCTTTAATATTCTTCCTGGTGATGACGATTATATGCTGGTTGCTGCTTGATGATTAATTTAGCGCGTGTATAAACAGGCAAAAGCTCACTTTATCAGCAGAAGAATATTTATAAAAAAAAAAATCGAGAGGGAAGAAAAACAAATGCACCTGCTTTATAAATACAAAGCACGGGAAGACACACCAGGGTGACAGATGGACATATGACGATACACCATTGCAAATCGTCAATGGAATCGGAAAAAATGATAGATGGAAACAGGTGTGAAATTGCAAAAAATCACTCGCGAATCCTTAAAATCCTATGCAGGAACCTAAAACTTAAAGAAATTAAAAAATTATGACTCCCAGATAATTTTAAAAGAAAAATGAAAAATCCCGAATTTTGGGGTACCTACATATTTTTAGGCATAACTTTGGATTTTTTGTGGGATAGATTACACAAATGTACATCGAAATTAAAGTCTGGACTTTAATCTAACAATTACAGTTTATTTTACGATGATATCAGAATCTCCTCAAAAGTTATGACCCATAGAAGACCGAGAAGAAAATAATTTTGAAAGTGACAATTTTGTAGTACCGTGAATTTTTTGGCCATACCTTTAATATTTCATCAGCAACCTGTATAAAATATTGAAAATATCGATAGTATGGATTGTCCTCTATTAAACCCCATTTTATTTTATCCCGATATCTTGATTATTTCAAAAGTTATGGCCAACGGAAGTTGATTACGCAAAAAATGTAGAAAATTGAAAAATTTGTGCACATGATTATTTTTGGTCATAACTTTGGTATTTAGTCGATTAGATCAGAAAATTGTACACCATAATAATATTTTTTTCCAAAGTTATGACCCTTGGAAGATCGAGACGAAAATAATTTTGAAAGTGGGAAATTTTCAGTACTTGCACATTTTTGGTTATAACCTTATTATTTGTTTAGCATCACCTAAAAAATATTATAAATATCAATACTGTAGATGTTCTCCATTAAATCCCACTTTATTTCATCCTGATATCTCAATTATTTCAAAAGTTATGGCCATCGGAAGATGGTTTCGCAAAAAATGCTGTAAATTGCCAAATTATGTGCACTTCATTATTTTTGGCAATAACTTGGGTGTTTTTCCAAATTTGTGGATATAGTCTATGTCTAAAGGAGGCTTGGATGTTCCTCATTAAATCCGATTTTATTTTATCCGGATATCTCAATTATTTCCAATGTTATGGACTTCCGAAGAAAGTTACGCAAAAAATTTAGAAAATTGGAAAATTTGTGCACGCGATTATTTTTGGCCACAACTTGCGAATTTGAGTAGATAATTCAATATAAATAGTGTCTGTGTATAGCTTAGAATGTTCTCCATAAAATATCGGTTTATTGCATTTGAAAATACCGAATACTTCAAAAGTTATGACCTCTGGAACATGATTACTCAAAATATGTTGAAAGCTGAAAACTTGCAACACTTATTTACTTTGGGCGATAACTTGGTACTTTCCCTGATAATGCTAAATAATGTGCATCTATGGATAGCTGAGTTGTTTTCCATCAAATACCAGTTTATTTTATTTCAAAATACCGAATACTTCAAAAGTTATGGACTCTGGAACATGGTTACTCAAAATATAGAGAAAACTGAAAAATCTCAGTACTTGGACATTTTTGGTCATAACTCAGCTATTTGCATCAATATCTCAAAATAATTGATAGCAATGGCTAACTTAAATATCCTCCATGAAATACCAGGTTATTTCATTCGATTATATCGATTAATTTTAATGTTATGGCTTCCCGAACATGGTTATTCAAAAAATGTTGAAATAAGGAATATTGTATCTCTCTTATATTTTGGGTCATAACTCGACAATTTCGCTTCAATATCATACAATTCATTTATTCTAGTGTAGAGCTAAGATATTCTTTATTACAATACCAGTTATTTCACTGCAAAATACCGATTACTTTAAAAGTTATGGCCTTCGGAATATGATTACTCAAAAAAATGTTGAGTATGGGAAAATTGTGCTACATTTACATTTTGGTCCATAACTCTAGTAATTGCTTTAGTATTTCAAAATAATTAATAGCAATGATAAACTAAGATGCCTTCTATGAAATACCAGTTTATTTAATTCGAAAATACCGATTACTTTCAAATTTATGGCCTCCGGAACATGGTTACTCAAAAAATGTTGAGAATATAAAAATTTCGGGTACCTGTAACTTTTTTGCGATAACTTTGGTGTTTCGTGAGCTACCTTGAAATAAATTATAGCAATTGATTGCTGAGGGATTCATCTATCAAATATAAATCTTTTTCATCAAAATATTTCAACATTTTGTGAAGTTATGTCCCACGGAACATGGTTACTTGAAAAATGTTGAGTATAGAAAAATAGCCGCACTTTTAGATTTGTGGCCATAACTCGGGTATTTGCTTAGCTATATCCAAATATTTTATAACTATGGATAGCTCAGATGTCTCGCAATAAATATAAATTATTTTTTTGATTTGAGCCGATTAATTTTGAAAATTTGGTCCTTCGACTTGCATTACGCAAAAAATTTTGAAAAACGGAAATTTAAAGTAACTTTAATTTTTTGCTGATAGCTCGGTGAGATACATCGAAATATTTCATATGGATTTGAAGAATAGACATTCTTATAAAAATAAAAATTTATCTTCTTGGAAAAATTTCCAAAATTGGGAAAAATATGGCCCTTAGAAGTCTTGACGCAAAAATTTTTGATTTTGAAAAATTTGGGTACTTGTGATGTTTTGCTTATATCATAGTTATTTGGTTACCTATAATGAAATATCTAATATGGATTTATAGTTTAGGTATTCTTCCAGAAATAAACATTATTTTTTCGTGGGAAATTGGGAAAATTTCTAATAGTTATGGCCCCTAGAAGTTGGTGACGCAAAAATTTTTGAATGCTGAGAAATTGGGGTTATGTTAATATTTTAATCATAACTCTGGTACTTGATTAGCTATATTGCAATATCGTATATGAATTTAAAGCTGAGTTGTTCCTCTAAAAATAGAAATTAATTTTCTTGGGAAATTTTGAAAATTTGGATAAGTTATGGCCCTTAGAAGTTGGTGACGCAAAAAATTTTGAATGCTGAGAAATTGAGGTTATGTTAATATTTTAATCATAACATGGGTATTTGATTAGCTATATTGTAATATAGTGTATTAATTTAAAGCTGAGTTGTTCTTCGAAAAATAGAAATTATTTTTTCTCGGAAATTTGGAAAATTTGGATAAATTTTGGCCCTTCGAAGTTGGTGACGCAAAAAATTTTGAATGCTGAAAAAATGAGGTTATGTTAATATTTTAATCATAACTCGGCTATTTGATTAGCTATATTTAACTATCTTATATGGATTTATAGTTTAGGTATTCTTCTAAAAATAGAAATTAATTTTCTTAGGAAATTTTGAAAATTTGAATAAGTTATGGCCCTTAGAAATTGGTGACGCAAAACATTTTGAATGCTGAGAAATTGAGGTTATGTTAATATTTTAATCATATCTCGGCTATTTGATTAGCTATATTGTAATATCCTATATGAATTTAAAGCTGAGTTGTTCTATTAAAAATAGAAATTAATTTTATTGGAAAAAATTTAATATTTGTGGAAGTTATGGCTCCTATAATTTGGTGACGCAAAAAATCGGACATTTTTGAAAATTGGAAAATTTTTTATTTTATTTTTATAGCATGGTTATTTTGTTGGCTATTTCAAAACAATTGTTAGTTATTTCAAATGTGGGTGTTGTTGATTCAAAATAAAATTTAAAAATATTTTTTTTTAATCGGTGGTGTTAGAAAACAAATCTTTGAAGGTGGCTGTTGCTTTTGTGGCCTATCAATTTCTTGTGGGTGGCACACAGACACATAAATCCTTGTAGTCTTTAGCAAATAAAAAAAGAAGCTACAATTTTATTGTAGCCATAAGTAGGTAAATAGTAATATGAGATCTTGAAAACTGATTAGAGCACTCCGCTTCTTCTTCTGACACAAAATACAAAAGAAGGCAGCCAGGCAGCTGGAATTTCATTTCTGTGCTGCCTACCACGCACAATGATTTCTTTTGTTTGCCCGATCTGCAGTTATCATCATCATGGCTGCGCGGATTACTTTTGTCATTGACAAACATTTATATTTGCTACCTAAGACCACAACTGAACTGCACGCCATCCCATACTCTGTGCAGAGTGTGTGTAAATCGGAACAGATGTAATTTTTTATTTTCTTTTCATTTAAGACCCCTTTTAAATATTTATTTTAAAATAAAGATACACTGTTGCTTGCTGTAGCCAAGAAAGCGAGAGATAACCACAATTGAAATGCAATCTTTTTATTTATTTTTTTCTTTTTTTTTTTTTTGAAAGTTGTAGAGTCAAGACCAGAAGTTTGATGAAAATTGCAGCTGCACAAGCTAACCGAACATTTCAATTTTTTGAAACATAAAAATAATTTTTATTTCTTCCATTTTTTTCGAAAGAGTGTGGGGGGTTCAACAAATTATGCCAAATAAAACCGAATTGTTTGAACAAATTAACCACGGCCAGGCAGATGTAAAGTCAATTTCATGCCCTATAATAATCATCATATGCTTGTGGTTTTAAATTTTGAAATGGATTTAAAAAAAATATATAAAAATTACCCCATGTCTGGCTGACTGACTTCGACGGCCTGCATTAATTTTTTAATGGTCAGCAGAAGCAAGAAACCGAGAAAAAACAGCAACCTCATCATTATCCGATGGATTTACACGAAGTAATACACAAATTGCAGGTTCCATTTTTTTCCACACCCGAATAGCTCATATATGAGACCCACATACGAAAAGAGCAATAAAAATATATTAATTTTTCATTTTAATACATGTTTGAACATTTTAATTAAATTTTCAAAATTATTTCCCATATAACCCCTATTTTATGAGAAAACGTGAGATTTCCCCAGTTAACGGTATTATGATAAGCCATATTTTACTTTTTAATTAAAATGTCTAGTCATAAATTTTCAACCCCCCTAATTTAAGATGTGAACCTCATTAAGCATTATTTACAGTCGAATTTTGCGTTGCCAACTATGTAATTAAAGAACGAACGCGTTGCCAACTTTCTTATTAAAAAGAACGACAAAAAAATTCCACAAGGTTCACAGGGTGTGATAGAGAATATGCCACAAATAGCTAAGCAACATTTTGATGATCTACTTTGAATTTATTATGAGAAAGTTTTGTTAAAATCGGAATTTTTCACCAGGAGTTTCCCTTTGACCCTAAAAAGTTTAGTACATCATTATAAAGAGCAAGAGTCATCCTTTCACAATCCATTTGTTTAATCAAAATCCATTAATTATTTCCGAAGTTATGGCGTCTTAAAGTAGCGTACCAAAAAATTCCGAAAAAAGTGTAAATTTTGCGTAACTTTGAATTTTTCAACATAACTTCGGATTTTGAAGAGATACATGGATATATTTATGCATTGACTTAAAGTTTAGAACCTTCTCTTCTATTTCCTCTTGAATATCATTAATGTAAAACCAATATTTAAGAAGTTATGGGCCTTCGAAATACTCTTTAATTTTATAGATATAAAACGATTACTTCAAAAGTTATGGGCCTTAGAATGTGATTACCAAAAAATTTCGAAGAACTGCGCATTCTGCGTAACTCTGATTTTTTCTCATAACTTTGGTTTTTCAAGTGCTACATGGAAATATGTGTGCATAGATTTAAAGCTTAGATCTTTCTCTTCAAATTACTCTTCAATTTTATAGATATAAAACGATTACTTTAGAAGTTATGGGTCTTAGAATGTGATTACCAAAAAATGTCGAAGAACTGTACATTCTGCGTAACTCTAAATTTTTGGGCATAACTTTGGTTTTTGAAAAGTTACATGGGAAGTTTTATGCATAGATTTAAAGCTTAGATCTTTCACTTCAAATTACTTTTTAATTTTATAGATATAAAACGATTACTTCAAAAGTTATGGGTCTTAGAATGTGATTACCAAAAAATTTCGAAGCTCTAAATATTTTGCGTAACTCTGAATTTTTGACCATAACTTTGGCTTTTGAAGAGCTACAATGAAATAATTGGCCTAAGATATAAAGCTAAGATCGTGCTTTTCAAATTACTTCCAATTTTTATAAGTGTAAACCGAATATTTCGTAAGTTATATAACTTACAATATGATTACTTAGATAATTGGGCTTAAAGAAATTTTTGGGTAATTATGTAATTTGGTCCAATATTTAGAAATTTCACTTGGAACCATAAATATTTTATACCTTTTATTAAAGAGCAGGTGTCATTCTATGCAGATCCCTTTATTTCATAAAATTCCATTAAACCGTCACACTTGTTAATTTTTTTTTGAAATGTAACCACCACCAACTTGTTGCTTCTGTCTGTTCGGCTCTCCCTAAGTGCTAATTAAACTCAAACTCAGAGCGGCGCTGAAATTGAAGGGAAAACGAAACGGGACGACATGTCAAGTGTTAATGATCCGATTCTTCGTCTTCTTGGTCTGTAACTTGTTCGTAATGGTGACCTTTTCGTTTTTAACATTTTTAAATTGGAGGGTTACAATAAATTAGGGAAGAAATATATTCATGTGGATATGTCACGCAAACCGGAGCAGATGTTTTTTCCCTTTTCATCTTGATGATGAATAGAGAATGGTGGAAAAATGGACGAAGGGTCCAAAAAATTCCTTTTTGTAACTATTACATGATCCAAAAAAATCCAGAAGATATTCCCTGAAAATATTCTAAATTATTTCCCCAAAACCTAGATTGTTCATCTCAAGACACCTCAGGAGAAAAAATCAAGTTTTCGGATCTGATAGCCTTTTAAAAAATGTTCTCCAAAATTTCAGAATTCTAAAGGAAATATTTTTGTAAACTCCGATACCCCAATGAAAATATTAAAACCCACTTTTCTTCTAGATCTTCTAAAAATATTTATAGAGGACCTTAAAACTCGTCTCTATTAGCCCCACAGTTTTTGGAACGATTTTGAAATCCATTTCTAAATGAAAAAAAAAATACTTAATATTTTATTTCAATATTTTGATTGCTTCAATTAGCAGGCACTTGAAAAACAAAAATACTGGAAAAAACATTTCTCCGCCTCCAAAAGACCATTGACCTCTCTTGAAATAAAATTCTTCATTTAACAGCCTTCTAAAGAGGGGAGAGGGAGGTTGTTGGTGGTTGGGGGAGCCAGACTGATATTTTAAATGAAGAATAACTTTTATATTGTATCTGTCATGCACAGCGGATCTGCATCTTCATCGCCATCACCATCATCATGGAGATTGCCTTTTATTATATCTTGTCTTGTCCATTGTCAACACCAAACGGCAAAGAACATCATAATCAAGAGCAAGCAGCAGCCAGCACCACATCCCATCTCATATAACACACCCATAATCGTTAAAAAGTATTTCACACATTATTCATAATTATGTCAACACACATGCATACATATCGAACGGAGCTACACAAATTCTCCAATTGGAAAAGAGGAAAAAGAACCACATTCTTCCCCTTAAGTTGTTTGCCAGAAATGTCGCATGTCGATATTGTGGTGTCTTCTTAAGTTTCAGTATTAGTTTCAAAATGGCAGCAAGCCATTACTAAATGCATTTTGAAATATCAATATTCTTGGTCTACATATTCGAAATGAAAAGAAACTTTTTCGAATTATTGAAATAGCCGAAAAAAACCCGGAGATATAGGCAATACAATTTTCTATTTTTTATGACAACAATTTTCCACATTTTTCATTTTCAAGTTAGCATAACTTTTATAAAAATCCAAATATTTTAATAAAATAAAATACACTCCGGATAACAATCTTCTAATCTTCAAAATAAATCTCAATTTTTAAAAATATCTTATCAACTTTCATAGATATTGCCAAAATACTGAATTACGCAAATTTCCAAAATTTCCTCATCATTTTGCGTAATCATACTCGAAGGACCATAACTTTTTAAGTAGATATGGCAACTCTTTAAAATGATTTGATATTGAAAGCTAAATATATTCTCTTCTGAAATGAGTTACATTTTATTATTATAAACCAAGAAATAGTAGAGATATCGGTAAAAATATCAAATAACCCAAAAATCTCCAATATACAACATTTTTCCGTCATCACCTTCGGAGGGTCATAACTTTAAAAATATTGAGTCTATTTAAAAGAATGTCATTTTATTTGGAAAAAGGAATACCTAAGTTTTAAATTGATACCAAAGTTAGTCCTGGTTGCCAAGCAAATTTCAGAGATATCACCAAAAATGTGCAATTACCCAAAAATGCTCCATATTCAAATATTTTGCGTCATCAACTTCGAAGGACCATAATTTTGAAAATAATGGTTCCAGTTTGAAGAAAGTTTGTTTATTTTGAAAGCGAAACATGTAAGCTTTAAGTTTATGTAAAACTTAGCTCTGTTAGCTACACAAATTTTGGAGATATCACCAAAAATGTGCAATTACCCAAAAATGCCCAATAATGACAAATATCCAACAATTTTGGGACATCAACTTCGAAGGGTCATAACTTTGAAAATATTGAGTCTATATGAAGGAAAGTTATTTTATTTTGAAGGAAAAATATCTAAGCTTTAAATGTATACCAAATTTAGACCTAGTTGCTAAACAAATTTTGGAGATATCGCCAAAAATATGCAACAACCCAAAACTATTCCATATTCAAATATTTTGCGTCATCAATTTGTATGGGCCATAACTTTAGAAGCGATGGGTCTATTTTAAGTAGAGTGCATTTATTTTGAATGCGGAACATCAGTGCTTTAAATTGATACCAAATTTAGTCCTATCTGCTAAGAAATTTGCAAAGATATCGCCAAAAATGTGCAATTACCCAAAAATTACCATTGTTCAAAAATTTTCCGTCATCAACTTTGAGAGGCCATAACTTTCAACCGATTCGATGTAGCTTCACAAAATTATATGATTTTGAAAGATCAAATTCTATTCAAATTCTGTATTTAAATTAGAAATTAAATTTAATTAAACGTATCTTGACAAATTCTCGAGATATCACCCAAAATACAGACGAACCCAAAATGTGAACTTCTTTGAAAATTTTGCGTAATCATTCCGCAAGCCATAACTTTTAAAGTATTTATTGTATCTTTATAAAATACATGGTTTATGGAAGTATGGACCTGCAGCTTTAATAATCATATGGAAAATAATGTGGCTTCTCCTAAAATGCACCAAAAATTGAGAAAAAATAATGAAAATGGGATTTAGTACAGAAAAACGTCATCAAGGGGTATATCATTGCTGATGATCGGTTTATGGCGGAAATTCAGCTTGATTTTATAAGAAATATATCTCTACTTTATATTCAAGATAAATTATAGGGTTGTGTTGGATCAAATTCGAAAGATATGGACAAAATTGTGCATGCGCAAAATATTGGAAATTTTAGTAACTTTTGCGTACTCACTTCGGAGGCCATAACTTTTGAAGTAGTTATGGGATCTACATAAAATAAGTTGTTTATGGTAGTAGAGGCTTCGAAGTAAATTTCTGGGACACAAAATATGGCACTTCTCCTAAAAGTATGCACCAAAAATTGAAAAAACATAAATAAGTTATGATTTAGTAGAGACAAATGTTTCCTGGGGTCACATCTTTGATTATGATCGGATTTTCGCAGGTATTACGCTTGATTTAGAAAGAAGAACATCTCTTATTTATCTTCCAGAGGGATTATAGGGTTATATTTGACAAAATTTTAAAGTTATGGGGAAAGGTTTGCATGCGCAAAATAATGGAAATTATTAACTAATTTTGCGTAATCACTTCAGAGTCCATAACTTCTGAAGTTCTTGATGGATCTTCATGAAATAAATGTTTTATGGAAGCAGATGCTTGGGACTTTAATAATCGTATTGTTAATATGGGTACTTCTCCTAAAAGTATGCACCAAAAATTTAATGAAAGCTAAATTGCACCAAAAACTCTAAAGCTTTGGGCTTATGATAAAGAAACCCTCTTCTGGCAGATTTTTTCAAGATTCCCATTATTTCTCTTTATGATTTTCTTCTCTCCCCAAACTTGTTGTTGCCAACTGCATCGTATTTTTGTACTGCAAAAGTAAATTAAATTGTTTTGCAGTAATTTAAAAATTAGCATTTCTCTGCGGCCGCCACATTCTTCCGCCTGTTTTGTTTTGATTTTCTTTCTTTGTTTCAATTTTTTTTTTTGCCATAAAAATAAATTTTTCTTGAGAATTTATAATGAATCACACAAAACAAAAAAATAATAATAATCAGGCACAATTGTGGAGGCATTTCACTCACACAACCTTGAACTACTGTAATTGGGTGGGAAGTAAACAAGGCAGGCAGGCCGCCAGCCAGCCAGCCGGTCATATAAATAATCTTCTCATTACAATATTATTGATGTAATATTCCGAGACTGGAGGTTCCCTTCTCCCCTCTTACACAAATTATTACAAAATGGTGATAATTTGCTATAATTTCTTTGTAGACTATTATAGCACCCTGCGTATTTACTGAAATACATTTGAGGAAAGCGATTTTATAATTTAAAACGGAAGTTCAAACGGTAATTCTTTAATAGGGCCATGATTTCCAAAAGGAAACCAACAAAAACTTTTTGGGGAAATAAAAACCCCATCATCATTTACCCTGCAAAGTCACCAGCCCTCTTCCCTAAAAACAAAAACCATTAGCACCATATTTTTGTTGATAGTCTACTGCACCATGAGCCTCTAAATGAAAGAGGTCGGCCAGTCTGCCGGCAGCTTAGCCTAGAACTTCCATATAAAATATAAAACAACAACAGCAACAATCAACTATCATAACCAAATCATTCATGGTCCTCCCCAAACCATAAAAATTAGTGAAATATGAAAACTTCCTCCTTTTGTGTGTTGATGGCTGAGTTCATACCTACTCCTCCTCCTCCACGTTCTCCAACGTTTATTTTCCATTGAAATTTTCGCATTGTTATTATTACTACTATTACTAAACGTTTACTGGCTGGCACGATAAGAACCTGGTATAGCTTTTTGTGTGCTTAATCTAAGGTTTAACAAAAAATGCAATGTGGTTCGGAAGGACAAAAAAGTTAAACACAACTTCAAAGAGCAGTTGCATAGTAAGACCAAAAACTAGGATTGGGAGAGGAAATTTCGTTCCATAATTGGAAGCAATATGGAAGCGAAAAGTCTTACCTATAAATAGATACCAGATTTATAGATCTAGTCCAAAAAATATCGAAGTTATCGGCAAAAGTTGAGAAACGCAAAATTTGTCATTTTTTTGGTATGTTTTGCGCAATCATTTTTGGAGGTCATAACTTTGGAAGTTAGGGTCACACCTTCAAAAAGTTTTTTGTTTGTAAAAGCAGAGACCTTAAGCTTTACAATGATGCCCATTCCTTCTGAAAAACCCTAAAAAAAATCCGACAAAAATAACTTTAAATTGTAAAAAACGTAAAATTTGGTTTCTATTTTTTGCATTCCGCTTCGAAGCCCATATCTCTAGATATAATTGGGTTTTTGTCTTCAAATGTGTTTTACTTAGGGAAATAAAAGTCCTACCTTCAAATAGATACCAGATTTATAGATCTAGTCAAAGAAATATCGAATTTATGGGCAAAAGTTGAGAAACGCAAAATTTGGCCATTTTTTGGTATGTTTTGCGTAATGTGTTCTGGAGGTCATAACTTTGGAAGTTGGTACCATAGCTTCAAAGAGATTTTTGTTTGTAAAAGTAGAAACTTTTAGCTTTACAATCATGCCCATTTTACGATATGTTCCTTTTGAAAAAATCCGAAAAAAATAACTTTAAATTGTAAAAAACCTAAAATTTTTGCAATTGGTTTCTAATTTTTTGCATTCTGCTTCGAAGCCCATAACTTTGGATAGAAACGGCGTAGCTTCCAAAATTAAATTATTTTGGAATGCAGGGACCTTACACTTTACAATGATGCCCAAATAGGGATATATTCTCTCCTAAAATGTTTCTACAGAAATACTTGAAAAAATTCATAAATTTAAAATATTTTAAATTTCAAAATAATTTTGAACATCCCGTTCCGAAGCCCATAACTTTCGATATAGCTTACCTATCTTGGAAAACTAAATTGTATTTTACAGTCGAGACCTTCCACTTAACATTCATACCCTAAAACTATGTATAGTTCTGCAAAATCCCCTAAAAGTATGCATTAACATTTGGGAAATGGAAGAAATTTCTAGATTCCCCCCAAAATGTGTTCTCAGGGCATATCTTTGCCCACATTTGGATTTTCGGGGTTATATCACATGATTTGGAATGATGGACACCTCTATTAAATACTTTCGATGAATTGTAGAATTTTATGTTATAAAATAAAAAAGTTTTATGCAAAACTTTGCATGCGAAAATTTTTTTGTAATTTCTACCCACTTTTGCGTAATCCTTCCGATGGCCATAACTTTTGAAATAATTGTTATATCTTCATAAAATAAACTATTGTTTGGAAGTATGGATTTGGAACTTTTAATATCGTATACAAAATAATCCGATATCGCCTAAAAGTATGCACCAAAAATTGCAAAATGTGCCGAAATTATAATTTGGTAAAGAAAAATATTTTGTGTCGACATATCTTTGTTTATGGTTCTTAAAGTTGTCACTTGATTTTGAAAGAAGTACATCTCTATTCAATATTTGAGGTAAATTTTGGGGTTATATCTCATAAAATTTCACAGTTATCGGCAAATCTTTGCATGCGCAAAAGTGTTGAAATTTTATGAAATTTTTTTGTAATCGTTCGGAAGGCCATAACTTTGAAAGTACTTATTATATCAGCATAAAATAAATTTCTTAGGAATGTGTAAACCTTGAACTGTAACCTTCATATTGAAAATAATCCGACTTTGCCTAAAAGTATGCACCACAAATTGAAATTTGTTAATATAAATACATTTTTGCATTTTCTTTTGAAGAGGGACAAATTTCTGCTCTAAAACATTATTTTAGGCGGTTAGTTTAAATGGGAGAAATATTCTCCATTAAAATTCATTATAGGTCACCGAACATGAGAAATCGCTAGGTCTACTATTTATCATGGAAATGTACGCTCAAATGCGACCAAATTAAAAAGTATATGCTTCTTCAAACATTCTTCAAATGGACCCGATTTCTCCCGTTAGGTACCACTTTAGGGATTGGGTCTGAATGGAAAAAATATTCTCCATCGAATTTCACTATAGGTCACCGAACCAGAAATATCGATAGGTCTGCTCTACATTATAGAAAATTCGGTAAAAAAGCTATATGGCTATATGAAACATAGTTATTTTTTATAAATTTAATTTTATTTTTGAATTGTGCCCAATATTTCCTACTGGACTTCACTTTAGGGGGTTGGTCTGAATGAAAAAAACTATTCTCCATCAAATTTCGCTATGGATCACCACGGAAGAGAAATCGCTAGGTCCACTAGATATCATGGAAATGTCAGCTCAATTGTAACCAAATAAAAAAGTCATGTTTTTGTCGTTAAAATTTTGAAATAGGTCCGATTTCTTCTATTGGAGACCAATTTAGGGGGTTGGTCTGAGTGGAACAAATATTCTCTATCAAATTTCACTATAGGTCACCGAAGAAGAGGAATTTCTAGGTCTATTATATATCATGGAAATATTACCTCCCATGTGATGAATGTAGAAAAGTGCGGTTTTTTCCATACATCTTTGAAATGAGTCCGATTTCTTCTATTGGAGACCCATTTAGGGGGTAGGTCTTAATGGAAAAAATATTCTCCATTAAATTCCACTATGGGTCACCAAACAATAGAAATTTGTAGGTCCACTAAGTATCATGGAAATGTCAGCTCAATTGTGACCAAATGAAAACGTCATGTTTTTTCATTATAAATTTGAAATTGGTCCGATTTCTTCTATTGGAGACCCATTTGGGGGGTTGGTCCGAATGGAAAAAATTTTCTCCATTGAATTTCACTATGGGTCATCGAACAAAAGAAATCGCTTGGTCCACTATATATCATAGAAAAATCCGACCAAAAATGCAATATATAGAGAAAAATTTTTTTCGTTCATTTTATATTTTTTTAATGGACCCGATTTCTACACCTGGCCTTCAGTTTGGAGGGTTGGTCTGCTATTCTCCATCGAATTTCACTATGGGTTACCACAGAAGAGAAATCTCTAGGTCTACTATTTATCATGGAAATATTAACTCAAAAGTGCCTGCCTCTTAGCAATATTTTTCTATTGTTCCGCATTAAGACCTCTCTTAGCCCCCTGAAAATTATTTCGAAAGTCGGCTTTGACTTTCCACTTAAAAATGGGTCACCGGTTTCATGTGTCAAGGTTCCATCTTGCATATTTTGTTTTCTCCCCCCGTTTGTAACCTGAAACCACTGTATCGTATTTGAGGTTTAGAAAATAAGGCACACATTCACATTCAGCGTGTCATGGCAATGTTTACTTCGTCTTCACTCTCTCCCCCCATCAAAATTTTCCCATTGGAAGACCAGGAAAAAAAACCAAAAACTTTAACCGCAATGGGGAAAATTAAGTGTGAGAGTAGCGACAGAGCGAGGAGCGAACGTTTTGAATAATAAAACAAACAAACAAATGAATAGAAAGTTGAAAGTGCAAAGCGCGAGAACGGGGAGGAGGAGGGAGGAGGGGGTAGATCAACTTTTTCCAGAACTATTATAACAGCAGTAACTACAGGAAACATTTGTTATATATATGGGGTCGAAGGGGGAAAGGGAGACTAGAGACCATCTATTACAGGCAGCTTGGGGTTGTAGGTCATTGACTCGTCGGTGTTGTTCTCCCTGGACTCCAGTAAATTTTATAGCCATTTACTCTGTGGTATGGGAGGAGCTGTGCTTGCTTACCTTGCCTTGGCCATGGTAATGGTTTTCTATTTATTTAAATTCTTATTCTTCAATTTCCACTTTATCGCAATGGTGACCTTCCAATGCACCACCATCGCCACCACCCTTGAAGGTTATGGTTCGGTGTGTGGTTATTTTTTCTTAAATGCTCTTGAATTTTGGGTGATTAATGATGTTGTTGTTGTTCTGCTTATTTTATTATCACATACCTTGAACCCCCCGCACTCAGGGGAAATCATGCATGCATATTTTTGATTAATGATTTTTAATTCTTTTCGATTTTTTTCTTTCTTTGCAGATTAAAAATCTTACAAATCTAGCCGATACTTGTCCAAGTATTGGCAAAAGTGCCATTGCAACTGCCACAGCCGGTGGTAGTAATACTTGCAGCAACAGTTGCTATACAAGTCCCTCCAAGCAAAGTCTGGGCAGCGGCTGTGGTGTCGATTATCAATATCTATTATCCTCCTCACCGGGTGGTAGTGCCATAGCTGGTGGAGGTGGCGTTGGCGGTGTAAAACTACGCAAATTTTCCGATCGTTGTCTAACATCCTCACCAGGTGGTAGTGCATCGGCTGCTGCTGGTGGTTTACCCACTGAGGCTGGAGCTTCCTCCTCACATTCATATCGCATTTCAATGGCCAATCTCGAGGAAACACAAGAGTCCGAACTTGATGTCATTTTGGGAGAGCTGAGCCTCTTGGAGGCCCAAATTGCCGCTGGCGATGCCAATTTCCTACCAGCTGCCGGCGCCCCGGGGGCCATGTGCACGCCCTCCTCAACTCGAACACATTCACGCACAAATTCCACCATATCCGGAGCCACCTCGATATCGGGAGCCTCGGAGGCTGGTAGCAGCAACAGCAGCAGTACTTCACATTCATTATGTTCCTCATCGGGTGTATCGGAAAACGGTAGCCATGTCAGCAGCAGCAACACTCATCAGCATCATCATCTGATGCAACAACATCATCATCAGCATCCTTCGACAACAACAACAAATAATAATGGTCCTACAACAACACAACTAAGAGAACCACGTACTGAATCTCCGGACAATGATTCGGCATTTAGTGACACGGTATCACTGCTCTCCAGTGAATCTTCCGCTTCATCGGGTATGAGTTCGGCACTGCAGCATCATAAACGACTCAACCAACATCAACCTGTCTTACCCTTATCGGGCAATACGAAGGCGGCCAAAATCCAATTGGCCCTCCACAAACTGGAAACGGCACCCATACGCCGCCTCTTTGTCAAGGCATTTACCTCGGATGGAGCCTCGAAATCACTGCTAGTTGATGAACGTATGACATGCGGGCATGTAACACGTTTATTGGCCGATAAAAATCATGTACAAATGCAACCGAATTGGGCTTTAGTTGAGAATTTAGGCGATTTACAAATGGGTAAGTTTGGGGAGAACATGAAATTAACAAAAAGCAAAGAGATGGGGGAGAGAGAGAGGAAGAAATACTAATTTTTCATTTATTTTTAAGGTAAATTGTTCTTCCAAGGATTGAGGAGGAGCTCGAAATGTCCATGAGGTCCAAGGGAAACATTTTTAAGGAGTCCACACCATGGAGATTTTTTGGAAAATATAATTTTGTTCAAGGCCCCCAAGGCAATAATTTGTAAAACTAGGTCCCAAAAGTTCTAAACAAGGCCGAGATTTTCTAAATACAGGACAAAACAAGTTTTGTCGGATCTAGAAAAATTTTCAAATATCATACTCCGATTTGTCGCACAATATGGTTTTGTTGTACGATTTGGTTGGATGCTTAGCAAATTTTCAAACCAATTCAATTTAGTTCTCCACTTGCCCGTTCGAAGTGGTGGTGCGCTAATCAGTAAATTGTGGACTTATCAATTAATATATACAGTACTTTATTCGAATACATTTTCGTTCTAGTTATACAGTTACATTTTAGCAATGAACAGAACCTTTTATTTCGAAAACCGAACTTCGAATTCTCCAAAATAAGGAGAAATTAAATTGTTCCATTTTGGAGAGTCATTTTTCTCCGTATGTAGTAATTCTATTAATTTCTTGTGTATGGAGACCCATAGTGGAGAATATTTTTTCCTTTGGAAGCAACCCTCTCCAATAAGTTTTTTGGGCGAATTTTTAGACCAAATTGAAAAAAAGGTCTAAAAAGCGGACTTCGATTTTATAAAATAATTCCATAGGGCTATTTTAGGTGGTATGCTTTAAAGCTGCAGATTTCTTTTGTTTGGAGACCCATAGTGGAATTTAATGGAGAATATATTTCTCTTTGGCAGCAATTCCCTCCAATAAGTTTTTGGGCGAAATTTTGGCTCCAACGAAAAAATATACCCAACATTTTCAGTTTTTGAGATGCCACTATTCCAGACCCTTATTTTTGATGGTATGGTATATAGCTGCACATTTCTTTTGTTCGGTGACCCCTAGTGGAATTTGGCGGAGAGTATTTTTTCCTTTGGAGGCAATGCCCTCCAATTAGTTTTTGGGCAAAATTTAGGCCCAAATGAAAAAATACCCAAAATATCCAATTATTTAAATACCGCAATTGTATACCCCCATTTTTAATGGTATGTACTATAGCTGCACATTTCTTTAGTTCTGGGACCCATACTGAAATTCGATGGAGAATATTTTTCTCTTTGGAAGCAATCATCTCCAATACGTTTTTGGGCGAAATTTTGGCCCAAATTGAAAAAAGGTCTAAAAACATCAATTACTTGTATAACATACTTCTATAAGGCTATTTTTGTCGAATGCTGTATAGCTGCAGATTTATTTTGTTCGGTGACCTATAGAGAAATTTTATGGAGAATATTTTTCCCGTTCATAAGATTACCCTCAAATTAAATTTTGGGCAAAAATTTGGCCTAAATGAAAAAATATCCAAAATATGCATTTTTTTTAGATACCACAATTCGATACCTTTATTTTAAATGGTATGCACTATAGCGGCACATTTATTTTATTCGGTGGCCTCTAGTGGAATTTGATGGAGAATATTTTTCCCTTTGGAAACAAACCCCTCCAATTGGGTTTTGGGCGAAATTTTGGCCCAAATGGCAAAATACCCACAATTTACATTTCTTCGATACCACAATTCGATGCCTTTATTTTTAATGGTATATACTATAGCTGCACATTTCTTTTGTTCTGTGACCCATACTGAAATTCGATGGAGAATATTTTTCCCCTTGATAGCAAACCCCTCCCATTTGTTTTTGGGTTTATCAAATTTGCATACCGAAAATTTAGCTGCAAAATGTGGCAAAAACGCCTAAAAAAACCAGATTTATTTTGTTCGGTGACCTATAGAGAAATTTTATGGAGAATATTTTTCCCGTTCATAAGATTACCCTCAAATTAAATTTTGGGCAAAAATTTGGCCTAAATGAAAAAATATCCAAAATATGCATTTTTTTAGATACTACAATTCGATACCTTTATTTTAAATGGTATGCACCATCCAGTATATCAAATTTGCATACCGTTATTTTAGCAGTATGGACTATAGCTGCAGATTTCTTTTGTTCGGTGATTCCTAGTAGAATTTGATGGAGAGTATTTTTTCCTTTGGAGTCAATCCCTTCCAATTAGTTTTTGGGCAAAATTTTGGCCCAAATGAAAAAAATACCCAAAATTTTAAATTTTTTAGATACCACACCTTTCTATACCCTTAATATTTATGGTATGTTGTATAGCTACAGCTTTCTCTTGTTTGGAGACCCATAGTGAAATTTTATGGAGAACATATTTCCGCTTGATACCACTCTTCTCCATATAATTTTTAACCGAAAATTGGGCACAAGTTTAAAAAATTGTAAAAATACATTCTTTCATTGTTCAACCCCTTTTTAATACGTTATTTAAGTGATCTGTTCACTTTTATAGGGTAGCTAGATGGTTAACATGTTCCACAAAAATGTTCTTCATTGTCTTGGCAGTAATATTGCTGAATATACTCTAGTCCTAGGTTGTTCGGATTCCAAGGAAGCCATATGCAACAAATTTTCAGTTTTGGAAATTACTGATTTTGAGTGTTTTTTTTAGAAATGTGCAAAAAAGTCATTTTTAGCGATTCGCTAGAGGGTTAATCTAAATTAGAAAAAAAAAATTCATAGTGTGGGTAGTAATTTTGCTATAGAGGTCTTGGACCTAGGTCGTGTGCATTCCGAGCAAACCATACAAAACTAATTTTCACTTTTGAAAATAACTGATTTTGAGGTTTTGTTTAGAGATGGACCGAAAATACCCCTTTAGCGAGTCGCTAGAGGGTTAACATAAATTAGAAAAATTTTCTCCATTTTTTGGGGAGTCATTTTGATAAATAGGTCTTGGACCTAGGTTGTGCGGATTCCAAGAAAATCATACGAAACTATTTTTCTCTTTTGAAAATGACTGATTTTGAGACATTTTTTTTTAAAGTGGACCAATAAGACCCATTTAGTGTGTCCCTAGAGGGTTAGCATAAATTAGAAAAAGTTTCTTCATTGTGTGGTTAGTAATTTTGCTAAAGATGTGTTGGACCTAGGTTGTGCGGATTCCAAGAAAATCATACGAAACTATTTTTCTCTTTTGAAAATGACTGATTTTGAATGTTTTTTTAGTAATGGCCCAAAAAGCCCTTTTAGTGAGTCCCTAGAGGGTTAAGTTGTATTACAAAAAATTTCTTCATTGTGTGGGTAGTAATTTTGCTAAAGAGGTCTTGGACCTAGGTTGTGTGGATTCCGAACAAACCATATCAAACTATTTTTCTCTTTTGAAAATAACTGATTTTGAGTGTTTTTTTTAGAAGTGGACCAGTTAGACCCATTTAGTGAGTCCCTAGAGGGTTAAGTTGCATTACAAAAAAATTATTCAGTTAGTTTTCCTAAAGGGTTACCAGGTTGTGTAAATTAGAAACCCATACAAAGTTTCTTGAAAATAACTGAATTTTGTTTGGACCAGTTACACCCAAAAATTTTGCAAAAAAAGATTGTGTCAGTAATTTTGCAATGAAACCATAGGTTGTATGGATTCCAAGAAAACCATAGCCAACCATTTTGCTCTTTTGCAAATAATTATTTTTTCTAATTCCACTTCCTCTCTCCTTCTTTGCTTTAATTTATATTTTGTTCTTTTGAATATTTTTTTATTAATATTTTTCTTTCCCTTTCCAGAACGTCTATTTGAAGATCATGAACTATTGGTGGATAATCTAATGACCTGGAATTCAGATGCTGGCAATCGTGTACTGTTTCAACAACGTTCGGATAAGGTGTCACTTTTCATACGCCCTGAGTTGTATTTACCCGGCCCGCAAATGGCACCGGGCAGTCAACATGATGAACATACCCGTTCTATGCTGTTGGAGGAATTTTTCGAAACCAACACCGAGATACAAGTTGATGGTCCCCTTTACATGAAGGCTGATCCCAAAAAGGGTTGGAAACGTTATCATTTTGTGTTGCGCAGTTCGGGCCTATACTATTTTCCCAAAGAGAAAACCAAAAATGTACGGGATCTAATGTGCCTGACCTTGTTCAATGGCTATAATGTTTATAGGGGTTTGGGGTGGCGCAAGAAATGGAAGGCACCCACCGATTATACTTTTGGCTTTAAGTCGGCAGTCGATTCGAGTTTGGGTAAATCATGTCGCACCTTGAAAATGTTGTGTGCCGAAGATTTGGAGACCATGGAGAAATGGTTGACAGCCATTCGGGTGGCAAAATATGGTAAACAGCTGTGGGATAATCACAAGTCCCTGATGGAGGAATTGACCATGGGTGGTGATGGTATATCGCAGAGTAGTTTTGCTGTGTCGATGCGTAGCGAATCGATTAGCAGCATTTCATCGGCGGTACCATCACAGTGTGGCAGTGTTAGCTCGGCTATTTCGAGTATGTCAGCCTCAAGTGGTGGTCGGGTGTCGAGAGCATCCTCCTCTTCCTCAAGTGGTTGTTTGTCGGATGATAATAATGGTTTTGATTCGGAATTTACCACGGGTACTATAAAACGAAAGCCATCAATGAAACCCAATTTGCCCTTGACCACCATGACCCGACAGCTGAAGGAGGTGGGTGAAAATACCCAGGCTGATAATGAGGATATGAATAATACCTCACCGGAACATAGCGGTACTTTGACTAGGCGTCATAGTCGCCGTAAGTCTCAAGAATCGAATGGTAGTGGCACTTTGAAGAGACGTCCTGCCGGAGCAGCCACAGCGGCCATTATGACCGGTCTGACAAAGAGAGGTTCTGCGGAGAGTATGAATGCAAATAATTCATCGGGTTCCTCAAATTCCACACCCACTCCAACGCCAAGTATTTGTGCAAAGCCATTGGTGGGGGTGAGTTCGGGAGGCTATGGGGGCCAGCAGGATAATAGCCAATTGCCACCACCACCACCTCCCTCGGTGTTGAACAGTGTGGTAGCTGGAGCGGATGCCATGAGTTGTTCGACCTTGTCATTGGATTCATTGCCACCACCACCACCGCCGGCAGCCTTAGATGAAGTTCAGCAGGATGTGTATGGTTCGCAGTTGTCACTGGTGTCATTGCCGCCACCACCACCACCAGAGGAGGTGCCATTGACTCCGACCACACCCACAGCCAGTAATGGGGGTCTGTATTCAATGGTGCCGGGCGGTGGTTCCAAAATACCACCACCTGCCGTGCCAGCCAAGCCCATTAAGCCAGCCGTCAAGGCTGCACCGCCATATAAAAATCCACCAGATTACAAGGGTTCATTGGCCAACAATCAAGCGCTACCACCTCCACCACCCCCAGCAACCACCACGACGACGACAACACAAAAGAAAGTCTCCTTTGCCGATTCGCCCGTATTGCTGCGAAGAAAAATGCATTCTCCCGAACCTCAAGAGCCCTTCTATTCTCCCGGCCCCCTGCCACCACCAAGAAACGATCTCACAAGGCTCTCGAATTGTTCATCAACCATTTCATCGGTATCACAACAAGACTATGGTTCCCCAAAACGCCTACAAGAATCGAATTCGAATCCGCCGCGCGACTTCCTCAAAGATCTGCAAAGGGTAATGCGTAAAAAATGGCAAGTGGCACAAAAGTGTAAATTGGAACCGGCCACAACACCCCATGAGGTATTGGGTTTTCGTGATTTCTCCTCGGAGGAGTTGCTGGCCCATAGCCTTAACTCGAATTCGCATTTCTATCGGGAAACTGCCAATGTTAGTAATTGGGTACAGGAACACTATGGGGCAGGATTGCCATGCGAACCACCACCACCATTGAATGAATATGCCCTCTATGAGAATATACATGCGAATAATAGTAATAATCAAGCGGCGGCGGCGATGGCGGGACAAATGGCACCCACTATGGAAAATCAGCAACAGCAGCAATATGCCCAGCTGCTTATGGGTAGTAGCAGTATGCCAGCACCACCTCCACCATTAGCCACCAGTATGGATATGTCAAAACGTAATAAACGGCCACCGCCTCCACCACCCAAACGAAGTGATTCCACACATCTGACACATCGTGTTTAGTCTTTTCTGGGTACGTGCTTTCGGGCACGGGGTTTTTGGCATAAATGAGCAGCAGCATCGTCATCCTCAGCATCCAAGAAAAATTGGAAATTATGGCCAAGAGAGAAATTCGATTATTTTTTAAAAACTAAAAAAAAATATTTTCTAAACAAGAAATTGAAAACCCTAACCTAAAAAAAATAAATTTTCAAAACAATAAATTTGCAAAACAACAAATTTTAATTTTAAAGTATTTCCAATTAAAAAAATTGAAAAAAAACAAAGAAAGTGCTTTTAAAGATTTATTTTTAATATCTTATATATAAATAAAAAATTATTAATTTTTATTTTTTAAGTTAAAAAAAACAAATCAAAAAATACCGAAATAAATTGCAAAACAAAACAAAACCACATGTGGCATTCAAACCTCCTAGCTACCTACCTATTTACCTGTCGCTTTTTTAAAATATTATTTTAAGTTCCTTTTTATATAATTATTGCGAATTGTGTAAACAAACAACTAACCAATAATACGATTATTTTTAAAATTCGATTTTTTGTAAAATTTATACACCCCTTTCTCCCCTTTAAAAATTATACACATTTTACATTAATTATACAGAGTTGTAATCATAATTAATTAATTATTAAAATTAGAATTATTTTTTAATGAATTTAATTATTATACCCCAACAATTATATATACTATTTTTCGAAATTAGAATATGTTCCATATTTTGAAAAACTAAAAAAAAAAAACAAAAAACCAACAATATGCAATAAAATTTTTATTTTAAAATTAAAAAAAAAAAACAAAAACGCACACACAATTATTTTTTTATATAAAATCTGAATGAATTTTTCAAATTTGAAATTTTGCCAACATAACCTCAAATAATTTAAATTTATTTTGTAAAAGAAATCTACACACTTTGGGTCCTAAAAATATTTTTATTAAAAATTCCAAGCATTGGGGATACTTAAAAAATTAAAATTAAAAATTCGAAATATCCAGGATGTTAAAGCAAAAATATTTTTTTTTTTAATCGAGGGGCTTCAGGGCGCCTTAAAGTATATTATTTAGAAAAATCAAGGTCCTGAGGATGATTTTAAAAAATATATAGAGCTGAGCAGTATAGTTGGACGGGGCCGACCATATGATACCCTACACAACTTCGACGAAAATCTAACTTTCTTTTTGGTTCTATATTCAGAGCTTGGGCAATATTTTGCGATATTTGCACCCCCTAGACCTACTAGATGTCAACAAATATTTCTAATATTCAGTAGACGAGGGCTATACTTGTCCAGATTCTATTTACCGTGGGTTATGTTGTGATGTTGAGCTTTCAATTGTGGCCTGTATATCGACTTGAAATAAAAACACAAAAAATAAAGTTTTTGGTACACTTTGTTCCAATATTATTATCTGATCATCACCGAAAATTATAGGACCATACCTGGATCTTCATAGAAAATTTGAAAGCTATTTTTTTGAAAGCGCTATATTTCCGCCCTCCAGTGTGGTAATGGGTTACTAAGTAATATCTCAGTATGTAAGCTCCTGCACATATTTAAATGTAACTCCCACATCCGAGTACATAAGACAATGTAATCAAACACTCCGCTTGGATATACTATCCGCTTCTCGGCTCTATGTCCTTCAGGGGTAAACATATCCGCTGTAGAATACAAATTTTGTCAAGTTTTACACAAAAGTCAGGGTCCATTTGAATCGCTAAATATTGACCGATCTTTATCAAAACAGCCATGTTTATTTTTTGACCTGATTCCCTTCTCCAGAAAATCAGACAAAAATAAAGTTTTTGGTCCATTTCATCCCCTAAATATTAACCGATCTTTACTTAAATGTGGGTCTATGACCAATATTTCGCGGCGTTACAAACTCTTGACATCATAGTTGTGTAGGGTAATAAAACCCAAGCCTCGAACTTTAGGCATAAACAAATATTATTCCAAATTATCCACGGACTTTGTGCCCTTTGGTAAAATATTTTTTTTTATCGAAAGAATGGAGAAACTCTCTTCTAGTATAAATTTGACAAAAAAAAAAATAATTTTTGAGTTCCATTGAATCGCTTTCCAACGTCTTCAAAGTACTATTATTATATGAAACGAAGTCCACATGGAATACTTTCCTATAAATATTTTACCCCTTTCCAAACAATAGGGGTTTTTTTTTTTGAGGACTCTGGTACTGGTACATCGAATCTCTCATTAAATCACATTTGCAACAAAGCATTTCGTTTTTTTTTTTTTGCCCTTTGAATTCCGGCTACTTTAAAGGACTACAATAACCGCATAACCTTTGCAAATAACCACAGATCCTCACGAATTTTGAATTGTCTAATTTAATTTGTTGATTGGTTAATAGCCTCCACTTGGCCGCTTAGTCCAAAGTTTCTTCAAATTTGGCTTAGGTGCTTTTGTTTATGTTGAGAAATGCGTATTGAAGCAAATCTACTGATGAGTTGAGTTTTTCATACTTTTGAAAGAACATGGATGAAGCTTTATCGGTCTTGGCTCATACTACAACTTCCATTAGGATAATTCAACGATATTGGGATTTGGCACGCACTAATCTGGGACTTTGAGGATACAATTTGTTATCGGAAGCTTTTCTCTAGAAAAAAGTTGTTATCGAATATTGATACAATATTTGGGTTTTTGGAGGATAAAATACTTCTACATGACCCCATAAAAATATACCTACCTCTCTTAGACATTTGGACGGTCCATTTCGATTGCTTAGATGATAGAAAATCTCATAGCAATAGCATTACAATATATGACCTTCTTTTGTCATAGCCTCCATATAATGGTATCTCGATTTATGTTTGGTATTTCGATAGTCTACAGTTTTTTTTTCCATCCTATGATCCATCCTTATAATTAGGTACTTTGAATTCTCAGAAGATAAATAAATCTCCTGGCAAAAATGTAACCAATAAAGGTTTCAGGTCCGCACCATTTTTGATATTTTGAAAGACAAAGCTGAAATATCTTGTCATTTAGAATTATCAGGACAAGACAAATTTCGATATAGGTCAATGTTTGGACATAGCTATTACTCTCGTAAAGGTTCTGCCGCATTTTGAAGATCCTAGACATATTTGGAGTTTCAGTGTATCAGTGAATAAATAAAAATACAAAAAGAAATTTTTCGATGTTGGACCACTTTTTAAAATAGTCTCCACAAATTTCTAACTGACGGTTGTGGTAAATTTTTTCTTATTTTTTTTTTTTCTTTGTAACAATTTTCTCAGTTCCCTTTGTGAATAGAACCCTCCATAGGTTTGAATGCTACTTTCACAACGGTATCCGGTAATTTTTTTTTTTTTTGAAATTTAAATTTTTTATATTGAAAAAAAAAAAATGTTAATTGCTTAATATTGAAAAATAAATTTGTAAATGAATTAAAAATAATATTGGATGTATTTAAAAAAGGCTTGAGAGTAATAAACTATTAAATATTAATTATATAAATAATTAATTTTATAAAAAAATAAAAAAAAATAAATAGTTTATAACAAAAAAAAACAGAAACCATGAAAAAATATTGAAACCCATGGTAAAAAAACCTGCCAATTTAGAAAACAAACTACAGAGAGGAGATTTTTTTCTCTGAAAATAAATAATTAAAAAAAGATAAAACTAAAAATACATTTTCTATTCTTTTTTATTTTGGTATGGTTTAATATATAAGAAATAATAATAATAATTAATAAAATTAAATAAACAAGTAAGGTATTGTTCCATATATAGTTATATAAACAAAAAAACAACAACAAAAGCCATAAAACATTTTATTTGTATAATTTATATTTTATACAATAATAAATAAAATAAAATTATATATTTAATTATAAAACTAAATACATAAAAATAAAATAAAATATAAAAAAAAACATACTAAACATTTAGTGGGCATGCAATGCTTTTTTTTATACATATATATAAAATTAAAAAAAAAATAAATTATAAAAAAAAAATTAATTATAAAAAATAAATTATAAAAAATACATATTAATAATAAAATTAAAAAAAAAATAAATAAATTATAAAAAAAAATTAATTATAAAAAATAAATTATAAAAAATACATATTAATAATAAAACAAATAAATAACTTAAAAAATTTAAAATATTTTATATATAAAAAAAATTAAGCGCAAGTGAAAAAAATAACTAAATTATACAAAATCCTTGTCTTTAAATAAATTAAATAAAATATTGAAAATATACAAAATTAAATTTAAAAAAATAAAACAAAAAATTATTAAAAGATCATTTTTGCTTATGATTTTTTTTTTCAAATTTTATATCAAAAAATCCATATCTGGCAATTTTTCATTTAATTCCGGAAATGCTTCTTCATTTTTTTTTTGAAAAAAAAAAATAGAACAAAATCGCAACCATTATTTTTTATTTACAATTATTATCGATAATGCTTTCACATACAGACAAATTAATATCGATAATTTTTCTATACTAAAAAAATATTCTTATCAATAATTTTTCTATACAGAAAATGGCTCCATAAAAAGTTATTATCAATAATTTCTATACAAAATAAAATTATTGATAATATTTCTATACAAAAAAATATATATCGGTAACTCTGTCTAGGTTATGGTCATCTTTCGTATATATAATTTAGTTTTTTTTTTTTTTTTTTTGCAACAATAACAACAGTGGTGTTCCTACAAATAAAAATAGCTTCAGTTTTTTTTCGAGTTTAAGTTAAAAATAAAAAAGAAATAAAAACAGCAATAGCATTTTTTTTTACATAACAACTCCTAAAAATATGCTATAATTTTGTTTACTATAAAACACAAACCTACGTCAACATATAATTTCCTAAACAAAAATAATTTCAATTTTAAAAATAAAAAAAAATTAAATTTAAAAACAAATTACAACTAAATTCTAAATCTAAATCTAAGTTTTCCAAAACTATATCTCTGTCTCTTTCTACTTATTTTAGGTTATGTAAATTAATTGTATAAAAAAAAGAAATATATATTAGAAATTATTATAATTATAAGAAATAAAAAAATGGAAATTGTATTGTCAAAGAAAATTCAAAACCCCTAAAGGTAATTGATTGTAATTAATTATTAAGTGCCATAGGTCCTGCTCCCTCCTTCTCACAAATCTTAACTAAAAAAATACCTAAATCTAAGCTTACCTTAACAATTTTTCAAATCTAAAGCCTAATAAATATTTAAAAAAATTATAAAATTAATAATAAATAAATAAAATTATTTAAAAAACGCAATAATGTTTACCACATATTTCCCTCCAGCTTTATCTACTCTCTTTTTTTTTTAAGTTTTTCAAATTTTATTTGCATTTCATTTGTATACTAAAAAAATAAAAAAAAAAACAAAAAAAAACTTACAAATAAATTAACAAATTTATATACAAAAAATACAAAATAAAAAACTAACTGAATATAATTATGCTTAATATTTATATATACATAACTACATTATACAAAACATGAAAATAAAAATTAAAAAAAAAATAATAACAACAAACTAAAAACATCCATCAACCCATTAAACATTACAACAACCATTTATATATACATACTAATTTTTTCATATAAGAGAAAACAAAAACTAAAAATTAAAAAACAAATCATATTTTTATTTTAAATAAAAATACCCCATTTAAATAAAAACAAAAACAAGAAATCAAAAATTGGTCTATTTATTTCTGTTCTCATCACCGATTGGCCGAATCACTTCACTTTGAGTTGGGACACATGGGTGGGGGCTGGTTACTGATCACATTACATTTCACATTTCGTTCACCACTTCAACAAAAACAAAATAATTATTATCGATTACATTTTCTAAAAACAATTTCGATATGTTTTCTATGCAGAAAAACTGATATCATAAATTTTTCATTATAGAGAAATCATTATCGATAATTTTTCTACACAAAAAATTATAATCGATAATTTTTTTATACAAAAAATTATTATCGATAATTTTTCTATACAAAAAATTATTATCGATAATTTTTCTATACAAAAAATTATAATCGATAATTTTTCTATACAAAAAATTATAATCGATAATTTTTCTATACAAAAAATTATAATCGATAATTTTTCTATACAAAAAATTATTATCGATAATTTTTCTATACAAAAAATTATTATCGATAATTTTTCTATACAAAAAATTATAATCGATAATTTTTCTATACAAAAAATTATTATCGATAATTTTTCTATACAAAAAATTATTATCGATAATTTTTCTATACAAAAAATTATTATCGATTAAAGAATGTTATTATCGATATATTTTCTATACGAAAAAAAATATTTTCGATAATTGTTCTATCTATACAGAATAATTATCGATATTTCTTTACACAAAAACATTATTATCGATAATTTTTCTATACAAAAAATCAGAATACATCATTATTATACAGTAAAATAATTACCAATAAATTTTCTACATACAAAATTATTATCGGTCATTTTTCAGCATAGAAAAAATTATTTACGTTAATTGTTCTACTCGATAATTTGCCTGTGTAAAAAATTATTATCGATAACTTTTCTATACCCAAAAATGTTTATCGAACGTTTTTCTATGCAGAAAAATTATTATCGATGCATTTTCCACACATAAACATTGTTATCGATACATTTTCTACACCGATAATTTTTTATACAGACAAATTATTATCGACAAAAAATTATCGATACATTTTTTATGCAGAAAAAAAATGTTATAAAATTTTCCATGCAAAAAATATCAATCATTTTTCTATAAGAAAAAATCATATCGATAGTTTTCCTATACGTAAAAATTACTATCGATAAATGAAAGTTATTATCGATATACTTTCTACAGAGAAAAATTATTATAGATACATTTTCTGCATAGAAAAAAATTTAATCCATAATTTTTTTCTAAAGAAAAATTATTATCGATAATTTTCTATACGGAAAAATTATTATCGATACATTTTCTATGCAGAAAAATGACAATCGGTAATTTTTCTTTACGAAAAAAAATACTATCGATAATTTTTCTGGGTGGAAAAATTATTATCGATAATTTTTCTAGGTGGAAAAATTACTATCGATGATTTTTCTATACAGAAAAATAAATATCGATAAGTTTTCTATACAATAACAGTATTATCGATAATTTTTCTACGCCGAAAGAATTATCGATAAGTTTTATATGCAGAAAATTTTTATTCTACACCGAACAATTGTTATCGATATTTTTTTCTACACAGAAAATTTGTTATCGATAATTTCTCAACCCGGAAAAAGTATTATTGCTAATTTTTTTATACGAAAAAATGTATTATTGATATCTTTTCTATGAAAACAATTTTATCGATGATTTTTCTATAGGGAAACATAATTATCGATCATTTTCCTGTGTAGAAAAATGAACGATATTTATTTTTCTGTATCGAATAATTATTGATAATAATTTTTCAGTGTAGAAAAATTGTCTATATAGAACAATTATTGATAATAATTTTCCGATATAGAAACAATATCGAAAATGAATTTTTCTATGTAGAAAATTGATCTACATAGAGAAAAATTATAGATAGTAATTTTTTCGTATAGATAATTTATCGATATTTATTTCCATGTAAAAAATCATCGATAACAATTTTTCAGTGTAGAAAAATTATCGATAATAATTTGTTCGTATAGTAAAATTATCAATAATAATTTTTTCGTATAGGAAAATTATCGTTCATAATAATTCTGCGTAGGAAAGTTATCGATAATATTTTTTTCTGTTTAGAAGAATTATCGATAATAATTTTTTGTAGAAAAGGTATCGATACAATTTTTTTCGTATAGAAAAATTATCGATAATAATTTTTCCGTATAGAAAACTTATCGATAATAATTTTTCCGTATAGAAAAATTATCGTTCATAATAATTCTGCGTAGGAAAGTTATCGATATTATTTTTTTCTGTTTAGAAGAATTATCGATAATAATTTTTTGTAGTAAAGGTATCGATACAATTTTTTTTCGTATAGAAAAAATATCGATAATATTTTTTCCGTATAGAAAAATTATCGATAATAATTTTTCCGTATAGAAAAATTATCGATAATATTTTTTCCGTATAGGAAAATTATCGATAATATTTTTTCCGTATAGAAAAATTATCGTTCATAATAATTCTGCTTAGGAAAGTTATCGATATTATTTTTTTCTGTTTAGAAGAATTATCGATAATATTTTTTTGTAGAAAAGGTATCGATACAATTTTTTTCGTATAGAAAAATTATCGGTAATATATTTTCCGTATAGAAAAATTATCGATAATATTTTTTCCGTATAGAAAAATTATCGAGAATAATTTTTCCGTATAGAAAAATTATCGTTCATAATAATTCTGCGTAGGAAAGTTATCGATAATATTTTATCTGTTTAGAAGAATTATCGATAATAATTTTTTGTAGAAAAGGTATCGATACATTTTTTTTCGTATAGAAAAATTATCGATAATATTTTTTCCGTATAGAAAAATTATCGACAATAATTTTTTGCGTATAGAAAAATTATCGATAATATTTTTTCGCGTATAGAAAAATTATCGATAATATTTTTTCCGTATAGAAAAATTATCGTTCATAATAATTCTGCGTAGGAAAGTTATCGATATTATTTTTTTCTGTTTAGAAGAATTATCGATAATAATTTTTTGTAGAAAAGGTATCGATACAATTTTTTTCGTATAGAAAAATTATCGATAATGTTTTTTCCGTATAGAAAAATTATCGATAATAATTTTTCCGTATAGAAAAATTATCGATAATAATTTTTCCGTATAGAAAAATTATCGATAATATTTTTTCCGTATAGAAAAATTATCGTTCATAATAATTCTGCGTAGGAAAGTTATCGATAATATTTTTTCTGTTTAGAAGAATTATCGATAATAATTTTTTGTAGAAAAGGTATCGATACAATTTTTTCCGTATAGAAAAATTATCGATAATATTTTTTTCGTATAGAAAAATTATCGATAATAATTTTTCCGTACAGAAAACTTATCGATAATAATTTTTCCGTATAGAAAAATTATCGATAATAATTTTTCTGTATAAAAAATTGTCGATAATAAATTTCCGTATAGAAAAATTATCGATAATAATTTTTCTGTATAGAAAAATTATCGATAATAATTTTTCTGTATAGAAAAATTATCGATAATAATTGTTCTGTATAAAAAATTGTCAAAAATAAATTTTTCGTAAAGAAACATTGTCGATAATTATTTTTCTGTATAGAAAAATTATCGATAATAATTATTCTGTATAGAAAAAGTATCGATAATATTTATTCTGTGTAGAAAATTGATCGATAAATGTTTATCGATATTAATTTTTCCATGAAGAAAAATTATTGAAAATTATATTTATGTATAGAAAATGTATCGATAAAAATGCATGCATAAAAAGTTATCGATGATTACTAAAAAATTATAAAATTATTACTTTATCATAATGCCTTAAAGTATGCTATGAAATTGCTAATGCATGTAATGAGAAAATGCAGCCATATGGATGAATATATTAAGTGTACAAAATACAATTAAAAAAAAAATAATAAAAAATATTAAAAAATAAAATTTATGAAAAATACAATTTAAAAAATGTGAGTATAAATGTATTTGCTTATATGAGATGTTTTATTATATAATAAATAAATATTATTAAAATTAAATATTAAAAAATTATTATTAAAAAATAATATTATTATGGCTATAAACTATGTGGAGTAATCGAAAAAGCAATCTTAAAAAGTATTTTTCAAAAAAATTATAAATTATAAAAAAAACTCTTTATTGTATCAATAAAAGAGAGTCAAGAGTGAGTGAGATGGAGATAACAACCACACACAAAAAATATGCAATATGAAATGAAGGTCTCTATAAAAAAACCCCTAAAAGTAGACCTTGAAATGGAAGGTAATAAAAATGAAAAAAATTATATGTTAAGCTAGTGGAGCCAAGGCCTACAAAGTTGTTGAATAATGGAATGGAAAAAATAAAGAAATTGAGGAAAAAGGTAGTAAATTTAGAATTTAAAAATTTAAATCTATGTATGTGTGTGAAAATATAAGTTTTTCTTATAAATAGATGTTTGTTTCGAATATGCCAAAAAAATAGAGAAAACAAAACTAATGTTTCAACCGAGGAATTTAGCCCCCCAAAAAAACTATGCAATAATATTTCTATAAAGAAAAAAAAATAAAAATAAAACTAGGCAAAATACACATACAAACCAACAGACTTAACAATACATACAAACAAAATAACTAACCCTAAAGACTTAAAAAAATGGGAATATTAAAAAACCACAAATATGCCACTACAAAATAATAAAGAAAAAAAAAATAAAAAACACACATTTGAACAAAAGGGACTTTAAAAATAAAAAAAAAACCAAACAAACTACTTTAAAAAAAATAATCATAAAAATAGAAAATAAAAAAAAACAGCAACAACTTTTTGACAACAGACATTTACAATTTACAGGCCAATATTTATTTTTAAGAAATAAAAAAAACAGAAATAAAAACAATAAAAATAAACCATAGATAAGCCATAAACTTAACTACTAATAATGACATAAACAAAAAACGACAAGTAAATAGGTTAACGCCTAAAGCTATGCTATAGAAATCTCAATTTTTTCTTTGTCTATCATAAAAATCCCTCTCCAAAAGCCATAAAAACATAACCATAAAATAAAAAGAGAATAAAAAAATCCCCAAAAATTCCATAACCAAAGGGATAGCTATTCGAAAGTTTTATAGTATCGAAGATGAGGATAATAATCGGCGATAAGGTGAGAAAATAAAAATTATTTTGAAATATTTTTTTTTTTTTCAAAAAATTTTTAAATAATTCCAAAAATATCTTGGGGTTGGGGAAAATATCCCCACATTGGGGATGATGAAGCTAAATATCTTGGCACTGTCCTAGACCGCAAGTTACTGTGGAATAGGAATGTCGAGGAACGCTCTAAGAAGGGATTGATGGCACTCTATTCATGCAAGAACTCCATAGGCAAGAGTTGGGGATTGAGACCCGGAATTATACACTGGTTGTATACGACGATTGTCTTACCCATACTTACTTATGGATGTCTTGTCTGGTGGCAGCGGGTGAATAAAAAGAAGCTGCTGACAAAACTGAGCTTAGTACAGCGATCGGCTTCAATTCTGATCACCGGAGCATTAAGAAGCACACCACAAGCAGCCTTGAATGCAATCTTGAATCTCCAACCATTGGACATTCTGATCAAATTCCAGGCTGCTAGGTGTGCCCTGAGACTCCGGGAAACAGATGCCTTGAAATCGCTGAACTATGGTCATGCCAGCATTCTAAACATAACGCCAAGTTATGACCTTTTTAGGGGGGATAGTCATATCAGTGACTATATTCCCCCCCATAGGGATTTTAATGACATTAAAGTCGAATTTCCTAGCAGGGAATCCTGGACTAGTGGCTCCCTACCTCTGCCAGGTCTGTCAATCTTCACAGACGGGTCCAAGATGGAGGAAGGCACTGGCGCAGGCGTCTACTGCAGGGAATTAGGTATACGAAACTCATATAAACTCAACAATGATTGTAGCGTTTTTCAAGCAGAGATTCTTGCAATCACGAAAGCGGCCGAGATAGTAAAAGCACTTAATACAGACATTACAGGACCGGTGACTATTTACGTAGATAGTCAGGCGGCCCTGAAAGCGGTGAAGTCGCATACTATAAACTCGAAAGCAGTTCATGATTGTAAAACCGCTCTGAATGATATACGTCAAATAGTTGGGTTATGCTGGGTTCCAGGACATAACGATATTGAAGGGAATGAGATAGCCGACGAGCTTGCTCGAGGGGGGTCACAGTCGTCCAGTCTTCTGATTGAGAGATCTGTGAAACCCCCTATTAGCTATTTCATTGGCAGAATCCGCGCGTTCCATTGCGAGGTAGTCGGCAACAGATGGCTAAGGGAACCTGCATGCAGAATCTCTAAATCTATCTGGCCAGAATTCTCTCGTAAAAGAACGTGTTCGCTGCTGGATCACAACAAGAGGGAGATCAAGATCGTTGTGGGGATCATTACTGGTCACTGCAAAGTTAGATCTCTCACTTCTAAGTGGGACTCCAGTGGAGAGGATTACTGTCGTCTATGTGAGGATGAAGAAGAAGTGGAAACAATTGAGCACATCCTTTGCAAATGTCCATCGCTGATCAGCAGAAGACATAAACAGTTTGGATGTTATGAAATTGATAATCTAGTCTTCTTCTCCAAAATAGACCCTAACCTAATTCTAGGCTTTGTCAAAAAATTGACTTGGCTAAAATAATGTCTCTTCCGCTCCCACCCATTCTGACTACCTCTCTCTCTACTCTTCCACTATCTTTTCTTCTTTCTCTTTATAGGTACACCTATACATAAAGGACGATCACAATGGACATAGTTTCCGAGTGGACGGTTGTTACAACAGCCGTACATCCCTAACCTAACCTAACCTTGGGGATTAAATTTTCCACCAAGATTTTATATCCCATACATGGGGTAAATATGGGATTTTCCACTCCAGAATTGGGAATAATTTATCCCCGATCTGGACATATTTATTTCCCCACATTGGGAATTAAATTATCCCCCCAGGATTTTATATCCCATATATGGGGTAAATACTGGATTAGCCCAGGTTATGGCATAAATTCCACCCCCCCCCCATAATTGGGAATTATTTATCCCCGATCTGGGCATATTTATCTCCCCACATTGGGGATTAATTTACTAACTTACTTAGTTGGCTTGTGACAGAACTTTCGTTCCATAAGCCGAGCTTAGAAAAGATTTCATGGGTATGGGGAAAAATATCCCCACATTGGGAATTAAATAATCCTTCAGGTTTTTATATTCCATATATGGGGTAAATACTGGATTAGCCCAGATTATGGGATAGATTTTCCCCCAGAATTACGAATAATTTATCCCCGATCTGGACATATTTGTGCAGTTTTTGGAAAGACCATTTTCGGCAATGTTGTCTTCATTTTGATCTTTCCATCGTATTCTTGGCCTTCTCTTTCTCCTTCGTTCTCTTCGTTCCATAAGCCGAACTTAGAAAAGATTTCCAGGCGCGTCGATCTTGTGCGCTGTTTATTCAATTGGAAAGACCATTTTCGGCAATGTTGTCTTCGACTTGATCTTTCCATCGTATTCGCGGCCTTCCCCTTTTGCGTGAACCATCAACTGGTTCGCTTTTATATGCCTTCTGGGCTGGGACATCCATTCATCACTTCTCACAGTCGCTGCAGCTCAATACGTCTAACAATGTCGATGTGCGAGAATAGCTGCATACAACTCATGGTTCATTCGACGGCGATATTCACCGTCAACGCAGATCGGCCCATAGATCTTTCGGAGAATTTTTTCTCTCAAACACTTCAAGAGCTGCCTCATCTGCCCCATGCTTCAGGTCCACATATAACAGCACGGGTATATGCATAAGCCGAGCTTAGAAAAGATTTCCAGGCGCTTCGATCTTTTGCGCAGTTTTTCCAATTAGAAAGACAATTTTCGGCAATGTTGTCTTCGACTTGATCTTTTCATCGTATTCGTGGCCTTCCCCTTCTGCGTGAACCATCAGCTGGTTCGCTTTTATATGCCTTCTGGGCTGGGGCATCCATTCATCCATTCTCACAACCGATGACCTAGGCAACGTAGTCGCAGCTGCAGCTCAATATGTCTAACAATGTCGATGTGCGAGAATAGCTGCATACAACTCATGGTTCATTCGACGGCGATATTCACCGTCAACGCCGATCGGCCCATAGATCTTTCGGAGAATTTTTTCTCTCAAACACTCCAAGAGCTGCCTCATCTGCCCTACCCCATGCTTCAGATCCATATAACAGCTCGGGTAGTATCAGCGCCTTGTAGACGGTGTGAGTTTGGTCTGGCGTGTGAGTTTGGTTGACGGCGATATTCACCGTCAATGCAGATCGGCCTATAGATGCTTCGGAGAATTTTTTCTCTCAAACACACCCAAGAGCTGCCTCATCTACTTGCGTAAATACCCATGCTTCAGATCCATATAACAGCACGTGTAGTATCAGCGTCTTGTAGACGGTGTGAGTTTGTCCTGGCGGGAGATGGCCTTGCTTTTGAGTTGTTTGCCCAGACCATAGTAGTATCTGTTGGCCATCACTTGGCCTTCTCCGAATTTCAAAATCGATGTCATTCGTTTTATTTTTGTGGCGGTACCAAGGTTTTAAAAAATCTTTGACTACCTCGAAGTTGTAGTTCTCAAGTTCCACAGTTGGTCCGAGTCTACGGGACGTCTTGCGCGTTGATACCATCAACTTGGTATTCTCGCCGTTTACTGCCAGACCCACTTTGGCAGACTTCCTTCTCAATTTGTTCAAAAGGGTGGCTGTTACCGCTCTCAACGTTCGACCCATTATATCGATGTCATCGGCTTAGGCGAGTAACTGGTGTTGTTTGGTGTACACTTTTGCCTCTCGTATGGCCCATTTCCAGCAGGATGTTAAAAAGGTCACACGACAAACTGTCACCTTGTCTGAATTCACGTTCGGTATTAAAGGGCTCCGAGAGGTCCTTTCCGACTTTAACTGCTGATCTTGTGCCTGTTAAAGTTATCCTGCATAGCCGAATTAATTATGTAGGAATGCCAAATGCAAACATGGCTTCATACACCTCTGAACGGATAGGGCTGTCGAACGACAGGCTTTATAGTCGACGAATAGGTGGTATGTATCGATGTGTTTTTCGTGGGGTTTTTTCCAGGATTTGGCGCAGAGTGAAAATCTGGTCAATGGTGGTGGATTTGTCAGGTCTGAAGCCACATTGGTATGGTCCAATAATGTCATTGACCATTGGCTTCAGTCGTTCACACACAGTACGCTGGATAGCACCGTATATGCGATGGGAAGGAGATTGATTTCCCTATAGTTGGCACATATCGTCTTGTTTCCTTTTTTGTGCACGGGACACAGGATACTGGCGTTCCAATCATTGGGCATGCATTCTTCTACCCAAATTGTACTAATCAGCTGGTGCATGCTCCTTACATGGCATCTGACCACCAGTCTTGAATAGTTCGGCTTGTAAGCCATCGGCACCTGCTGCTTTATTATTCTTCTTCAGCCGATTGATTGCTATTCTGACTTCATCTTGGCTAGGTGGTATACACTCTATACCGTCATCTATTATTGGTTCTGGGGATTAATTTATCCCCCCGGGATTTTATATCCCATACATGGGGTAAATATGGGACTTTTTAGCCTTAGTTATGGGATATTTTTTATTCCCTGAAATGGGAATAATTTATCCCCGATCTGGACATATTTACTTCCACACATTGGGGATTAATTATCCCCCAGATTTATATATTCCATTTATGGGCCCTAATTATGGGATATTTCCCCCCAGAATTGGGAAAATTTTATCCCTGATGTGGACATATTTACTTCCCCATATTGGGGATTAAATTATCCCCCAGGATTTTATATCGCATACATGGGGTAAATATGGGATTTTTTTAGCCCTAGTTATGGGATATTTTTTCTGCAGGAGTTGAAAACAATTTATCCCCGATCTGGAATATATTTTGGGAATATTTAATCCCCGATCCGGTAATTTTTTTAATTTTTCTATACCCACAAGGCTTCCAATTTTATTTTTTTTTTAATATTTTTTTAAATATTTATTCCACTCTACAACATGTTGGAGATGAATTATCACCCAGGATTTTCTATGCCATATATGGTGTAAATACGTTTTTTTTTGTGTCTCCAGTTATGGAATATATGTTGGGAATATTTAATCCCCGATTTTTCAATACCCACAAGGCTTCCAATTTTTTTATTTTCTTTAAGATTTTTTTTAGAATAATTATTCCACTCTACAACAACAACTCTTAGTCTTAATATACTATATATAAAATATATTATTTAAAAGTCTCCCATTAAACCGAAAACAACAATAACCTATATAATGTTTTTTGATAACTTACTATAATTGTACAACAACAAAATAAGTCCTTTTTCCCCTGATGAAAATAATAACAACAACAAACAAACAATTTTTTGTAATTTTTTGATACCAGAAATAATAAAAAAACAAAATACGAATTTTTGCATAAATATATATATATGAAAAAAAATATTAAAAAAAATGTGAATTAATTTTTTTTTTTAATTAAAAATATTTTTTTACAAAAAGGTAAGTAAAAGGTGAAAATGTTGTAATTATTTTGTTTGGAAAATATAACATACTTTTAGGAATAAAAAACTTTGCATACATTTAGGATAAACTAACTGTTTATATATTTTAGTGTAATATATATCATACTATATATATTTTTGGATACAAAATGCAATTCAGCTAGCTGAATATCATAAAATTGAGTGATAACGACAATTCAGCTAGCTAAATATTTCTTTTGAAGCAATTTCATATAGTATAAATACATTTTAAATTCAATTCAGCTAGCTGTATATGGTATAAATCCAATTTAAATATAATTCAGCTTGCTGAATATGATGAAAATATGTTGTAATGACAATTCAGCTAGCTGAATATGGTTTAAATGCATTTAAAACACAATTCAGCTAGCTAAATATAATAAAAATGTGTTGTTATGACAATTCAGCTAGTTACTAAAGGCATTTAAAATAATAATTTGTAGATTTTTTCCATAGAAATATGTGTTTGAGGTAATTCAGCAAGCTGAATATATTCTTGGATGCAATTACAATAATAATATATAGTTTTTTTCTACATAAATTTAATGTAAATGAAATTAGGCTAGCTGAATGGGACATAAGATTGATTTAAAGACTATTCAGCTAGCTGAATATAGTCTCAATGCGTTTTTAATTAAATTCAGCTAGCTGAATATAGTATAAATACATTTTAAATTTAATTCAGCTAGCTGAAAATTGTATAAATGCATTTTAAATATAATTTATCTAGCTGAATTGCGTAAATTCATTTAACATGCAATTCAGCAAGCTGGATATGGTGCAATTTCAAAAAATGATTAATAGTTTGCAATATCAATTCAGCTAGCTGAATATAGAAAAAAATATGAGATTTTAAATGCAATTCAGCAAGCTTAATTTAATACAAATGTATTTTAAATATAATTCAGCGAGCTGAATATGACATAAATATATTGTAAAGTCGATTCAGCTTCCTATATTCAATATATATTCAATTCAGCTAATTGAATGTGGTATAAACACCACAGCGAGCTGAACATAGTAAAATTTATTTTAAATGTAATTAAGCTAGCTGAATTTGCGATAAATAAATTTTAAATACAATACAGCTAGTTGAATATGTTATAAATCCATTTTATATATAATTCAGCTAGCTGAATATGTTATAAATCTATTTTAAATACAATTCAGCTATCTCAATTTTATATAAATTTTAAAGGCAATTCAGCTAGCTAAATACATTATAAAGGCAATTCAGCTAGCTGAATATGCACTAAAATCAATTTAAGAGAAATGCAGATAGCTGAATGTGTCACAAATCTAATTCAATAACAATACAGCTTGCTATCATAAATCCATTTAAATGGCAATTCAGCTGGCTTAATATGTTATTAATCCATTTTACATTTAATTCAGCAAGCTGAATATACAAAACATCAATTTTAATGGCAATTCAGCTAGCTGAATATGCTATAAATCCATTCTACGTTTAATTAAGCTAGCTGAATATACAAAATAACCATTTTAATGGCAATTCAGCTAGCTGAATATGTTACAAATCTATTTTAATGCCAATTCAGCTAGCTGAATATTTAATAAATGCATTTTAATGACAATTTAGCTAGCTGAATATATTACAAATCTATTTTAATGGTAATTCAGCTAGCTGAATATATCAAAAATCCATTTTTATGACAATTCAGCTAGCTGAATATGTCACAAATCCATTTTTATGACAATTCAGCTAGCTGAATATGTCTTTTATAGCTACTTTAGCCATTATTGTTAATTAATATCCATTAATACAGGAAAATCGCTGTCACATTTTCGAGGCTACAGGAAATTTTTAAAAGTCAAATATGACATTTATCAATCAGCTTGATGGCTAAGACCTTTTTCCCACCCCTCCATGCCGAAAATTCAAACATTAACCCGCTGTCAATATTCACTCAAACGAGGTGGAGATTTTCACACCCACAAAAAACCAGTCAGAAAAAACGAAAGAAATCACTCAAAAAAATTATAGAGGAAAAAAGTGAAGGTTAAGCGAAAAAAATCACACAGGTTCTACGGCCAAGGCAAGTGGTAGACATACACAAAAATTTGAATAATAGTACAAAAGCAACAACAACACCTCTTTTTTGTTGTTGTTTGTTAATAATGGTCAATGAATATGCATGAATTTTTGTTGCCAAGCCAAGGCGGTTGGTCGGTCTGTCAGGGATGCAAAGGGGTTAAAGACGAAATCCTTTCGATGGAGAAAAAAAAATTGAAACTCAAAAAGTGTAAAGCATATTTTTGGGGATGCAAATTTTGTGTGTGCGTGTTGTTGTTTTTTTTTGCCTACAAAGATGTTGGATTTTTCATTAAAATCAAGTGAAAATAATAACAACCAACAGCTAACAACTGGGCTGGTTGTTGTTTATCCTTTTTGTTGTCGTTTTTTTTTCGCAAAGGAACGGCAAAGGCTGTTCATTGTTGTGGGTGTTCAGCGGCGCTGCGGAATATTGTGTTTCGTTTTACTTTTTTTCCAACACAATTTTTAATGGTTTTTAGATTTTTTGCTGGGTCCACCATTCATTCACTTCGCGTTAAGAATAACAGCCACGCACTTGTCCTTTCAATAACAACCACAAAAAACCCAGCCTAAAAGATTGAAAAAGGGAAAAGGATGCTTCCAGCATCGACCAAACAAAAAAGTGGTAATTAAACATGGGCGAATTTCCAAGGCAAAAGAGAAGACATGAAAATTATCCAAAAAACGCAAAGTACAGTTGATTACAAAATGTATTATTTTATTGTAATTAATTGAACAAGTTATTTGCCAGTAATAAATTAATATTGAAAAATATTACAGCATACTTTTAGGATGTTGAAGCAAAAAACAAAACATGCATTTTCCTTTGGGAGAGAGAAACTCATTACAGAAATTTGATTATTTGTAAATTAAAACATTTATTTCAAAGCATACTTTTAGGATGTATGTAATATAAAATCACATGTTTTCAGGAATTCAGCTAGCTGAATATGACTTTGGCAGCAATGAAAATTATAATCAATGGATTTTTTGAAAATAAATACATTTTAAAGCCAGTTCAGCTAGCTGAATATAACAAATAAACATATCAATGCCAATTCAGCTAGCTGAATATAACAAATAAACATATTAATGCCAATTCAGCTAGCTGAATATAACAAATAAACTAGCTGAATACAAATGAAATAAAATTTAAAGGTTATTCAGCTAGCCTTATTTAATAGAAATGTATTTCAAAGCCAATTCAGCTAGCTGAATATAGAAATGATACATTTTAAAGACAATTCAACTACTTGAGTATAATATAAATTAACTCAAAAAGCCAACCAATACACTTTAAAATAAATTCAGCTTGCTGAATACAATATAAAAACATTTTATAGGCAATTCAACTAGCTGAGTATAATATAAATGCACTTTAATAGCAATTCAGCTAGCTGAATATTGTCTAAATATATTTGTAAAGCAAATCAGCTTGATGAATACAATAGAAATTTATTTTACAAACAATTCAGCTAGCTGAATATAATAGTAATGCCTTTTAAATGACATTCAGCTAGCTGAATAAGTCTTTATAAACTATTACATTAATAATCTATCGAATAATTTAATATAAATATATTTTTAATGCAATTCAGAAAGCTGAATAACGTATAATAACGTACATTTTTATGACAATTCAGCTAGCTGAATATGTCTTCAGAGTATAATTTATAGAGATTATAGAAATAAATATATTTTAAAAGTAATTCAGCAAGCTGAATAAGTTATAAATACATTTTAATGACAATTCAGCTAGCTGAATTTTCTGATAATTTGCTTAATAACAAAATTTGACAATTTTATGCATTTATATATTGTAATACATATACCGCTGTTTTATTTAAATTTTTCAATAAATATAGGAATATGACAATTTCACGACTTTATATACATTTTTAGCAAATTATATAACAATTTTCGTGTCAAAAATGAAAATTGAGATTATATATTGGCAATTCAGCAACCGAAAAATTTAGCTGAATATACACAATTAAGTGACTTTTGAGTTTATATAGATTTTTATGGCATTCTATTACGTATTCCTTGCAAATTCTGTGTCTTAATTGAATATTTTCTGGATTTATTCACAATTCAGCAAACAAAACAGTAGCTGAATATAAAATTTTGTTAGCTGAATTGCCAATTTTTTGAGTTTATATAAATCTTACATAATTTTAATATATATTCCGTTGTTTTATTTAAATTATTTATTAAATATTGGTAATTCAGCAACCAAGAAATTTAGCTGAATATAAAAATTTTACTATTTTATGAGTTTATACTCATTTTTATCGAATTTCATAATAAATTCCGTGATTATAATGAAAATTTAAACAATCAATAGGAAATTTAGCAACAGAAAAATTTTGCTGAATATAACAATATGACAATTTTTATTAGTTTATACACAATTTTATCAAATTTTGTAATAAATTCGTGTCTAAATTGAAAATTTAAGCGATCTATTGGCAATTCAGCAAACGAAAATTTTTGCTGAATATAAAAATTTTACAATTTTATGAGCTTATACACATTTTTATCTATTTTTATAATAGATTCCGTGTCTAAAATGAAAATTTAGACGATCTATGACCAATTCAGCATCCGATTTTTGCTGAATATGAATATTTGACAATTTTACGAGTTTACATACATTTTTGGGATATTATACCACAAATTCTGTATCAAAAATGTTACTTTAGACTATCTAAGGTCAATTCAGCAAATTACTATTTAGCTAAATATAAAAATTTGTCTAGATTAGTAACTTGTATTAATTTTTAGCTAATTTTATAACAAAATCCGTACCGAAAATTAAAATTTCGACGGTCTATGACCAATTCAGCTACTTAAAGATTTAGCTGAATATTAAAAAAATATACAATTTTATGAGTTTATATACATTTTTAGCATATTATGTAACAAATTCCGCGATTAAAATGAAAATTTACTTGACCTATTGGCAATTCAGCAACTTAAAAAGTTTGCTGAATATAAGAATTTGCCAATTTACCGAGTTCATATACATTTTTAGCACATCATATATCAAATTTCGTGTCTAAAACGAAAATTTAGACAATCTATTGGCAATTCAGCAACCAAAAATTTAGCTGAATGTAAAAATGTTACAATTTTACGGGTTTATATACATTTTTCGCACATTATATTTCAAATTTCGTGTTTAAAATGACAATTTAGACAATCTATGACCAATTCAGCAAATTTAAATTTAGCTGAATATAAAAATTGTACAGTTTTATGAATTTATATACATTTTAAGCATATTATATAACATATTCCGTGTCTAAAATGGAAATTTAGACGATCTATGGCCAATTCAGCAACTTAAAAATTTTGCTGAATAAAAAAATTTTCGATTTTTTTTTTATTATTTTTTACGAAATTTAATTTTTGTTGTACATTTTTAGGATTTTAAGCAATTTTTTTTAGTTTGCCCATTCGATTTTTTTTTTCAAATTCAGCTATTCAGCAAAATTTTAATTTTTAAAATTATTCCCCTTTATTTGTTGTTTATATTCCAAATTTCAATAATTTTTTCCAATTAGGGATTTGTTCTACCCAATTCCATTCCAATTATTGTTTGTTTTTTTTTTTGGTTTCAAAAGTAAAGTCTACTTTTAGGCAACATTTGTTTTTCTTCTTCTTCTTCGTCATCATCGGTTGAATGTGTCAGCTGTTACATGTTCGCCTAAACAGTCTAATTAAAAATAAGTAAACTAAATAACAACACAAGTTTGTTTAGTGCACTGGTCCGCGGCTACTCATTAAAAAGTTAAGTCAAAAAGACTTGGCACTCACTTTACCCCCTTTCCCCTCCCCCTTTCCCTTTTCGCCTCTCACTCATTTTTTTTGAAATCAGAAAATTTTCTTCGAAAAACCCTTTCGATTTTTTTGGTGGTATTTCATTAGAATTTTTAATGGGTTTTATTTGTAATTTCCTTTTTTCACTTTCCACTTTCCAGGCCGCCACCCGCGCTAATGGCAGATTTCGCGGGTAGTCCTCCACCTCCTGCCTCTGGCCACATTTTGGACATTGACGTATATTGAAAAGTACTTTATCGCCAGGATTTCTTTTCTTCTTGTGGTCCTTTATTTTTTTCTTTGGTGGGGAGTGGAGGAGGGGGGAATATTTCCATTAATTAGACAATGGCTGTCCTGGCCTGGCTTTGGTCCTGGAAAGGACTTTTTTCGAACAACTTTTGAGTGAAGAAAAAAAAAGGGTTAAAAAATCTAAATTTTGGAATATTTCGCGTGCAAAGAATTGAAAGTTCGTTGCTGTTGTTGTTGTCATTGTTGGCTTAGGCAAATGATGGGCAAGAGAGGCAGTGGTCGGGGTGGAGTGACAGTTAGAATACATTAAAAAGTCCCCAAGATTTTCAGCATTTTTCTATGCCAAAACTTATTCACGAAGTAGAGGTGTGGGTGGAGGAGGTGGTGTTCTTCTGTCTTTCTATTTGACAGTTGTCCCTTTCTTTTGGGGTTGGGGGCGACCTGAGAACGCCGTTCCGTTCCATGGCATAATTATTATCTTTACAATTGAGTAAACAGATTTATCATTAATTGTGACAGTTTATTTCTCTAAAAAGCTTAAGGTTAAATTTTTGTAGAGGTGGGGTGGGGTGGTTCGGCGGCGCTAAATTGTGTCGGACGCTTGCCAGGACTTAACCCTTTTTTTCTAAATGATTGAACCCCCCCAAAAAAACTAAGTTTTTCTTGGCGAAAACTTTTAAGTGTGATCATTTTTAGAGAAATCTGCAACTCCTTAAAGTAGGCTTTAATTAATTAGTCAAAGTGTAATGCCTAAAAGTAGACACCAAAATTTGTAAAAAAGGATAATTGTTTTTCTTACAGAGGAGAGGAGGGGTAGGAGAGGTATTCAAATAACTAAATTCGAATTCAAATAAAAAAATATAGCATACCACAAGGCGTGGATTTTCTAAAAATCATTTTTAGGGTCTATCCACAAGGCGTGGATTTTCTAAAAATCATTTTTAGGGTCTTGATCTAGACCTGTCCGTCCGTCCGTCCGTATGTCCATTATAATTTTTAAACACGATAGAGGCCACAGTTATGGGAGTTACCAATCTCTTACTAGGCGCGTCTTCCCGGGTGGCGGATGGGAAGGGGTTCTCCATGATGTGCAAAGTGAAACTGACCTACTGATCTCCTAGATCAACTTTTCTCTGCACGTCATGGAAACCTTCCGGATCTTCGGATCTTCCGTGGACCAAAATGGATCGGGGTAGTGCCCTTAAATAAATCAACTACGATGGGTAAAAGAAGTAAAAAGAATAGAGTTACGTGGGGCGAGGCGTGAATTTGATCTCGGAGAGGGAGGTACACCTCATCAAGGGTAAGATGAGATACGTAAGGAAATTCGAAAGAATCTATCCGTACGCTCTCCATCGTGAACTCGATATGGACAGGATCTCCCTCCCGAATCTTACTACTCACACAAAAGTGGTAGAATCGGCGAAGCTCACTGTCTCTGACAAAGGTGCTAAGCCGACTTCTGACCTGAAGTCCAGCTCGAAGCCGAACCCGAATAAGAACGCACAGGAAAAGGCAATTGAGAACATACCGAAGCAGAATGTCAACCATAAGGGTGATCAACGTGTGGAGGGCTCTGTCTCAAAGCCCGATTTTGCGCCTTACGACAAAGGTGGAGCTAAAGCTTTGGGTGGATACACTAGTGGTCGAAATAGGAAGAAGGGGAAGTCAGTCAAGGAACCATCGTCTCCTGGGGAGTAAATGTTCGCCCACAGAACAAATCTGTGAAGCGCATCCGCTCCTTAGAAAGTCCGCAACCCTCACCCAAGAAGACGATATCTTCTCGTCTTGCAGACCTTTCTACCTCATATGCGACTGTCGCTGGACAACAAACGGCGGAGAAACAGAGAAGGCATCAGCCTCCTCTAGAAAGGCGAACTCCAAAGTTCGTAGCCAAAGACAGCGTAAGCCATATTACAGACCGACCAAAGTAACCGCTAAAGAAGACCTTCTAGTGGCAATCATTGACAAATCTGATCCTCATGGCAGGATCAGTGATAGTCATTGGTTGCTCTTTGAAGGAGGCCTTCGGTCGGCCATCGTCTGTGGGTCGGACCAAGGGGATCGTCAGTTTGGGAAATCCCATGCAGAAGGGTGCCAAAGTCATAAACTGTCTAAACAAGCAATCTAAGGGTTTCCTTGTGAAAACCGTTGGCGGCTTTGGCGCGCTCTGGGAAAGAGCCAACCTTGCTGCGGGCTCCCTATCCGAAATCCCAACCAGACGGGTCCTTTCAGCCTGGGTTCCCTCAAGGACAAGGAGCTCCTGCTGAAACTGGACAAGGAGCTCCTGCTGAAAATGCTGGCGCTGAAAAATCCCAGCCTCACTACATCGAGCTGGACTGTTGTCAGTCTAGCTCCCTGTAACGAGGACGGTGAAATGGTTGCTAGAGTTGCGATTGACCCACCGGGCGAGGAGTATCTTAGGGAGCGTGAGGGCAAATTGAACTTCGGTTCAGGATGGTTTCGATTTCGACTGAACACATCCACCGAAACTCAGTAGGAATAGGGAAGTTCCATTAGGTTCCAGCTATGGTTTAAGAACAACGCCTATAATTTTCGATGATGATCGGGTACTAATTTTTTGGACCAAATACTTAATTTTTTCTTTTGAGTCGATCTATAGGCCACAATTATACGCCGAACATCTCAACACAACCCACGGTGAAGGGAATCTGGTCAAGTAATTAGAAGGGCTGTACTGAATATTGGTAATATTCGGAAAATATGTCAGTGTAAGGAAGCGGTGCCGTTGACCTCTAATGGGGAAAGAGGGTGCAAATATCACGATATATTGTCCAGGCTCGGAATAAACACCAGCAGAAAGTTAGAGTTCCGTGGTAGTTGTGTAGGGTATCATATGGTCGGCCCCGTCCGACTATACTGCTCCGCTCACTGGTTAAAAAAAAATATTTGCCATAGCTTCCAAAGGAAACGAGATAGACACATGGTTCCTTTTGAGAATATACATAGAATCACTTTCTAAGTCGATTTATGCATATCCGTCCGTCCGTCTGTCTGTTGGTGTTAAATTGTAAACAAAGTACAGGTCGCATTTATAATCCGATTTCGATGAAATTTGGTGCAGCTCATTTGTTTGGCCCAAGCCCGAACCCTATTGAAATTGGGAAAAATCGGTTCAAATTCAGATATAGCTCCCATATATATTTTGCGTCCGATTTTATACAAATGGTGCACCAATGTCCCTATATATTCTGCGATTTGCACGAAATTTGGCACGGTGTATTGAATTAAGTCTAGAATGATGTGTGCTAAGCTTCGTGAAAATCGGTTCAGATTTAGATATAGCTACCATATATAGCTTCGTCCGATTTTAAGTAAATGTTGTTCCAATGTCCCTATATATCATTCGATTTGCACGAAATTTGGCAAAGTGTATTGAATTAAGTCTAGAATGATGTGTGCAAAGTTTCATGAAAATCGGATCAGATTTAGATATAGCTCCCATATATATTTTCGTCCGATTTTATGTAAATGGTGCACCAATGACCCTATATATCATTCGATTTGCACGAAATTTGACATAGCGTACCGAATTGAGTCTAGAATGATGTGTGCTAAGTTTCGTGAAAATCGGTTCAGATTTAAATATAGCTCCCATATATAGCTTCGTCCGATTTTAAGTAAATGTTGTTCCAATGTCCCTATATATCATTCGATTTGCACGAAATTTGGCACAGCGTACTGAATTGAGCCTAGAATGATGTGTGCTAAGCTTCGTGAAAATCGGTTCAGATATAGATATAGCTCCCATATATAGTTTCGTCCGATTTTATGTAAATGGTGCACCAAAGACCCTATATATCATTTGATTTGCACGAAATTTGGCACAGCGTATTGAATTGAGTTTAGAATGATTTGTGTTAAGTTTCGTGAAAGTCGGTTCAGATTTAGATATAGCTTCCACATATATTTTCGTCCGATTTTAGGTAAATGGTGCACCAATGTCCCTGTATATCATTCGATTTGCATGAAATTTGGAATAGCGTACCGAATTGAGTCTAGAATGATGTGTGTTAAGTTTCGTAAAAATCGCTTCAGATTTAGATATAGCTCCCATATATAGTTTCGTCCGATTTAATGTAAATGGTGTACCAAAGTTCCTAAATATCTTTCGATTTGCACGAAATTTGGCATAGCGTACTGAATTAAGTCTAGAATGATGTGTGCTAAGTTTCGTGAAAATCGGTTCAGATTTAGATATAGCTCCCATATATAGTTTCGTCCGATTTTATATAAATGGTGCACCAATGACCCTATATATCATTCGATTTGCACGAAATTTGGCACAGCGCATTGAATTAAGTCTAGAATGATGTGTGCTAAGTTTCATGAAAATCGGTTCCGATTTAAATATAGCTCTCATATATATTTTCGTCCGATTTTATGTAAATGGTGCACTAAAGTCTCTATATATCATTCGATTTGGACGAAATTTGGCAAAGCGTACCGAATTGAGTCTAGAATGATGTGTGTTAAATTTCGTGAAAGTCGGTTCAGATTTAGATATAGCTCCCATATATATTTTCGTCCGATTTTATGTTAATGGTGCACCAATGACCCTATATATCATTCGATTTGCACGAAATTTGCCAAAACGTACTGAATTGAGCCTAGAGTGATGTCTGCCAAGTTTCGAGAAAATCGGTTCAGATTTATATATAGCTCCCATATATAGCTTCGTCCGATTTTAAGTAAATGGTGCACCAAAGACCCTATATAACATTCGATTTGCACGAATAGAATATACCCAAAGTGGTGAAGGGTATTACATAGTCGGCCCAGTCCGACTTTACTACTTTCCTTACCGGTTTTTTTAAATATTTTTCAATTCTTCTAAAATATTTTCCTATTTCCTTTTTTCTGCCTTGACTTTACCACACATCCTTCCAGAGAAAAAAAACTACTAATAACATATTAACCCAATTTCTAAAACTTTTTCCTCAACACATATTTCCCTACATATTTTTTTCTTTTAAATTTTTTTCAAGGACAAAAAGGATATAAATTTTGCAATGTTATATAAAAAAAAACAACAACATACATAACTCCTCTGCAAAACCCATAAATTTCAAATGAGTTTCAAAATTTTCTGATTATGAAATCTAATATTCCAAAAAACAAAAAAAAAAAAAAACATTTGACCCTAAAAACTTTGCAGGGTGGAACTATAAAAATTGTTTCAAACTTAAGAGTAATGACCAACATTTGTTTCTGCTTGCTTTTGTTTGGTAATGTGAAGAAGAAGAAGCAACAGAACCTGAAACTTATCTATAAAATATATTTTTTTAATATGAAATCTTGAACATAATTAGTCCTATCAGACAGCCGGGTAAATATACGCACATACGTATATACCGACATATTCATTTTTCAAAGTAAGTAATAATAAACCGGAATAACCTGCAACAAGGCAAGTTTCATATATATATAAGTCTTTGTAATAGAGTGGGTGTGTGTATGTGTGTGTGTGCGGACAATAGCCAACTACATAAATACACCTACTCTGGCCTAAAGGTATACTTTTGGTATATTTTTGGGACTAACACTCCACCTCTTCAATTACATTTAGCACAACATAGCTCCCATATGCACCCACACACTTTCACACTTACATATATATGTGTGTGTGTGTGTGTTTGACCCCCCCTCCATCCTCTGGAGGCAGTTTCCATTTACATACATCGACAGACAGTGTTCCTGTGTAACATAAAACTAGTTTTGAATTTTCCAACAACAACAACAACTACAACAAAAGTTTTCATTTTCACAACAAACACATACGCACACACACGCATATATCCTTAGATGCCATTTACTTATATAAATATTATTCTTGCATATACATATATGTATATATATGAATGAGTGTGTGTGTCCGTGTGTGTCTTTGAAATATAAACTCATAATTCATATGTGTGTAAATTTAAATCTCTCTGTTCGTCTTACGAACCTTCATCTGTGTGTTTGTTTGTTTGTGTGTCTGTGCGTGGGTATTGGTTGTGACTGACTCTATTTTCATTGAATGTCGTTGTAATCCTCCTTGTACTTTGTCCCCATTTGGCCATCATGGTCATGACCATTGCTTTTGCCTCGAACACATTTCTCTTGTATTGTATTTGGCATTGTAGTCCTTGTTGTTGTTGTAGTTGTTCTTTAGTACCTCTACAACCCTGGAGAATAATAAAGTAAATTGTAGCATATATTAAGGCGCATTTAATAACGCCATAAATGAGAATTTGTGAGCGCGAAAGGGAGGGGTAATATGGAGACAGAGAGAAAGGAGGCTCAAAGGAGTTCGGTTTAGTAAGAAAATAATAACGTAAAATATTATTTAACCCAGTAAGGAAAGGAAGGTAAAGTCGGACGGGGCCGACTATATGATATTCTTCACCACTTTGGTGGTATATTCAACAAATGAATCCCAACAGACGTCGAATTTTTGAAGGACCATTAACATGAAAATGGATTCATAAACATGTCATTCTTCAACCGATTCTAAATTTTTCATTTTGTCGGATATAGGGTTGCTTCTTAGACCTATATCAAAATCTGAATAGATTTCAACAAACCTTATCATGCATCATTTTTTTCTCAATAGCATTCGCTATGGAAAATTTTACTCAATCAGACAAATATTGGGAGTTTGGTGTATCATATAGGAGCTATATCCAAATCTGAACCGATTCCAACGAAACTTCGCAGACATCAGTCTGGATCTAATTCAGTACTCTGTGCAAAATTTTGTACCAATCGGACAAATATTGGGAGTTTGGTGTAACAAAATCGGACGAAACTATATATGGGAGCTATATCTAAATCTGAACCGATTTTAACAAAACTTCGCATACATTAGTGTGGACCTAAGTCAGTATTCTGTGCAAAATGTTGTGCCAATCGGACAAATATTGGGAGTTTGTTGTATCATTCACCAAAAATCGGACGAAGCTAAATATGAGAACTATATCTAAATCTGAACCGATTTTAACAAAACTTAGCAGACATCAGTCCGGATCTAATGCAGTACTTTGTGCAAAATTGTGTGGCAATCGGACAAACATTGGGAGTTTGATGCATCATTCACATAAAATCGGACGAAACTATATATGGAAGCTATATCTAAATCTGAACCGATTTCAACAAAACTTCGCAGGCATCAGTCTGGACCTAATTCAGTTCTCTGTACAAAATTTTGTGCCAATCGGATAAACATTGGGAGTTTGGTGCATCACTCACATAAAATCGGACGAAATTATATATGGGAGCTATATCTAAATCTGAACCGATTTTAACAAAACTTCGCAGACATCAGTCTGGACCTAATTCAGAACTCTGTGCAAAATTTTGTGCCAATCAGACAAATATTGGGAGTTTGGTGTATCATTCACCAAAAATCGGACGAAACTGTATATGGCAGCTAAGTCCAAATCCGAACCGATTTTAACAAAACTTCGCATACATCAGTCCGGACCTAAATCAGTACTCTGTGCAAAATTTTGTACCAATCAGACAAATATTGGGAGTTTGGTGTATCATTCACAAAAAAATCGGACGAAACTATATATGGGAGCTATATCTAAATCTTAACCGATTTTAACAAAACTTCGCATACATTAGTGTGGACCTAATTTAAAATTTTGTCTCTTACTTACTTAGCAGGCTAGTTACAGAACTTTCGTTCCATAAGTTAAAAAAAATTTCCAGGTGCATCGGTCTTTTGCGCAGTTTTTCCAATTTGAAAGACCATTTTCGGCAATGTTGTCTTCGACTTGATCTTTCCAACGTATTCTTGGCCTTCCCCTTCTGCGTGAATCATCAGCTGGTTCGCTTTTATATGCCTTCTGGGCTAGGGCAACTTCATCCATTCTCACAACATGACCTAGCCAACGTAGTCGCAGCTGCAGTTCAATATGTCCAACAATGTCGATGTCCGAGAATAGCTGCATACAACTCATGGTTCATTCGACGGCGATATTCACCATCAACGCAGATCGGCCCATAGATCTTTCGGAGAATTTTTTCTCTCAAACACTACAAAAGCTGCCTCATCTGCTTGCGCAAGTACCCATGCTTCTGATCCATATAATAGCACGGGTAGTATCAGCGTTTTGTAAAGTGTGAGTTTGGTCTGGCGGGAGGTGGCCTTGTTTCTAAACTGCTTACTTAGACCATAGTAGCATCTGTTGGCCATCACAATCCTTTTCCGAATTTTAAAACTGATGTCATTCGTTTTATTTATGTGGTACCAAGGTATATAAAGTCTTTAACTATCTCGAAGCTGTACCTCTTAGGAGCTTCAAAAATATTTTATAACCAGTGAGCAGAGCACCGACCATACGATATCCCACACAACTACCACGAAACTCTAACTTTCTGCTGGTGTTTATTCCGAGCCTGGGAAATATTTTGTGATAGTTGCACCCTCTTGCCCGATTAGAGGTCAACAGTACCACTTCCTTACACTGACATATTTCCCGAATATAACTAATATTGAGTACAGAGCTCCTAATTACTTGTCCATATTCCCTTCACCGTGAGTTGTGTTGTGATGTTCGGCTTATAATTGTGGCCTATAGACCGATTCATATAAACACAAAAAAATAAGTTTTCGGTCCACTTCATCGTATATTTAGTACAGTACAGATATAGGATATAAGAAACTAAAAAAAAACCCGGAAATTTCTTTCTTATATGTGGAATCGGACATAAAAAAGTATAAGCTCGATGTTTTTGATAATCTTTCTTATATGCGATTTTTTTCTTATATGAGATCTGAGATCTGATCATCATCGAAAATTATAGGCGTTGTTCTTGAACATAGCTGGAACCTCATGGAACATTTTAAAACGATCGCCGCAATATTTCCGCCCTGTAGTGTGGTAATGGTTTACTAAATAATATCTGAATACGTAAGCACCTCCAAATATTTACGTGTAACTCCCACATCCGACTACATACGACAATATAATTGGTATCACTTTAAAGGCCAACCACTCCTCTTGGATATACTATCAACTTCTCCGGCATATGTCCATCAGGAGTTAATATATATACGGTATAGAATACAAATTTTGACATTTTTCACACAAAAGTCAGGGTCCATTTGACCCACTAAATATTGACCGATCTTTAGCAAAACAGGCATGCTTGTTGTTTGGCCCGATCTCCTTGTAAAAATTCGTGATGTTTGGCCATAATTGCGGCCTCTGGAGCGACCAGAAAAACCGACAAAAATTAAGTATTTGGTCCATTTCATCCCCTAAATATTAACCGATCTTCATTGGTCAGAACCCATCCTACATGCAAAATTTCGTGACGATTGGTCCATAACTGTGGCCTGGATCGTGTTTACAAATTATAATGGACAGACGGACGGACGGACACACATGTCTAGATCGACTCAGGTAGTCGAGATATGACGATCGGTATACTTAAAGGTGTTACAAACTCTTGGGGCTGCACAAAGCTATAATACCCTGACACTATAGTTATATAGGGTATAAAAATCCACGACTTGTCTAAGTATTGAAAAATAATTTTTAAAAATTCCTCGCTTTTTTAATACATCTCCTACCCCTCCTCTTTTCTTTAAGAAAAACAATTATACTCTAACAAACTTTGGTGTCTACATTTAGGCATTACACTTTGACGAATTAATTAAAGCCTACTTTAAGGAGTTGCGGATTTCTCTAAAAATGATCACACTTAAAAGTTTTCGCCAAGAAAAACATAGTTTTTGGGGTTCAATCATTTCAAAAAAAGGTTAAGTCCTGGCAACAGTCCGGCACAATCGGGTCAGATTTAGATATAGTTCCCATATATATTTTCGTCCGATTTTAGGTAAATGGGGCACCAAAGTTCCTATATATCTTTCAATTTGCACGAAATTTAGCATAGGATACTGAATTGGGTCCATAATAATGTGTGCCAAGTTTCGAGAAAATCGGTTCAGATTTAGATATAGCTCCCATATATATTTTCGTCCGATTTAAGGTAAATGGTGTAACAAAGTCGCTATATATCTTTCGATTTGCACGAAATTTTGCATAGTGTACTGAATTGACTCTACAATGACGTATGTCAAGTTTCTTGAAAATCGAGTCAGATTTAGATATAGCTCCCATATATAGTATTGTCCGATTTAAGGTAAATGGGGTATCAAAGTCCCTAAATATGCTTCGATTTGCACGAAATTTGGCAAAGCGTTTTAAATAAAGTCTAGAACGATGTATCTTAAAGTTCGTGAAAATCGGTTCTGATTTAGATATAGCTCCCATATATATTTTCGTCCGATTTAAGGTAAATGGGGCACCAAAGTCCCTATATATCTTTCAATTTGCACGAAATTTGGCATAGGATACTAAATTGAATATAGAACGACGTTTTCCAAATTTTGAGAAAATCGGATCAGATTTATATATAGCTCCCATATATATTTTCGTCCGATTTAAGGTAAATGGGCCACCAAAGTCCCTATATATCTTTCGATTTGCACGAAATTTGGCATAACGTACTGAATTAAGTGTAGAATGATATGTGCTAAGTTTCCTGAAAATCGGTTCCGATTTATATATAGCTCCCATATATATTTTCGTCCGATATTATGTAAATGGTGCACCAAAGTCCCTATATATCTTTCAATTTGCACGAAATTTTGCATAGTGTACTAAATTAGGTCCAGAATGATGTGTAGTACTAAGTTTCGTGAAAATCGGTTCAGATTTGAATATAGCTCCCATATATATTTTCGTCCGATTTTATGTAAATGGTGCACCAAAGTCCCTATATATCTTTCGATTTGCATGAAATTTGGCATAGGATACTAAATTGAGTCTAGAATGACGTGTGTCAAGTTTCGAGAAAATCGGGTCAAATTTTTATATATAGCTCCCATTTATATTTTCGTCCGATTTTATGTAAATCGTGCACCAAAGTCCCTTTATATTCTTCGAATTGCACGAAATTCGGCACAGCGTACTGAATTGAGTATAGAATGCTGTGTAATATGTTTCGTGAAAATCGGTTCAGATTTCGATGTAGCTCGCACATATACATATATATTCGCCCGATTTTATTTTACTACTTTCCTTACTGGTTTTAAATCCACACCATAGGAGAACTTTGATTTTTTTTTCAAATCAGCGCTTTATAAGAACCTGGAAAAATATTTTTTTAAAAAAATCCACTTCTTATGAGATGTGGGAAGAATATTTGTAACGAATCCGCGTCTTTGTTCTACCCACATTCAAACATATATATATATATATGCATATATTTTTTGTACATACATAGGTGATTTTATTCTAAAAATATATGTGCCATAAAGTTCACTTAACTTCGCAAAAAATAGAAGCTAAAGTGAAAGTAGTCGCATACATTCACATGTGGGGATTTCTTTGTGTGTGTGTAGACTCAATTCAATTGTGTAGGTTGGTTGGCTGGCTGGCTGTGAACATGTTTAAATTGGCCACACAATGTCCTAGCCGTGAAGAAGAAATGATTTCCACACCTCTATCCGCAATATTCTGCCACCATTCACTTTGTTACTTCGTTTTTTTTTTTTTTTTGTTTAAGTCAGGACATCCTGGCTAAGTCGTTTAGATATTACAACGACAACAACAACAACACAAAAATACAATTTTTTGGCGGGCCATCATCATACAGACAAACACTCACACATACATATCTACAGCCACTTATGCCCATATCCATATGTGTGTGGGTGTGAGTTTGTCCGTATATCCATCCTTTCTTTTCGGTTATTCTGCATGGACATCATTTGCCTGCTTGGCGAGGATATGTGTTAACGAAGCGAAATCTTGGCAAATCAACGTCGTCTCTCTCTGGTGTTATGATGACGTTGCTTGATTTTCGTAATTGCCTCAATGTCGGTCTTAGTGGGAAGGGGAAATGGTGGTGGGGAGGAATTTTCCATAAAGGACGAATTTTAAAATCAATTGAAAACAAGATTCAGACGAGAGGATGCGAACAAGGGGAAGAGGACACAGTCGGATTTTTTGGGCAAAAAATTTCAAAGGTACTCGTAAGGTGGGATTTTTTCAAAAAGGAATGGCTATTTAAAAAAATATTTTTTGAGGATCCTTATGGAGACTTTAAAAATATATATTTATAAAAAACCACGCCTTGTGGAGACTTAAAAAATTAACTTGTAAAAACTCCACGCCTTGTGGAGACTTAAAAAATAAACTTTTAAAAAATCCTCGCCTTGTGGAGACTTTTATAACTAACTTTAAAAAAATCCAAGCCTTGTGGAGACTTGGAAAAATATTTTTTAAAAACTCCACGCCTTGTGGAGACTTGTGGAATCAACGCCGTGAGTTTTTAAAAATATTTTCCAAGACTATTTTTTTCCCTAAAAATTTTTTTCCAAATCTCCACAAGGCTTGGATTTTTTAACAGTTAATTTTTAAAGTCTCCACAAGGCGTGGATTTTTTAATAGTTTATTTTTAAAGTTTCCACAATGCGTCGATTTTTTATAGGTTGATTTTTAATGTCTCCGCAAGTCGTCGTTTTTTAATGGTTGATTTTTAAAGTCTCCACAAGGCGTAGATTTTTTAAAGGTAATTTTTAAAGTCTCCACAAGGCGTATTTTTTTTAAAGTTCATTTTTAAAGTCTCCAAAAGGCGAAGATTTGATAAAAAATAATTTTCCAAGTCTTCACAAGGGGAGTATCTCCTAAAAGGTAATTTTTAAAGTTTTAGAAGTAAATTTTTAAGTCTCCACAAGGCGTGGATTTTTTAAAAGTTAATTTTTAAAGTCTCCACAAGGCGTGCATTTTTTAAAAGTTAATTTTTAAAGTCTCCACAAGGGGAGTATCTCTTAAAAGTTAATTTTTAAAGTTTTAGAAGTAAATTTTTAAAGTCTCCACAAGGCGTGGAGTTTTTAAAAGTTAATTTTTAAAGTCTCCACAAGGCGTGGAGTTTTTAAAAGTTAATTTTTAAAGTCTCCAAAAGGCGTGGATTATTTAAAAGTAAATTTTTTAAAGTCTCCACAAGGCGTGGATTTTTTAAAACTACATTTTAAAAGTACATTTTTAAAGTCTCCACAAGGCGTGGATTTTTTAAAAGTTAATTTTTAAACTCTCCACAAGGCGTGGAGTCTTTAAAATGTAATTTTTAAATTCTCCACAAGGCGTGGATTTTTTAAAAGTTTATTTTTAAAGTCTCCAAAAGCGTAGTTTTTTTAAAAGTTAATTTTTAAAGTCTCCACAAGGCGTAGATTTTTTAATATCCAAATTTTAAAGTCTCCACAAGGCGTAGATTTTTTATAGAAAATTTTTAAAGTCTCCACAAGGCGTGGATTTTTTAATAGCAAATTTTTAAAGTCTCCACAAGGCGTGGATTTTTTAATAGCAAATTTTTAAAGTCTCCACAAGGCGTGGATTTTTTAAAAGTTAATTTTTAAAGTCTCCACAAGGCGTGGAGTTTTTAAAAATTAGTTTTTAAAGTCTCCACAAGGCGTGGAGTTTTTAAAAGTTAGTTTTTAAAGTCTCCACAAAGCGTGGAGTTTTTAAACGTAAATTTTTAAAGTCTCCACAAGCCGTGGATTTTTTAAAATTAAATTTTTAAAGTCTCCACAAGGCGTGGAGTTTTTAAAAGTTAATTTTTAAAGTCTCCACAAGGCGTGGAGTTTTTAAAAGTTAATTTTTAATGTCTCCACAAGGTGTGGAATTTTTAAAAGTTTATTTTTAAAGTCTCCACAAGGCGTGGGTTTTAAAAAATATATTTTTTTAAGTCTCCACAAGACGTGGAATATATCCCCCACTGTCTGTTCTTCTCCTCCACTTTCCAATCATCCCATCCGACTGCTTTTTAAATATTTTCGAAAATCACATTTTAAAACATGCCTAAATGGTTGATTGGGTTGGAACATCACACGAGGCAAAAAGGCGATTTGGCGAGCCCAAGTTCGTGAATGGGAATAACAAAGCAAGGTGGGTGGGGGGAAAATGCCTGGGAAAAGCAACACAGCTAATGTATGTGAAAATGACATTGTTAGCACAATATACCGAGTACAGATGCTCATACATATGAAATATTCACTCACACACACATACATACCCATTCAGCCAGCCACTTAGACACATAAACACGTATGCGAGTAGTTTATGTCCATAAAGTTCTACTCACCCTCCCTCCTGGTCCGTTTGAAAATTACACATGTGGACCATGTGAGGATTTATCATAACACACAATAGCGGAATCGGGTGAGGGGAAGGGTTGTGGGTGGGGGGTGAAACATTTTATAAGGTGATTTACATTTTAAAATCACTTTCACTTCCACTCAATGTGAAAAGTTAAAGCAATGCTTATGAAATTCCGGCGACCCAAAAGGTAGAAAACGCCAAACAAAGACTTACCAAAGACTCCATTCAAAAAAAGTGAAGTCTACCTTTTAGGGAGCTTTCCGCGTTGGGCAGAGGAAAAAAGGTCACTATTCAAAAATTGTATGTCTGCTCGGAATGGCAGAGAAAACTTAAAAACGGTCGTCATAGAAGACGAAGCAGCAGCAAGAGAAAAAAAACCCCGAATTCAATAAACTATGAAGCATATTTTAAGGAGTACATAAATTATAAGTTATGTAGTATAACTTGAGGAGTTCATTTTTGGTTTTGTTTTTTTTTTTTTTTTTTTGGAAAGCTCTCTCTATGTTTTGGGTCACATGCATTATTGTGTCCCAGATTTAAAGAAGATTAAAACATCAACAAAATTCTAAAAAAAAACAAAAACAGAGAGGTTTTGTTGTGCCAAAAAAATATTTTGCATATTTTTAGGAGAAAATATTTAAATATCAAGGCAATTGGCTTAAGAGATTAAGGTACAAAAAGGAAATAAGTAGCTAAGGGAGAGATTTATGATTTACTTAATGTAACAAAATATTTTTTTAAAAATCCACCCTTGTGGAGACTTTAAAAATAACCTTTTAAAAACTCCACGCCTTGTGGAGACTTTATAAATTAACTTTTAAAAACTCCACGCCTTGTGGAGACTTTAAAAATTAACTTTTAAAAACTCCACGCCTTGTGGAGACTTAAAAAATTAACTTTTTAAACATCCACGCCTTGTGGAGACTTAAAAAATTAACTTGTAAAAAATCCACGCCTTGTGGAGACCTAAAAAATTAACTTTTTAAACATCCACGCCTTGTGGAGACTTAAAAAATTAACTTGTAAAAAATCCACGCCTTGTGGAGACTTTAAAAATTAACTTTTAAAAAATTTTGGCTTTGAGGAAACTTTAAAAATTTACTTTTAAAACAATTTTGGCTTTGTGGAGACTTTAAAAATTAACTTTTAAAAAATCCACGCCTTGTGGAGACTTTAAAAATTAACTTTTAAAAAATCTACGCCTTGTGGAGACTTTAAAAATTAACTTTTAAAAACTCCGCGCCTTGTGGAGACTTTAAAAATTAACTTTTAAAAAATTTTGGCTTTGAAGAAACTTTAAAAATTTACTTTTAAAAAATTTTGGCTTTGTGGAGACTTTAAAAATTAACTTTTAAAAAATCCACGCCTTGTGGAGACTTTCAAAATTAACTTTTAAAAACTCCGCACCTTGTGGAGACTTTAAAAATTAACTTTTAAAAACTCCACGCCTTGTGGAGACTTTAAAAATTAACTTTTAAAATATCCACGCCTTGTGGAGACTTTAAAAATTAACTTTTAAAAAATTTTGGCTTTGTGGAGCCTTTAAAAATTAACTTTTAAAAAATCCACGCCTTGTGGAGACTTTCAAAATAAACTTTTAAAAACTCCGCGCCTTGTGGAGACTTTAAAAATTAACTTTAGAAAAAAGCCACACCTTGTGGAGACTTTAAAAATGTACTTTTAGAAAATTCACAACTTGGGGAGGCTTGAAAAAATTAACTTTTTAAAAATCTACGCCTTGTGGAGACTTTAAAAATTAACTTTTAAAAAATTTTGGCTTTGAAGAAACTTTAAAAATTAACTTTTAAAAAATCCACGCCTTGTGGAGACTTTAAAAATTAACTTTTAAAACATCCACGCCCTGTGGAGACTTCCAAAATTAACTTTTAAAAAATCTACGCCTTGTGGAGACTTTAAAAATTAACTTTTAAAAACTCCACGCCTTGTGGAGACTTTAAAAATTAACTTTTAAAAACTCCACGCCTTGTGGAGACTTTAAAAATTAACGTTTAAAAACTCCACGCCTTGTGGAGACTTTAAAAATTAACTTTTAAAAAATCCACGCCTTGTGGAGACTTTAAAAACTAACTTTTAAAAAATTCACGCCTTGTGGAGACTTTAAAAATTAACTTTTAAAAAATCCACGCCTTGTGGAGACTTTAAAAATTAACTTTTTAAAACTCCACGCCTTGTGGAGACTTTAAAAATTAACTTTTAAAAACTCCACGCCTTGTGGAGACTTTAAAAATAAACTTTTAAAATATCCACGCCTTGTGGAGACTTTCAAAATTAACATTTAAAAACTCTAAGAGTTGTGGAGACTTAAAAAATTAACTTTTAAAAAATCCACGCTGTGGAGACTTTCAAAATTAACTTTTAAAAACTCCGCGCCTTGTGGAGACTTAAAAAATTAACTTTTAAAAAATCTAGGCTTTGTGTAGATTTTAAAAATTTACTATTAAAAAATCTGGGTCTTGTGGAGACATTAAAAATTAACTTTTAAAAAATCTACGCCTTGTGGAGACCTTAAAAATTAACTTTAAAAAAAATCCACGCCATGTGGAGACTTTAAAAATTAACTGTTGAAAAAAATCCACGTTTTGTGGAGACTTTAAAAATTAACTTTTAAAAAATCAACGCCTTGTGGAGACTTTAAAATTTAACGTTTAAAAAATCCACGCCTTGTGGAGACTTTAAAAATTTACTTTTAAAAAATCTGGGTCTTGTGTAGACTTTAAAAATTAAGTTTTGAAAAAATCCACGCCATGTGGAGACATTAAAAATCTTCACCGAACACATACACGTGTATATGCCTCCACCTCTATGTTGGTAGTATGTGTATTTGTGTCCGAACTCCTGGTCATATTTTTGATTATTTTTAGTTGTTGTTGTTTTTCTGTTTTTTTTTTCTTGTAATATTTCCATTATTATGCGTAGAGATGTACACGAAACACAAAAATAACAATAATAATTTTTTGCAGGACATTCGTTCTAAATTCATGGCCAGGACAAAAACAAAAAAAACTAACGAAGCAAAAAAACAGAAAATACTCCCGGCTGCTGTAAGCCCCTTACGCAAGTTTGGCCAAGATAAAGTATGGTTATCATACTCTGGACATCCCATTTGCAAGGACATATACACATACACATTGGCAATGGTCACACCACCACCCCCAACAACAACAGGACATTGTGTGTAAAGGGAGGTGGGGGGAGTGAAAGTTGTTTCAGCAGTTTTTTTCATTTCAATACAAAATTCGTAACCCTTTTTTTTGCTAAAAAAAACCGACGACGAAATGGAAATCTTCGTTTGTCTACTTCGTTATGTCTGGTCCTGATGTTGCCCTCTGTCGTGTGTTGGTCAGGCGTCCATATTAAACAGTTGTGGCCATTCTCAGTGGCAGTGCCATTAGAAAGGGTTGTCGGCTGCCGGACTTAAATCACACAATGAAACTGGGATATTCGGCAGGATTGTGGGGGGTGGCGAACTGCTAAGCCTTCCTGATACTTATGTAATACCTGCACATGATGTGAAAGCAACATTTCTTTGCCGGTTTCGTTGGTGTTTTTTTTTCTCTCAAATATAAACACGCGCAGAGGATTTTTTTTGGTTCGGGAAAAAAATCAACTGATGTCCCTACAAAGCTAGGCAATTTTTTTCTTCTTAAAAAATAAATATTAAATGACGAGGGTAGTTAGGGAAAGGGGTTTTCGTCCGATTTTAGGTAAATGGTGCACCAAAGTCCCTAAGTATGCTTCGATGTGCACGAAATTTGGCACAGCGTACTGAATTAAGCCTATAATGATGTGTGCAAAGTTTCGTGAAAATCGGTTCAGATTTAGATATAGCTCCCATATATATTATCGCCCGATTTTAGGTAAATGGTGCGAAGTTCCCATAAGGCGTGGATTTTTTAAAAATTATTTTTCGAAGTTTCCATAAGGCGTGGATTTTTTTTAAATTATTTCTCGAAGTTCCGATAAGGCGTGCATATTTTAAAAATTATTTTTCGAAGTTCCGATAAGGCGTGCATATTTTTAAAAATTATTTTTCAAAGTTCCCATAAGGCGTGGATTTTTTAAAATTTTTTTTTTTTCGAAGTTCCCATAAGGCGTGCATGTTTTTAAAAATTATTTTTCGAAGTTCCCATAAGGCGTGGATTTTTTAAAAATTATTTTTCGAAGTTCCCATAAGGCGTGCATATTTCAAAAAATTATTTTTCGAAGTTCCCATAAGGCGTGGATTTTTTAAAAATTATTTTTCGAAGTTCCGATAAGGCGTGCATATTTTTAAAAATTATTTTACGAAGTTCCCATAAGGCGTGCATGTTTTTAAAAATTAGTTTTCGAAGTTCCCATAAGGCGTGCATGTTTTTAAAAATTATTTTTCGAAGTTCCCATAAGGCGTGGATTTTTTAAAAATTATTTTTCGAAGTTCCCATAAGGCGTGCATATTTTAAAAAATTATTTTTCGAAGTTCCCATAAGGCGTGGATTTTTTAAAAATTATTTTTCGAAGTTCCCATAAGGCGTGGATTTTTTAAAAATTATTTTTCGAAGTTCCCATAAGGCGTGGATTTTTTAAAAATTATTTTTCGAAGTTCCCATAAGGCGTGCATATTTTAAAAAATTATTTTTCGAAGTTCCCATAAGGCGTGGATTTTTTAAAAATTATTTTTCAAAGTTCCCATAAGGCGTGCATATTTTTAAAAATTATTTTTCGAAGTTCCATAAGGCTTGCATATTTTAAAAAATTATTTTTCGAAGTTCCCATAAGGCGTGGATTTTTTAAAAATTATTTTTCGAAGTTCCCATAAGGCGTGCATATTTTAAAAAATTATTTTTTGAAGTTCCCATAAGGTGGGGATTTTTTAAAAATTATTTTTCGAAGTTCCCATAAGGCGTGCATATTTTTAAAAATTATTTTTCGAAGTTCACATAAGGTGGGGATTTTTCAAAAAATTATTTTTCAAAGTTCCCATAAGGCGTGGATTTTTTTAAAATTATTTTCCCAACATTTTCCATTCTTCCCCTCGTCTTTCCATTTTTTTTCTTTTGTCTCTCTATGAGACAAAACTGCCCATTGAAAATATTCTCTGTTATCTCTTGGCGCAAGTTTTATTTATTTTTATTCTGTATTTTTGTTTGCTATGTTTTGTTACCCCTTTTTTTGCTGCATATCTTCGCCACCAAGTCCAGTACATAATGTCCATATAGCTCTAACCATTCCCAGGGGGTCGTAGTATTTATTTTTTATTCATTCATTGATAACAATGTGCGGTACAGGGGTGGGAGGTCTACAAGAATTTCAGTATTTTCTTCCCCAATTTCTTTCGCAATTATAATTTTTTTTTTTTTGCATTTGTTTCGGCTCAAGGATGATATAAAAAACAAAAATGCGGAGGCAGAAGTTGCTGCAAAGAATATAAAGTAAATTAAGTTAAGAATCTCATTATGGAACACCCCGTTCTGCCCTTCGGATTGTCCACGTGAACAAAAATGAGAGGGGTAAACAAAAGAGGACCTACAAGGTTTGAAAATCAATATTTCAAAAAAATTAAATGAAAAATTTGCCAGAAATTATAGCAAAAAATAATGCTACCTCCCATTGAGGCTCAGTGAAACCTCCACCCCACCCCTTTTTGTACCCCTTTGCCCAAGGTAATTGTAACAGCTGCCATGGCGCCCAACATTACTGTCATATTTCCATGCAGCGAACATTAATTCTAAATTATGGCCAATGTCTTTTGGTGTCGCCTTCGGGTTTTTTTCCCAGATGTCAATCGATTATTTTGTAACTCATCTGTCTAGCAGACACACAAAAACACACACAAATAAAAAAATTCACAAAAAAATATCGAAATTTTCCCTTAATTTCCAACCAAAAAATTCAACCCTTTTTCTGGTTGCCAACCCCCCTCCCCTTTTGAGCATGTAATGTGATTTTTACCACCTTCAAAAGTCTAATCAAAACAATTGAATCACATTTTTATGTGAGTCTGTATGTGTGTGTGTGCGTGTGTGCATCAGTATTGTATTTGTTGGTTATTGTTGTTTTGTTATCCTGCCATTAGAATGATAAAAATCTTCTTAGGTATAGACGAGTTGTTTTTTTTGGGAAAGGGGTTGTAACAGATAGCAGACAAGGGGGGTATGCCACACAAATAAAATAAACTGCAGGAAAAAATTGGAAATTATTTTGGCAGCAATAGAAGGAAAATGATCATCATAATGAAAACAATTGCATATTTTTAGGCGTCTATTTTTTGAAAATTACTTTTAGGGTCTATCCACAAGGCGTGAACTTTTTTAAAAACTATTTTTAGGGCCTATCCACAAGGCGTGGATTTTTTAAATTATTTTTTATAGCCTACCACTAGGCGTGGATTTTTCAAAAAAAATTTTTGTAGTCTACCCACAAGGCATGGATTTATTAAAACTTATATTTAGGGTCTATCCACAAGGCCTGGATGTTTTAACATTTATTTTTAGGGTCTGTCCACAAGACGTGGATTTATTAAAAATTATTTTTAAGATCTATCCGTAAGGCGGAATTTTTTAAAAATTATTTTTATGGTCTATCCACAAGGCGTGGATTTTTTAAAAATTATTTTTAGGGTCTATCCGCAAGGCGTGGATTTTTTACAAATGATTTTTAGGGTCTATCCGCAAGGCGTGGATTTTTTTAAGGTCTATCCACAAGGCGTGGATTTTTGAAAAATTAATTTTAGGGTCTATCCACAAGGCGTGGATTTTTTAAAAATTATTTTCTTACCCTATCACAAGGCGTGGATTTATTAAAACTTATTTTTGAGGACCAACACAAGGCGTGGATTTATTAAAACTTATTTTTGAGGACCAACACAAGGCGTGGATTTATTAAAACTTATTTTTAGGGTCTATCCACAAGGCGTGGATTTATTAAAAATTATTTTTAGGGTCTATCCACAAGGCGTGGATTTATTAAAAATTATTTTTAGGGTCTATCCACAAGGCGTGGATTTATTAAAAATTATTTTTAGGGTCTATCCACAAGGCGTGGATTTATTAAAAATTATTTTTAGGGTCTATCCACAAGGCGTGGATTTATTAAAAATTATTTTTAGGGTCTATCCACAAGGCGTGGATTTATTAAAAATTATTTTTAGGGTCTATCCACAAGGCGTGGATTTATTAAAAATTATTTTTAGGGTCTATCCACAAGGCGTGGATTTATTAAAAATTATTTTTAGGGTCTATCCACAAGGCGTGGATTTATTAAAAATTATTTTTAGGGTCTATCCACAAGGCGTGGATTTATTAAAAATTATTTTTAGGGTCTATCCACAAGGCGTGGATTTATTAAAAATTATTTTTAGGGTCTATCCACAAGGCGTGGATTTATTAAAAATTATTTTTAGGGTCTATCCACAAGGCGTGGATTTATTAAAAATTATTTTTAGGGTCTATCCACAAGGCGTGGATTTATTAAAAATTATTTTTAGGGTCTATCCACAAGGCGTGGATTTATTAAAAATTATTTTTAGGGTCTATCCACAAGGCGTGGATTTATTAAAAATTATTTTTAGGGTCTATCCACAAGGCGTGGATTTATTAAAAATTATTTTTAGGGTCTATCCACAAGGCGTGGATTTATTAAAAATTATTTTTAGGGTCTATCCACAAGGCGTGGATTTATTAAAAATTATTTTTAGGGTCTATCCACAAGGCGTGGATTTATTAAAAATTATTTTTAGGGTCTATCCACAAGGCGTGGATTTATTAAAAATTATTTTTAGGGTCTATCCACAAGGCGTGGATTTATTAAAAATTATTTTTAGGGTCTATCCACAAGGCGTGGATTTATTAAAAATTATTTTTAGGGTCTATCCACAAGGCGTGGATTTATTAAAAATTATTTTTAGGGTCTATCCACAAGGCGTGGATTTATTAAAAATTATTTTTAGGGTCTATCCACAAGGCGTGGATTTATTAAAAATTATTTTTAGGGTCTATCCACAAGGCGTGGATTTATTAAAAATTATTTTTAGGGTCTATCCACAAGGCGTGGATTTATTAAAAATTATTTTTAGGGTCTATCCACAAGGCGTGGATTTATTAAAAATTATTTTTAGGGTCTATCCACAAGGCGTGGATTTATTAAAAATTATTTTTAGGGTCTATCCACAAGGCGTGGATTTATTAAAAATTATTTTTAGGGTCTATCCACAAGGCGTGGATTTATTAAAAATTATTTTTAGGGTCTATCCACAAGGCGTGGATTTATTAAAAATTATTTTTAGGGTCTATCCACAAGGCGTGGATTTATTAAAAATTATTTTTAGGGTCTATCCACAAGGCGTGGATTTATTAAAAATTATTTTTAGGGTCTATCCACAAGGCGTGGATTTATTAAAAATTATTTTTAGGGTCTATCCACAAGGCGTGGATTTATTAAAAATTATTTTTAGGGTCTATCCACAAGGCGTGGATTTATTAAAACTTATTTTTAGGTTCTATAACAAGGCGTGGATTTTTTAAAAAAATATTTTTAGGTTCTATAACAAGGCGTGGATTTATTAAAACTTATTTTTAGGGTCTATCCACAAGGCGTGGATTTATTAAAAATTATTTTTAGGGTCTATCCACAAGGCGTGGATTTTTTAAAACTTATTTTTAGGGTCTATCCACAAGGCGTGGATTTTTTAAAAATTATTTTTAGGGTCTATCCACAAGGCGTGGATTTAAAAAAATATTTTTCTTTGCCTACCTCAAAGCGTGGATTAAAAAAATATTTTTCTTTGCCTACTTCAAGGCGTGGATTTAAAAAATATATTTTTCTTTGCCTACTTCAAGGCGTGGATTTAAAAAAATATATTTTTCTTTGCCTACCTCAAGGCGTGGATTTTATAAAAATTATTTTTCAATACTCAAGCAAAATTATTTTTCAATACTCAAGCAAAATTATTTTTCAATACTCAATTATTTTTCAATACTCATTCAAATTTTTTTTTTTTTCAATACTCAATTATTTTTCAATACTCAAGCAAAATTTTTAAGTTTATTTCTTTACTTTCTCCCTAAAACTATGCACTTAATTATAACACTTTTTAATGACAGGACTATGATAACCTATACAATTATGCTCCAAAGGACATTTTTGTTCATCTCTATTAAAATGTCTTCTAATTAGAAAATTTTCTGAAGTAAATTAAAAGTGGAAAAAAAGTGTTGGGAATAATTGGTGTTTTCTTCTTCTTCTTCGTATTCTTTATATTGACAGCAACCTCCTAAGACAAGAACGATTGAAGGATTACAGGGCAAAGGATGGGCGTTGTCCAAAAAAGAAGAAGTTTGAGTACAAAACAACAAAGTATTTTTAATTATTAGAAAAAAAATTAACAACAAAAAAAGGAATCTATGATGAAAGGAGATAATGGAAAAAAATATAAGTAAAAGGGGTGTTCGGAATCACTACAAAAAAAATTTAAATGGATTCTGCCCTCCATCACTTACTCTTTGGCTTATATTCTTTTTCAAACAGCGGAATATCAAGACAATACCAAATAAAATTGCAAAGAACAAAAATAATCATTAAAAAATGGGGAGAAAATAGAGAGAAATTTTTCGAATTTAAAAAGGACGTACGTTGGCGTAAGCGTGGAAAGTGAAAGCAAGGGAAAAAGGATGAGAGAATAATAAAAAGGATAAATTAACAAAAAAAAAAAAATAATTATTCCTTCTTAAAGGCATCGGTTTTTTTAGTTTTTCTCTAAACGTCCTAAACTTCCCCTAATTATATCTTTCTCTGCATTTCTAGAGCGCACAACAGGTCTCAATTGGCTTATAAGTATCTCTTCCCAACCTAACCTAACCTCCTCAGGACGTAGATTTTTTTGTACGATTTTTTCAAAGGGTCCCCAGCAGGTGTAGATTTTTTATAAAATATACTTCCGTGGGGCTCACAAGGCTTAGATTGGATTTATTACAATTTTTTCATCGGCCCACACAAGGCGTATAAGATAAATTTTTAGGTAGTTTTTTTTACAATGTTCTCCTACTCAGAGGGGGTATATAGAGTATTTTCAAAAGATATTGACTTGAATATTTTCGAATTGAAAAAAATATATATTTAAGAAGGTCTTTGGATTTATAAAAAATAGAGTTTTTCGTTTTATTTTTTAATTGATGCCGAATTTCATTTTAGAACTTCATTTTAGGCGGCAGCTGTAAAGGGAAAATATGTTCCTCATTAAAATTAACTATAGGTCCCCGAACAATAGAAATCGGTAGATACAATATATATCCCTAAAAAATCAGCGGCAACTTAGGTCTAAACTAATTTATTTTTTTTCTATTAATTTTCCATATATTGTTTTATAGGTACCTAATTTCACCTTAGAACTTCATTTTAGCCGGGAGCTGTAAAGGGAAACAATATTCCCGATCAAATTTCACTATAGGTCCCCGAACAATAGAAATCGGTTTACACATATATATTCCATAAAAATCAGTTACAACTTAGGTCTAAACATATTTTAGATTTTTTCTATTAATTTTCCATATATTTTTTCAATAGGTACCCAATTTCACCTTAGAACTTCATTTTAGCCGGCAGCTGTATAGGGTAAATATGTTCCCCATCGAATTTCACTATAGGTCTCTGAACACATGCAATCGGTAGATACACTATATAATCCATAAAAATCAGCGGAATCTTTGGTCTAAACTAATTTCGTTTTTTCTATTAATTTTCCATATATTGTTTCAATAGGTACCCAATTTCACCTTAGAACTTCTTTTTAGCCGGGAGCTGTAAAGGGAAAATATGTTCCCCATCGAATTTCACTATAGGTGCCCGAACAATAGAAATCGGTAGATACAATATATATCCCTAAAAAATCAGCGGCAACTTAGGTCTAAACTAATTTAATTTTTTTCTATTAATTTTCCATATATTGTTTTATAGGTACCCAATTTCACCTTAGAACTTCATTTTAGCCGGGAGCTGTAAAGGGAAACAATATTCCCGATCAAATTTCACTATAGGTCCCCGAACAATAGAAATCGGTTTACACATATATATTCCATAAAAATCAGTTACAACTTAGGTCTAAACATATTTTAGATTTTTTCTATTAATTTTCCATATATTTTTTCAATAGGTACCCAATTTCACCTTAGAACTTCATTTTAGCCGGAAGCTGTAAAGGGAAAATATGTTCCTCATCAAATTTCACTATAGGTGCCCGAACAATAGAAATCGGTAGATAAAATATATATCCCATAAAAATCAGCGGCAACTTATGTCTAAATATATTTTTGTTTTCTAAACTTTTTACATATTTTTCACAAAAAAATGTCTAATTTTGTCACAGCTCTTCATTTTTGCGGGGTGCTGTAAAGGTAAACAATCTTCTACATCAAATTTTACTATGGGTTCCCGAACAATAGAAATCGGTAGATACAATATATATCCCATAAAAATCAGCGGCAACTTAGGTCTAAACTAATTTGGTTTTTTATTATTTTTCGAATTTTACTTAAAAAGTGTTCAATGTTGCCACAGCTCTTCATTTTAGCGGGGTGCTGTAAAGGGAAAAAATATTCCTCATCGAATTTCAATATAGGTCTCGGAACAATAGAAATCGATAGATTCTCTATATATAACTAATTTTAATTTTTTATAATTTTCTTCTTATTTTTCTTAATAAGTACTCGATTTTGCCCCAATACTTTATTTTAGCGGGGTGCTGTAAAATAAAAAAATATTCCTCATCAAATTTCACTATGGGTCCCCGAACAATAGAAATCGATAGATATAACACATATCGGATAAATATCAGTGCTTTTTTGGGTCTATCAAAAATGTATATTTTCCCTCTTAATTGGATATATGTAAATTTTTACCGCAGAACATCGTTTTATGAGGGTGGTGCAAAGGTAAGAAATATTCCTTATCAAATTCTACTATAAGTTCCGGAACAAATACAATCAGTAGCTATGCTATATATTCGATAAATATCAGTGCATATTGGACTATATAAACACTTATAAATATATTATTATAGTTTTCATTCTTTTTCCAAACGAGCCCATTTTTGCTTTAGTACTTCATTTTAAGGGGTTGCTCTAAAAAGAAAAAATATAAATTTCATTAAATGTCTCAGCACAAATAAAATCCGCAGCTATATCATATATCTGATAAATAACAATGGGGTTTGCGGATCTTTTGAAAAAACATCATATTGCTAGTATTTTTCTTTCTTTTTTAAATGGGTGAGCATTTTTTCACTATGACTTTATTTTAGCGGGGTGCTGTCAAGGGAAAAAATATTCCTTATGAAATTCCACTGATAGTCCCGGAACAACTGAAATCCGTAGCTCTACTATATAGTCGATAAATAACAGTGATAAGTGGCTATATAAACACATATAAAAATAATTATATTTTTTTCAAACAAATTCGGCGGATCTTTGGAAAAATTCCATTTTATTAAGATTTGTCTTTCTTTTTAAAAGGATGAGCAATTTCTCCATTATGACTTCATATTATGGGGGTGCTGTAAGGGGAAAATATATTCATCACAAAATTTCCGAACAAACGGAATCGTTAGCTATAATACAACACACAATTATCTGTGTCAATTTGCTGGTATAAACATACATACATCATTTTTGGACATTTTATTCATTCTTTTCCGAACCAGTAGCCCATTTTACCATTAGCTTTTCAATTTAGCGGGGTCCTATAAAGATAATAAATATTCCTCTTCTAATTTCGCCATGGGTCTCTGAAGTAATAAAATCGGTATATATAATGCTTGTAGCTAAAATATTCGAAATAAACTTGAGTATCTATAAAACATTGTACTTTTTGACATATTTAGGCCTTTTTCGATTAAGTGCCGATTTGAGCAACAAAACAACAATTTACAGGGTTGCGGTGAAAGAAAAAAATATTCCCCATAAAATTTCACTATAAATTCCGGAACAAGAGAAATCGGTATATATGCTTTACATACGACAAATATCAATGTGAATTTGTCTATATAAGTTCAAATTGAAAATGTTGGCATTTTGTCACACATTTCATGATCAGTTGCCCATTTTATCCTTAGCTCTTGATTTTAGTGAGGTGCTGTAAAGGGTAAAAATATTCTTCATTAAATTCTACTATGGGTCTTTGAATAAATAGAATCGGTATATGTAATACATATAGCTAAAATATCGAAAAATACAGGAAGATTTATAAAAAGTTGTATTTTGTGGCAAATGTTGGCCTTTTTCATATAGGTTCCAATTTAAACCACAAATTGTTACTTTAGAGGGTTGATGTTAAGGGGGGAAATATTCCCTATAAAATATCATTATAGGTTTCCGAACAAATAAAATCGATATATTTACTACATATAGCTAAATTATCAAAAGAAAATCTTGAGAATTTATAAAAAGTAGTATTTTGTGGCAAGTTTTGATCTTTTTTGATTTTTTTTTTCTCATCAAATTTCACTGTGGGCCTTCGGACAAATAAAATCGGAATATATTACGCTTGTAGCTAAAATATTCGAATGAAGTTTGGGTTAGTATAAAAATCTGCAGTTTTGGCAAATTTCGAACTTTTTTGATTTTGTACCAATTTGACCCATAAAATGTAACTTTAGAGGGTTGATACAAATGGAAAATATATTCCTCATCAAATTACATAATGGGTCTCCGAACACAAGAATTCGGTATATATTATTCTTGTAGCTAAAATATTCGAATGAAATTTGAGTTAGTATAAAAATCTACAGTTTTGGCAAATCTCTAATTTTTTTCATTTTGTACCAATTTGACACACAAAATGTCACTTTAGAGAGTTGATGTAAAGAAAAAATATATTTCTCGTCAAATTCCACTATGGGTCTCCGAAAAACTAAAATAGATATATATGATGAATATAGCTAAAATATCGGAAAAAATCTGGAGTATTTATAAAAAGTTGTATTTTTGGGATAATTTCGACCCTTTTCTAATGATTCCGAATTTAACCCACAAAACAATGATTTAGAGGGTTCATATGAGGGGGGGAAATATTCCTCATCAAATTTGTCTATGGGTCTTGAAACTATTAAAATCGGTATATATAATATAAAAAATAATATTCGAATTAAACTTGAGTTATAATAAAGAATTGTATTTGTGGAAATTTTGGACATTTTTCGAGTTGGTTCCGATTTGACCCACAACATGTCTGTTTACGGGACTGATGTAAAGGGAAAAAATATTCCTCATCAAATTCCACTATGGGTGTCCGAACAACTAAAATCGGTATATATAATTCTTATACCTAAACTATTCGAATAAAATTCGAGTTATAATAAAGATTGTATTTGTGGAAATTTTTGACATTTTTCGAGTTGGTTCCGATTTGACCCACAAAATGTCAAATGTAAAGGAAAATTATGTAAAGGAGAGCTATATTCTATATAAAATTTTATTATAGGTCTCCGAACAAATAAAATCGTTAAATGAGATAAAATATCGAAAATAAAATCGAGTATTTTTAAAAAGTTGTAATTTTGACAAATTTTTGCATTTTTTATATTAGTTCCGATCTAACCAACAAATTGTCTTTTTAGAGGGTTGATGTAAAGGGAAAAAATATTCCTCATCAAATTTCACTATAGGCCTCCGAACAATTAAAATCGGTATATATAATGCTTGTACCTAAACTATTCAAATAAAACATCAGTTATAATAATAAAAAACGGTGTATATTTTGGAAATTTTTGACATTTTTCGAGTTGGTTCCGATTTGACCCTCAAAATGTCACTTTAGGAGATTGATGTAAAGGAAATAAATATTCCTCATCAAATCGGTAAATGTAACACATATAGCAAAAAATATCGAAAAAAATCTGGAGTATTCATAAAAAGTTGTATTTTTAACAAATTTCGACTATTTTCATTTTGGTTCGGATTTGACCCACAAATTGCATCTTTAGAGGATTGATGTAAGGGGAAAATATATTCCTCATCAAATTTCACTACAGGTCTCCGAACAAATAAAATCGGTATATGTAATGCATATAGCTAGAATATCGAAAAAAAATCTAGAGTATTTTTAATAAGTTGTATTAATGGCAAATTTTGACCTTTTTCAAATTAGTTCCGATTCAATCCACAAGACAATTATTTAGAGGGTTGATGTACAGGTAAAAAATATTCCTCATCAAATTTCACTGTGGGCCTTCGAACAAGTAGAATCGATATATATTCCTCATATAGGTAAAATAATTGAAACGATTTGGGTGTTTATAAAAAATGTATTTTTATTTTGAAAATTTTGACCTTTTTCGATTTGGTTGCGATTTAAACCACAAAACTGCGATATAGAGAGTTAATGTAAAGGGAAAAAAATATTCTTCATCAAATGTCACTATAACTTACCTAACAACGTAAGTTTATAGCCATAATACAGGGTTGCCCATATTCGACGGACCCATGTTTTTTTTTTTCAAAAATCAAAGAAAAAAATAAAAAATTGGCGGTTGGCAATGTTAATCATTTAATTTGTTCCAAGTAGATTTGTTTACATCAATTTTTGAATATGATATCTCTCAAATGGCCGCCTCTGGCGTTGATGACGTATTGTGCCCATTTTGCTGCATTTTCCATCGTTTTTGCCAACATTTCGGCCGGAATCGTCGGCTATTTCTTCACGAATGTTGTCCTTGAGCTCTTCAACGGTCCTTGGCTTGTTAACTTAAACCGTTGACTTCAAATATCCCCACAAGAAGAAGTAGTCAGGCGGCGTCAAATCGGGCAAACGCGGTGGCCAGTCCAAATCACCACTTTTCGACATCAAACGGCCCGGAAACAAATTCTTTAGAAAATCGATTGTGCGGTGGAGCGCCGTCTTATTGAAACCAGAACTGCCTCATACGCTTTCGACGAATAATTGGCATCACAAAATTGGTCATCATGTCGCGATAACGCTCCTGATTGACGGTAACAGCATGGCCATTTTCATTTTGGAAGAAAAACGGCCCAATGACCGTTTTCGCACTAACGCCGCAACAAACTGTGACTTTTTCGTCATGAAGAGGCACTTCTTGAATCTCCTGAGCATTTTCAGTGGCATAAAAATGACAATTTTGCTTATTTACGGTCCCATTCAATGTGAAATGGGCTGCATCGGACATGATAATTTTGTTCCAAAATTGCTCGTCATCTTCGGCCATTTCGATGACTCTTTGGGCCCATTCCAATCGACGAGGCTTGTCCGCAGGCAACATTCTTTGCGTCAATTGAATTTTGTACGGGAACAAATGCAAATGCAAATGCGAATAATCCGTCATAAAGTGGACCGAGCCATGCCCAACTGCTGAGAACGGCGGTTTTGGGATGTTCTTGGGGACCTCTCAACACTGGTTCGTACGGCAGCGATATTTTCGGCCGATCGCCTTGGTCGACTTTTATATGGTATCTTCGGATTAGAAAGAGCCTTACCAGTCGAAAATTTTTCGTATAAACGCTTAAGGGAACCCCACCCATTCTCGATTTTAATTTTTCAAGATTTTCAATGGGCTGGTAAATCAATACCAATGCTTGTTAAGGTTTGTAACTTTGCACATATATATTTGAAGATTTAAAAGAGAAGAAAAATAATTTACAAAAAATTGTTGTTATTGTTTTGTTGTTGTTTTTTGTAATTAAAGAAAAGTCCTTATTTTTGATGGCGGACATGATAACTCCTCACTGGAACATCGGAATCCGAAAATTCCAACGGTGTTAGAAAGAGTACATGTCTGGCTCTCGTATGAACTAGGATTATTGACTTCGCTCTAAAATTAACAAAATGGCGGACCTTTGAAAAAATATTTTTGGAAAATCGCCGATTTTTTTTTATCAAAAACCAAGTTAAAAAATAAAGAAGATCTTTATCCTAGTTCATACGATAGCTATACACTCACAGATAAACGTGTAAAAATTTGAAATCGATTGGGTTATTAATTTTTGAGTTATCGTGCAAAAAAATGTTTAGAGAAAAACGCGTTTATAGTTTGAGAAGCCCTTCAGCCGTCACTTGATGCTGACACAATAAATCGGCTATATCTTCAAGAGTTCTTGAGATTTTCATTTGAAATTTTGTAGGGACATTCTTTAATTAGTGTAGATTCGAATTATATCAACAAAATTTTTGACCCCGAGAATGGGGGTGGGGGGTCCCCTTAATGGTGTTCTTAGAATGGTGTTCGCGTGGCGTGTATTGGTTTATGGTAAAAATCTGCTTGGACTGACGCTTCAAACGCGGTATGTCATAAAGCGATGTGACATCTCTGTCAAATGTTATGGCGTTGCCAGATGGGTCCGTCGAATATGGGCTACAGGCTAAATAAAATCTTAACCGTAATATTGGTTATTAAAATTTATTGTAATAAAAAAATACTCGAACCAAAAAAAAAGAAGTAAAAATTATTTGCAGATTTAATAAATAAAATATATAAAAATATATATTAAGTTGGCTTATATTAGCACCGATTTTTATATATCCTTCAACTATATAAAAGTATCATTTTTATACCCTACACAACTATGTTGTCAGGGTATTATAGCTTTGTGCAGCCCCAAATGTTTGTAACGCCGCGAAATATTGGTCCTACACCCACCTTTAAGTATACCGATCGTCATATCTCGACTAGCTGAGTCGATCTAGACATGTGTGTCCGTCCGTCCGTCTGTCCATTATAATTTATAAATACGATACAGGCCACTGTTATGGACCAATCTTCACGAAATTTTGCATGTAGGATGGGTTCTGGCCAATGAAGACCCCTATTGTTTTTGGAAAAGATCGGTTAATATTTAGGGGATGAAATGGACCAAATACTAAATTTTTGTCGGTTTTTCTGGTCGCTCCAGAGGCCGCAATTATGGCCCAAACACCGCGAATTTTTCCATGGAGAAGGCGATCGGGTCAGAGAATAAACATGCATGTTTTGATAAAGATCGGTCAATATTTAGCGGGTCAAATGGACCCTGACTTTTGTGTGAAAAATGACAAAATTTGTATTCTATGGCATACATATTTACTCCTGGAGGATGTAGACCCCAGGAGTTGATAGCATATCCAAGATGAGTATAATCCGAAAATCACAACACAACCCACCGTGAAGGTAATCTGGACAAGTAATTAGAAGGACTGTACTGAATATTCGAAAAAAGTAAGGAAGAGGTGTTGTTAACCTCTAATCGGACAAGAGGGGGCAAATATCACGAAATATTACTCAGACTCGGAATAAACATCCTCAGAAAGTTAGAGTTCGTGGTAGTTGTGTAGGGTATCGCATGGTCGGCCCCGTCCGACTATACTGCTCCGCTCACTGGTTTATACATTTATTTATTAATTTTGATATTTTATTGATGTCTTAAAATACTTTTTTCTAGGTCTCCTGTAAAAAAAATACCTTTAATATGCGTTTCATGTACAGAATTCCTTCTAGAGGTCCTCTAGCTTTGATTGCGATAGTAAATTTTCCAATTTTTCCAATCCAATTTTTCTTGTGACAACAAAAAATTCTTTGTATTATAATTGAAATAATAAAAAAGTAGTATTGATTATTGGACACGAGCAGCCTGTCATACATACATAAAAACAGACAATAGCACCTCATAATAACTAGAACAATAACAATGCCAACGACGACAACAACAACAACAATGTGATTATAAATATATATGGACAAAACACTTTTGTTTTCATAACGCCTGGAACCCCCTATACAAAAAAGAAACCGGACTATGGTCCATTAGAATTGTTTTGCCTAGAAGTATGCTGTAATAATTTGTGCTTGCTTACACGACACGAATATTTTTTTTTTTTTGCAAAGAAAAAAATCGAAGGGATGTTGATGATGATCAACACCAATTGTTTCAATGTGCGTGTCTATGCAATTTCCACAGTGAAGAAAACTCGTACTGACGTTTATAGCTCCAATCGAAACGAACGAACGAACGACCGACAGTCAAACCAAACCATTCATCCATCCATCCAATCAGCCATGCAAACGTCCATGGCTGCTTCGGCTGATGCTAATGGGTCCGGCAGCATCAGTTTTAGTTTTTTTTTTGTTGTTGTTTTGTTTTTCCTACTTTTTTCCAACCCCTTTCATTTTGGTATTGGAAATTTCTTTGGCATTTTTTTTTGTTACTTCTTCCTCAACTTAGTTACCATCACCACCACCACCACCCCGTTTCAGTGGTCCATATTTTTTTCACGCTGTCCATTCCATCAATCCAAGTTGTGTGTATGGGTGAGTGCGTGTGTGTGTGTGTGCCTTATTTGTTGTGTTTTTTTAAATTAGAACCTGAGGCATATGACCAGCGTGTCTTGAATTTTTAAGTTCCCAACAACACCACTACCATTACTCAGGCACACACACACACATCCACACCCTCAGCATTTTTGTTAGTAACGAAATTATTCTGTAACTCGTTGGCGTATAATTTTTTGCAAAAAAAAAACAGGACTCGTGCACATGAAGGGTGTTTTAGTGAAATTTTCCTGGTGGAAAATATTATTTTCACTTTTGTTTTTTTTTTCGACGTTCATTGACGTTGACAGTTTAGGTTTCGCCTTTGAGTAGTGGGAGATTTTTCATATTTTTTCATTTTCATAATGGTAGTTTGCTAATGGATTTTTGATAAAAAAAAAGTAAAAAATGAAGCATACTTCAAGGGGACATCAAAATATAAATGCATATTTTTTAGGTCAAGGGGTTCGAATGGTGATGATCTTGACCGAAATTAAGTTCAAGGTAAAATTTAGAAAAGGTAAAAAATATAAAAAAAATAAAAATGTATTATAGGCCAACCCATATTTGTCGGATATATAAAAAAATAAAGCATACTTCAAGGGGACATCAAAGTATACTTGCATATTTATAGGTCATGGGGTTCGAAAAAAGGTGATCTTCCCCCAAATAAGGTTCAAGGTGAAATTTAAAAAAAAGCTAAAAATACAAAAATATATTTTGGACCCATAGGCAACCGATTTTCATTGTTCGGAAACCTATATAAGCTTAAATTTCAAGTTATAAGATTTTATTATTCATTTTTCTGAGTAGGTGCCCATTTTACCAAAATGTCTTCATTTTACCGCAAGGATGCCAAAGAGAAAAATATTCTCCATTAAATTTCACTATGGATCTCCGAACAACTAAAACAATTTATCAATATTTCTATATATGAACTATAGCTACAGATTTTTGTTGTTTGGAGACCTATAATGGAATTCGATGAAGAACATTTCCTCCCTTTATATTGCACCTCTACAATGAAGTTCTAAAGGGAAATTGAGCACGTTTAAAGAACTAGACCAAAAATACGCAAATATGGTATTTTTGTTATAGTTTAGGTTTCGCCTTTGAGTAGTGGGAGAATTTTCATGCAGCCCATAGATATAATGGTAGATTGCTAATGGATTTTTTGATAAAAAAAGTAAAAAAATAGAGCATATTTCAAGGGGACATCAATATAGTTCCAATAATGAACCGATATTTCTTGTATAAAAAATATAGGTACCGATGTTTATTGTTCGGGGACTTATAGTGAAATTTCATGAGGAATATATTCTCCTTCTACATTATGCCTCAAAAATGAAGTTTTAAGGAAAAATTTAGCTCCTTTTCAGATTTAATCAAAAAATACCAAAAATACTTATTTTTTGTTTAAGGCCCAAAATGGTATCAATATTTCCCGCACATAGACTATAGCTATCGATTTTTGTTTGGAGATCTATAGTGGAATTTGATGGGGAATATATTTTTCCTTTACATCACCCCTCTAAAATGAGGTTCAAAAGGAAAATTGAGAACCTTTTAAGAAATGGTCATAACATACCAAAAAAAAGGCATTTTTTATAGACCCAAAAAAGGTATCAAAATTTTCCGTATATATACTATAGCTATCGATTTTGAATGTTTGGAGACCTATAGTGGAATTTGATGAGGAATATATATTTCCTTTGCATCATCCCGCTAAAATGAGGTGCAAAAGGAAATTGAGCACCTTTTTCGGAAATGGTCATAAAATACCCTCAAAAACGGAATTTTTTATAGACCCACAAATGTATATATAAATATTTCGTATATAGAATATAGCTAAAAATTTTCGTTGTTTGGAAACCTATAGTGAAATTTGATGAGAAATATTTTTTCCACTTACACTACCCCGCTAAAATTGAGTTTTAAGGGAACTAGGGGTCCAATTTAAAAAAACGTCAAAAAATACCCCAAAAAATATATTTTTGGTTATAGACCCAAAAATGCATCGAAATTTTTCATTAAAGGCTATAGCTATCGATTTTTGTTGTTTGGAGACCCATAATGGAATTTGCTGAGGAATATATTTTCCCTTCACATCATCCCTCTAAACTTAAGTTCTAAAGGAAAATTTGACACATTTTCAGAAGTGGTAAACCAGTATTTCTCGTGTATAGACTACAGCTAACGATTTTGTTGTTATAATGAAATTTTATGAGGAATATATTCCCCATTTATACCATCCCGCCAGGGCGAAGTTTTAAGGAAAGATTGGACTACTTTTGAAAAAGTAACTAAAAATTGTATAGAGCGGGGTTTCTGTACATACATCACATTTAGAACCGAAATTTGATGGCTATATACTACAGCTTTCGATTTTCGGTGTTTGAGGACCCACATTGAAATTCGATGAGGAATATTTTTTACATTTACGTCAACTACCTAAACCCATCCCCAAACGGAATTTATGGCATTACTTTTAGAATATAAAGAAAAATACAATTTTTGCATTCAGTTCCAATTTGACGCCTATATTTGTTGCAGATATATTATAGTTACCGGTTTCATAACTTCCGTGACTTATAGTGAAATTTTATATAGAATATTTCCCTCATTGGGACCAAATCCAAAAAAAAATTCAATTTGATGGTAGAAATTGGCTCCATTTCGAAAACAAATAAAAACTAAACTTTAAGCAAATTGGGATTTTATGAACCAAATTGGAACGTGGCATTTTATTGAAATGTATTGTAGCTACCGATTTTTTGTGTTCGGAGAACTATAGTGAAATTTGATGAGGAGATTTCTTTCCCTTTACACTACCCTGCTAAAACTACGTTTAACAGGAGAAAATGGGCTCCACTAGAGAGGGAAATCAAAAAATACCTCGAAAAATAAAAATATTTCCTGAAATGCATGGGGATTTGTGGGGTAAATATTAAAGCTAACGATTTCCTATATTCGGGGACCCATAATGAAATTTGATAGGGAACACTTATTCCCCTGTCATCTACTCTCAAAAATTAAATTTTTATGGTAAAAATTGTCACTTATTTGGAAAAATTGGAAATAACCACAAAAATGGAATTTTTGTTTATATAGCCAAGTTATCGATATTTATCGGATATATATTGCTGTTATCGATTTCTTTTGCTCGGTGACCTATAGTGAAATTTTATAAAGAATATTTTTCTATTGGGACCAAACCCAAAAACTGCAATCTAATGCCTCTGATCGGGAAACAATTATAAATTAACCATTAAGCAATGCGTGATTAAAATATTCAAATTTATGGATAAAAATGGATATTACTTCAGGATGGGCTATATTTGCCGATTTATATTGTTCTGAGACCTATAGTGAAATTTGATGAGGAACATTTTTTTCCCACTGAGGTAATCCCCTAAAATTAAGTTTAACAGGAGAAAATGGGCTCCATTTGACAATGAAATCAAAAAATACCTCGAAAAATAAATAGATTTGTAAACCCCGAAATGCATGGGGATTTGTGGGGTAAATGTTATAGCTAAGAATTTGTTGTATTCGGAGACCCATAATGAAATTTTATAAGGAACATTTGTTCCCTTAATATCTGCTCCTTAAAATGAACTTTTGAAGGAAGAAACTGCACTTATTTAAAAAAGATGAAAAATTTCCCCCTAATTACATTTTAGTTTATAAATCCTATTTATCGCCGATTTTTTATCGGGTATATATTGCTGCTAGGGATTTCTTTGGCATGGTGACCTATAGTGAAATTCGCCCAAGAATATTTTGTTCTTTAGGATCAAGCGCCAAAAAAGCCATTTAATGGAAAAAATTGGCTCCGATCGGAAAACAACTAAAAAATAACCCATGAATAAATTGAGATTTAAATATTCAAATTGAAATGAATATTACTTCCGGATGGGTTACATTTACCGATTTCAACTATTTACAGACCTATAGTGGAATTTGACGGAGTATAATTTTTTCTTTGAGATCTACCTCATTAAATGTATATTTAATAGAAATTTTCCGCACTTATTTCAAAGGACAAAAAAATAACTCCAAATTTCATTTTGGTTTATATAGGTAACTTATCACCGATATCCCCGATTTTTATCGGATATATATTGCTGCTATAGATTTCTTTTGCTTGGTGACCTATAGCGAAATTTGCCAAAGAGTATATTGTTCTTTAGGACCATGCTCCAAAAAAGCCATTTAATGGAAAAAATTGGCTCCGATCAAAAAACAACTAAAAAATAACCTACGAACAAATTGAGATTTAAATATTCGAATTGAAATGGATATTACTTCCGAATGGGTTATATCTACCGATATCTATTGTTCAGAGACCCATAGTGAAATTTGATGGAGAATAATTTTTTCTTTGAGATCTACCCCATAAAATGTATATTTAATAGAAATTTTCCGCACTTATTTCGAAGGACGCAAAAAATACCTACAAAATTGCATTTTGTATATATGGCCAAGTTATCACCGATATTTATCGAATATGTACTGCTGTTATCGACTTCGATTGCTCCATGGCCTATAGTGAAATTCTCTGAAGAATATAATCTTCATTGGGACCAATGTCAAAAAATGGAATTTTTGGGTAGAAATTGGCTCCGCTTAAAAATACTATAAAAATACCTTAAAAGAAAATCTATGTTTATAAATCCAAATTAGGACCGATTTTTAAATGGTATATATTATATATGCCGATTCATTATGGTCGGTGACTATTAGTTCGGTGACTATTAGTGGAACTTTATTGGGAATATTTTCGTCCTTTACAATACCCCACTAATGTTATGTTTTGTGGGTTAAATTGAGGCCTACTCGAAAAAAAGACAAAATTGACTCAACAAATTTTATATTTTTTAAGGAGGATATTTACGAATTTTTTTCTATTCAGCTTTATTATAATGTCAGATCCATCATTATCCAATATCATCTTTGAGAACAAAAAATATTTCAAATGAAGATGTTTTTGCTTTCACTTTTCAATATTTTTCAATTTATTTATTCTGTTCGTACTGTTTTTTCAACCCTTGCACATCCTTGTCAGTATCCTGTATCTTAACATCAGTTTTTATACCCTTCACCACACTGTGGTACAGGGTATTATGTCTTTGTGCATATGTTTGTAACAGGCAAAAGGAAACGAGATAGACACATGGTTTCTTTTGAGAATATGCATAGAATCACTTTTTAAGTCGATTTATGCATGTCCGTCCGTCCGTCCGTCCGTCTGTCCGTCTGTCCGTCTGTCCGTCTGTCTGTCCATGTTAAATTGTAAACAAAGTACAGGTCGCATTTATGATCCGAATTGGATGAAATTTGGCATAGGTCACTTATTCGGCCTAAGGACGAACCCTATTGAAATTGGGAAAAATCGGTTCAGATTTAGATATAGCTCCCATATATATACTTAACCGATTTAATGTAAACGGTCCCCATATATCTTTCGATTTGCACGAAATTTGGTACAGCCTAATCATTTACGTCTAGAATGATGTCTGCCAAGTTTCATGAAAATCGGTCCAGATTTAGATATAGCTCCGATTTCATGTAAATGGTGCATCAAAGTCCACATATATCTTTCGATTTGCACGAAATTTGGTACAGCCTAATCATTTAGGTCTAGAATGATGTCTGCCAAGTTTCATGAAAATCGGTCCAGATTTAGATATAGCTCCCATATATAGTTTCGTCCGATTTCATGTAAATGGTGCACCAAAGTCCACATATATCTTTCGATTTGCACGAAATTTGGTACAGCCTAATCATTTAGGTCTAGAATGATGTCTGCTAAGTTTCGTGAAAATCGGTTCAGATTTAGATATAGCTCCCATATATAGTTTCGTCCGATTTCATGTAAATGGTGCACCAAAGTCCCTATATATCTTTCGATTTGCACGAAATTTGGCATAACGTACTGAATTGAGTTTAGAGTGATGTCTGCCAAGTTTTAAGAAAATCGGTTCAGATTTAGATATACCTCCCATATATAGTTTCGTCCGATTTCATGTAAATGGTGCCCCAAAGTACCTATATATCTTTCGATTTGCACGAAATTTGGCATATCGTACTGAATTAAGCCTAGAGTGATGTCTGCCAAGTTTCGTGAAAATCGGTCCTGATTTAGATGTAGCTCCCATATATAGTTTCGTCCGTTTCATGTAAATGGTGCCCCAAAGTCCCTATATATCTTTCGATTTGCACGAAATTTGGCATAACGTACTGAATTGAGCCTATATATGGGAGCCAAGTTTCGAGAACATCTGTCTATATAGCTCCCATATATATTTCATGTTAATAGTCCTGTTTAATATACCCATAGTGGTGAAGGGTATCATATAGTCGGCCCCGTCCGACTTTACTACTTTCCTTACTGGTTTTTTTTGGTTGAAGTCTTTTCTTCTTTTTCATTTTTTTTTTGAAGTTTCTGTTTTTAATAACATAAAGCACTTAGCGTTCGTTTTTTTCTCCATTCGAAGTTTTTCTCCAGAGACATTTTAACTAAATAGACCATTGGGTCAGTAAACAAAGGCCCAAATCCCTTTTTTTGTGAAACGCAACTCCTGAAGGATATTAGCTAAGAAAGTGGAGAAAAGAAAGCAACACAACACACTCCAGCATGTGAACACACACATGATTGACATGATGGCGACTGAACATTGAGATAAACAATCGGAAAATTGAAAACCGGAATTCAAAGAAGATATCAAATTACCTGTCTGTAGAAGAAATGGAAATGGATTATTTTTGGTTAAGATTTCAAAGGCATCGATATTTATAGATTTTATTTCAATTTTTTAAAAATTATTTTTCAAAACTCAGATAAGTCTAGAATTTTTTAAAAATTATTTTTCAATACTCAGGCAAGGCGTGGATTTTCTTAAAAATTATTTTTCAATACTCAAACAAGGCGTGGATTTTTTTAAGAATATTTTTTGAGGTACTCAAACAAGGCGTGGATTTTTTTAAGAATATTTTTTGAGGTACTCAAACAAGGCGTGGATTTTTTAAAAATTATTTTTCAATACTCAGACAAGGCGTGGATTTTTTAAAAATTATTTTTCAATACTCAGGCAAGGCGTGGATTTTTTTAAAAATTATTTTTCAATACTCAGGCAAGGCGTGGATTTTTTAAAAATTATTTTTCAATACTCAGACAAGGCGTGGATTTTTTAAAAATTATTTTTCAATACTCAGGCAAGGCGTGGATTTTTTAAAAATTATTTTTCAATACTCAGGCAAGGCGTGGGTTTCTTAAAAATTAGTTTTCTATTCTTAGACAAGGCGTGGATTTTTAAAAGTTATTCTTAGGGCATACCTTAAGGCGTGGATTTTTTAAAAATTATTTTTCAATACTCAGGCAAGGCGTGGATTTTTTAAACATTATTTTTCAATACTCAGACAAGGCGTGGATTTTTTAAACATTATTTTTCAATACTCAGGCAAGGCGTGGATTTTTTAAAAATTATTTTTCAATACTCAGGCAAGGCGTGGATTTTTTAAAAATTATTTTTCAATACTCAGACAAGGCGTGGATTTTTTAAAAATTATTTTTCAATACTCAGGCAAGGCGTGGATTTTTTAACAACTTTTTTCCGGGTCTCAGGCAAGGCGTGGATTTTTTAACAACTTTTTTCCGGGTCTCAGGCAAGGCGTGGATTTTTTAAAAATTATTTTTCAATACTCAGGCAAGGCGTGGGTTTCTTAAAAATTAGTTTTCTATTCTTAGACAAGGCGTGGATTTTTAAAAGTTATTCTTAGGGCATACCTTAAGGCGTGGATTTTTAAAAGTTATTCTTAGGGCATACCTTAAGGCGTGGATTTCTTAAAAAGTTATTTTTGTAGCATACCAAGGCGTGGATTTCTTAAAAATTAGTTTTCAAACATACCTTAAGGCGTGGATTTATTAAAAATTAGTTTTCAATACACAGACAAGGCGTGGATTTCTTAAAAATTATTTTTCAATACCCAGACAAGGCGTGGATTTTTTAAATGTTATTTTTGTTGGATACCTTAACGCGTAGATTTCTAAAAAGTCATTTTTGTAGCATACCTTAAGGCGTGGATTTATTTAAAAGTTATTTTTGTAGCATACCTTAAGGCGTGGATTTCTTAAAAGTCATTTTTGTAGCATAACTTAAGGCGTGGATTTCTTAAAACTTATTTTTGTAGCATACCTAAAGGCGTGGATTTTTAAAAAAAATATTATTCAATACTCCCAACAAGGCCTGGATTTTTAAAAAAATATTATTCAATACTCTCAACAAGGCCTGGATTTTTTTAATTATTTTTCAATATTCCCAACAAGGCCTGGATTTTTTTTTTAATTTTTTTTTTCAATACTCCCAACAAGGCCTGGATTTTTTTTAAATTATTTTTCAATGCTCCCAACAAGGCCTGGATTTTTAAAAATTTTTTTTTTCAATACATAGACAAGGCGTGGAATTTTGGATTGGATTTTTAAATTTTTTAATACTCCCAACAAGGCTTGTATTATTTTAAAATTACTTTTAAAAATTCCCAACAAGGCCTGGATTATTTTAAAATTATTTTTCAAAGTTCCCAACATGCCAAGTTTTTTTTTAGGATATTTGTCAATGTTCTCTTGAGTTCTGGAATTTTGACAAAAATATTTTCCCATGACGAATAGATTTTTTTTTTTAAATATATTTTTTTTAAATTCTCTTAAATGATGGTTTATTTATAAAAAATATTTTTTTTGGAATTTTGAAAAAAAAGAATTCTTCCCATGACACCTAGATTTTTTTAAAAAAATATATTTTTATTAAATTCTCTTAAATGATGGTTTATTTATAAAAAATATTTTTTTTATATTTTGCCAATTTTTTTTTCAACTCCTCCCTGCCTTTTAAAATATCATCAAAATTGCCTGTGTGTGCACTCGTGCGTTTTTTGTTGATGTTTCTGTGCCTGTGTGTTTGTGTTTGAGTTTGCTTATGTATGTGTTCGTGTAAATGTTTTGGCGAATTAATGATGCTGCTTTTGCTTGGTCCATTTCCAACAAAAAATGTATTTTGAAAAAAAAAACTTGTGCCTGTTTTTTGGCCAATCTTGTTCTTGCCGTTATACAACGTCCTTGCAACCCTTTCTTCCTCGGAGTCCTTCCCTTTCAATGGCAATGTAGTGGTACGACGAAAACATGACCATGTTAAGAAAAAAAATTGAACAGAAATGCCAAAAAAATTGTTAAGATTACCAAAGTAAAAAAAAAAAAACGGGGAAAATATTTTCAGAGAGAATGGTGGCAGGACATTGTTGTGTTGTTTGCGAAGGATAAGGGAGTGGGTAGATGACTCCTTTGTTGCGTGGTTGGTACATAACGCAATTTTTATTTTTTTAAGCCTTTCACTTTCGGTTTCTCTTTTGGTCCAGCAAAAAAAAAAAAAAAAAAGATTTTGTCTGTGTGTGTGTGAATGAGTCCCTGTGTGTGTGTGTGCCGAGAGTGGGAGTAGTTATCTGAGCCATATAGCTACTGGTCAACTTTACAAAGTTTCTGTGTATAAAATTCAAGGGTGATTCTTGGAATTTAATTTGAAAATATTTTTTGTTATTCTGCTTCTTCTTCTCCATCATCTCCTCTTGGTGGACAAAAAAATTTTTTTAATGGTCATCATCCCCCTTTTTTGGTGAGGCTCTCCTCCAACACCATTATCATCTCTGGCCAGGAAAAAAAACGAATCCAACGAAAAAAGAGTTACATCTTCCTTACACGTTGGCTTCCTTTTTATACCCTTCACCACACTGTGGTACAGGGTATTATGTCTTTGGGCATATGTTTGTAACAGGCAAAAATAATCGAGATAGACCCATGGTTCCTTTTGAGAATATGCATTGAATCACTTTCTGAGTCGATTTATGCATGTCCGTCCGTCCGTCTGTCCGTCTGTAGATGTAAAATTGTAACCAAAGTACAGGTCGCATTTATGATCCGAATTGGATGAAATTTGGCACAGCTCATTTGTTTGGCCCAAGGACTAACCCTATTGAAATTGGGAAAAATCGGTTCAGATTTAGATATAGCTCCCATATATATTTTCGTCTGATTTAATGTAAACGGTCCCTATATATCTTTAGATTTGCACGAAAATTGGCACAGCGCAATGAATTAGGTCTAGAATGATGTGTGTAAAATTTCATAAAAATCGGTTCAGATTTAGATATAGCTCCCAAATATATCTTCGTCCGATTTAAGGTAACTTTCGATTTGCACGAAATTTGGCACAGCGTAATGAATAAGGTCTAGACTGATGTATGCCAAGTTTCGTGAAAATCGGTTCAGATTTAGATATAGCTCCCATATATATCTTCGTCCGATTTAAAGTAAATGGTGTACCAAAGTCCCTATATACCATTCGATTTGCACGAAAATTGGCACAGCGTAATGAATTAGGTCTAGAATGATGTGTGTAAAATTTCATAAAAATCGGTTCAGATTTAGATATAGCTCCCAAATATATCTTCGTCCGATTTAAGGTAAATTGTGTACCAAAGCCCCTATATATCTTTCGATTTGCACGAAAATTGGCACAGCGTAATGAATAAGGTCTAGAATGATGTATGCAAATTTTCGTGAAAATCAGTTCAGATTTAGATATAGCTCCCGTATATATCTTCGTCCGATTTAAGGTAAATTGTGTACCAAAGTCCCTATATATCTTTCGATTTGCACGAAATTTGGCACAGCGTAATGAATGAGGTCTAGAATGATGTGTGCAAAGTTTCGTGAAAATCGGTTCAGATTCAGATATAGCTTCCATATATATTTTCGTCCGATTTAAGGTAAATTGTGTACAAAAGTCCCTATATATCTTTCTATTTGCACGAAATTTGGCATAGTGTACTGACATTTGAAACTGTAATAATTTGTGCTAAGTTTCATGAAAATCGGTTTAGATTTAGATATAGCTCCCATATATATTTTCGCCCGATTGTAGGTAATTGGTGCACCAAAGTCCCTGGAAATCTTTTCATTTGCACGAATTTTGGCATAGCGTACTGAATTAAGTCTAGAATGATGTTGCAAAGTTTCGTGAAAATCGGTTTAGATTTAGATATAGCTCCCATATATATTTTCGTCCGATTTTATGTAATTGGTGCACCAAAGTCTGCCTTACCCCTCGGCAATCAATGCCATACATTCCTCACTAATAAATAGTTCTTTTTTATAAAAACAAAATACAAATGGTATCCCAAATAAACCGCCAACACTACTGAAGTACTGAATTAAGTCTAAAATGATGTTGCTAAGCTGGATACATATGTAGAATATACCCAAAGTGGTGAAGGGTATCATATAGTCGGTCCAGCCCGACTTTACTACTTTCCTTACTGGTTTGTGTCTGTTGTTTTATTTAGATTGCTTTTTTCCTCTTCTATTCCATTTTTTTTGTGTTCTTGTTTTTCTTTGGTCACTGAGTCCATAAAGCATGAGTCCATGGAACCTCATTCGTATGATAATGGCCAGGCTTTGTTTTCATTGCTAGCTGTTGTTTTCGGCTTCGTTTTTTTTCTTTCCGCCCTTTCTTTTTCAATTTAAAACTAAAGTAAATATTAAATAAAATAAATAAATATACATGTGTATGTATGTATATATTACATATATACATATCTATTTACAGAGTCCTTTCCCAGTATGTAACCACTCTTCAAAGAGTAGATTTGTTTTCTTTTCAATGAATTTAAAATTTAAATTGGATTGGATCGGAAAACGTGATAGATTACATTAATAATTTATACACACACATACATACATAACAAAGGGGTACTTTGAAAAATAATATTTAAAAAGTTCACGCCTTGAGGATATGCTACAAAAATAATGTTAAAAAGTTCACGCCTTAAGGTTATGCTACAAAAATAATGTTTAAAAAGTCCACGCCTTGAGGTTATGCTACAAAAATAATTAAAAAAAAAATCCACGCCTTGAGGTTATCCTACAAAAATAATTTTTAAAAAAAATTTTAGCGTTAGTGTTCCGGTACACAAACATTAAAAAATATTTTAGTGTTACTGTTCCGGAGCACAACGAAATTCGTAGTGTACCGCTGTCGGAGCACTAAAAATCGTAGTGTACCGCGGTCGGAGCACTAAAAATCGTAGTGTACCGCGGTCGGAACACTAAAAAATCGTAGTGTACCGCGGTCGGAACACTAAAAAATTGTAGCGTACCGCGGTCGGAACACTAAAAATCGTAGTGTTTCCATTTGGCGGAACACTAAAAATCGTAGTGATCCACTTGGCGGAACACTTAAAATTATAGTGTTCCATTTGTCGGAAAACAAAATGATGTATTTATCTTTTATTTTTGTATGAATAAAATTTATATTTTTATTTATATTTTTTATCTTTTTATATTTGTATTTGTTTATATTTTATTAAAAAATAGTAATATTATATTAACATCAACAGTTTAACATAATAAATATTTTGTAACTAAAAAGGGCGTCTAGTGACGGCCAACTCATAACTGAAAATTCCATTGAATTGCATTTTGGGTTATAATCGATTGCGCTGATCGGAAATATGAAATTCGGTTTTTATATGGTACCTGTATGTGGTCTTGTAATATTTATCCCAAAATCATAAAACTACTTTTTTCATATCCGCGTAACTTGTACACTTCTTTTCATGAATAAGCAGGTAATAATTATGTTGATTGTGTGCCAATCACCAATTTTGAATATTTTTGATAAAATTTCCTAAAAGCATGAATCATAGATGCAGGTATAATTTTTTTAAGAAAAAAATTTCATACTAACATTTTACAAGGAGATCTCCTAATTTTATGGGAAAAATCGTGTTCGTTCTGTAAATTAATGAAAATTTATCCAAAGCTGTATAATTTTGTCACAAAAACTGGCCAAAATACCTACATTTTGTAATTGCAAATAAAGTTATATTCATTTTTATTTTTTTATTATTTGATCTCATTTTACCTCAAAAAACAAAACAGACGTGTATGGTACACTACCAGTACAGTTCAAGTAAGTGGAACGCTACGATTTGTATTGTTCCGACCAGTGGAACACTACGATTTTTAGTGTTCCGAACAGTGGAACACTAAAAATTTTAGTGTTCCGACCAGTGGAACACAACGATTTTTAATGTACCGCAGTCGGTACACTACGAATTTTTAGTGTACCACTGCCGGTACACTACGATTTTTAGTGTACCGCTGTCGGTACACTACGATTTTTTAGTGTACCGCAGTTGGTACGCTAAGATATTTTTAGTGTTTGTGTACCGGTACAGTACGTTATTTTAGTGTACCTATCCACCTTGGTACGGTACAGAACACTATGGAACGGTACCATAATGTTTATTTTCGAACGCTGTTAAAAAGTCCAGGCCTTGAGGTTATGTTACAAAAATAATGTCTAAAAAGTTCACGCCTTGAGGTTATGCTACAAAAATAATTTTTAAAAAAATCCCCGCCTTGAGGTTATGCTACAAAAATAATTTTTAAAAAAATCCCCGCCTTGAGGTTATGCTACAAAAATAATGTTTTAAGAAACCACGCCTTGATGTTATGCTACAAAAATAATTTTTAAAGAATCCACGCCTTGAGGTTATGCTACAAAAATAATTTTTAAAAAATCCACGCCTTGAGGTTATGCTATAAAAATAGTGTTTAAAAAGTCCACGCCTTGAGGTTATGCTACAAAAATAATTTAAAAAAAAATCCACGCCTTGAGGTTATCCTACAAAAATAATTTTTAAAAAATCCACGGCTTGAGGTTATGCTACAAAAATAGTGTTTAAAAAGTCCACGCCTTGAGGTTATGCTACAAAAATAATTTTAAAAAAATCCACGCCTTGAGGTTATGCTACAAAAATAATTTTTAAAAAAATCCACGCCTTGAGGTTATGCTACAAAAATAATTTTAAAAGAATCCACTCCTTGAGTTTATGCTACAAAAATAATTTTTAAAGAATCCAAGCCTTGAGGTTATGCTACAAAAATAACTTTTAAAAAATCCACGCCTCAAGGATAGACTCTAAAAATTATTTTTTAGTATAGTTGGACGATGCCGACCATACGATACCCTACACAACTATCACGAAACACTAATTTTCTGAGGATTTTTATTCCGAGCCTGGGCAATATTTTGTGATATTTGCACCCTCTTTCCCGATTAGAGGTAAATATCACCTCTTCCTCACACTGACATATTTTCCGGATATGAGTATTCAGTACAGCTATTGTCCAGATTCCCTTCACCATGAGTTGTGTTGTAATGTTCGGCTTATAATTGTGGCCGTTAGATCGACTCGAAAAAAAATACACAAAAATTAAGTTTTCGGTCCACGTCATCCCAATCTTATTATCTGATCATCACCAAAAATTAAAGGCGTTGTCCTTGACAACTACTGGAATCTCATGGAACATTTCAAAGCGATCAGCTGTATATATCCGCCCTCCAGTGTTGTAATGGGTTACTAAATAATATCTCAGTACGTACCTGCACCTGCAAATATTTAAGTATAACTCCCACATCCGAGAACCTACGATAATATAATTGGTATCAATTTAAAGGTCAACCACTCCTCTTGGATATACTATTAACTTCTCGGGCCTATGTCCTACAGGGGCAAATATATATATATATATATATATATAGAATACAAATTTCGTAATTTTTCACACAAGAGTCAGGGTCCATTTGACCCGCTAAATATTAATCGATCTTAAATAAACCAGACATGCTTATTCTTTGGCCCGATCCCCTTCTCCATGTAAATATTCGCGATGTTTGGGCCATAATTGCGTCTTCTAGAGTGACCCGAAAAACCTACAAAAATTAAGTATTTGGTCCATTTCATCCCCTAAATATTAACCGATCTTTACCAAAAACAATAGGGATCTTCATTGGCCAGAACCCATCCTACATGCAAAATTTCGTGAAGATTGCCCCCCAACTGTGGCCTGTATCGTGTTTACAAATTATAATGGATAGACGGACGAACGGACGAACACACATGTCTAGATCGACTCAGCTAGTCGAGATATGACGATCGGTATATTTAGAAATTTCTTTATAAAATTTAGAAATTTCTTTATAAAATCCATGCCTATTGGACCAATATTTCGCGGCGTTACAAACTCTTTTGGCTGCACAAAGCTCTGACAACATTGTTGTGTATGCCCTAAAAATAATTTAAAAAAAACCCTAAAGGTATGCCCTAAAAATAATTTTTAAAAAATCCACGCCTTAAGGTATACCCAACAAATAAATAAGGTATACCCAAAAAATCCACGCCTTAAGGTATGCTCAAAAAATAGTTTTTAAAAAATCCACGCCTTAAGGTATGCTCCAAAAATAGTTTTTAAAAAATCCACGCCTTTAAAGAATACACGCCTTAAGGTATGCTCCAAAAATAGTCTTTTAAAAAATCCTCGGCTTAAGGTATGCTCCAAAAAGTTTTTTAAAAAAATTCACGCCTTAAGGTATGCCTTAAGGTATGCTCCAAAATAGTTTTTAAAAAAAATCCACGCCTTAAGATATGCTCCAAAAATAGTTTTTAAAAAATCCACGCCTTAAGGTATGCTCCAAAAATAGTTTTTAAAAAATCCACGCCTTTAAAGAATACACGCCTTAAGGTATGCTCCAAAAATAGTCTTTTAAAAAATCCTCGGCTTAAGGTATGCTCCAAAAATAGTTTTTAAAAAAAATCCACGCCTTAAGGTATGCTCCAAAAATAGTTTTTAAAAAATCCACGCCTAAAGTTATGCTCGAAAAATAGTTTTTTAAAAAATCCACGCCTTAAGATATGCTCCAAAAATAGTTTTTAAAAATTCCACGCCTTAAAGTATGCCCCAAAAATCGTTTTTAAAAAATCCACGACTTAAGGTATGCTCCAAAAATCGTTTTTAAAAAAATCCACGCCTTAAGGTATGCTTTAAAAATAGTTTTTAAAAAATCCACACCTTAAGGTATGCTCCAAAAATAGTTTTTAAAAAAATTCACGCCTTAAGGTATGCTCCAAAAATAGTTTTTAAAAAATCCAGGCCTTGAGGTATGCTCCAAAAATAGTTTTTAAAAAAAAATCCACTCCTTAAGGTATGCTCCAAAAATAGTTTTTAAAAAATCCACGCCTTAAGGTATTCTCCAAAAATCGCTTTTAAAAAAATCCACGCCTTAAGGTATGCTCAAAAAATAGTCTTTTAAAAAATCCACGCCTTGTCTGGGTATTGAAAAATAATTTTAAAAAAATCTAGGCCAGTTTTTCTACTATCCCCCACTGTGCTCATCATATTGACCATTGTTGTATGTTTGTGTGTGTGTGTGGGTGTCTGCCAGCAGACTTTTAAATTGGCTTCGTTTTGCAAAAAAAAAAAACAAAAAACTTCCTACCTCCCTCCACCCCACACACATGTACAGCGGGGCTACCCAACAAAAAAAAACGTAACAAACAACTACACCTAATGTTAAACATTAACCCCTTCCACCCCTTTTCCATTGTTTTGTATTTGATTTACTCTTTGCCGTTGTTGTTGTTGTTGCTTTTGTTGTTACGCAAAAAAACTCTGTTGTGCGTAACTCTCATCCCTGTAATAGAGGTGGGGGGTGATGGTGGTGGACCACTGAGATCGAGACAAAAGTAACTTTTTATGTTGCTGTCCACTTTCATTTATTGCTGCCCTTTGTCGGTGTTGTTGTACTGCTGTCCATGTGTCTGTGTGCATGTGTTGGTGTGTGTGAGAGAGAACAACGAATGCGTACAATTTAAACGATTTTCCCTCAAAAAAAAGGGTTCAATTCCTAGAGCCTGGATTTTGTTTTGTTATCAGAATCTGCCAACAAAACAAAAAACGAAGCAAATTAAAACGAAGTGCAAGGATAAAAGGGAAAATTTGTGTTTATACCCTTCACCACACTGTGGTACAGGGTATTATGTCTTTGTGCATATGTTTGTAACAGGCAAAAGGAAACGAGATAGACACATGGTTTCTTTTGAGAATATGCATAGAATCACTTTTTAAGTCGATTTATGCATGTCCGTCCGTCCGTCCGTCCGTCTGTCCGTCTGTCCGTCTGTCCGTCTGTCTGTCCATGTTAAATTGTAAACAAAGTACAGGTCGCATTTATGATCCGAATTGGATGAAATTTGGCATAGGTCACTTATTCGGCCTAAGGACGAACCCTATTGAAATTGGGAAAAATCGGTTCAGATTTAGATATAGCTCCCATATATATACTTAACCGATTTAATGTAAACGGTCCCCATATATCTTTCGATTTGCACGAAATTTGGTACAGCCTAATCATTTAGGTCTAGAATGATGTCTGCCAAGTTTCATGAAAATCGGTCCAGATTTAGATATAGCTCCCATATATAGTTTCGTCCGATTTCATGTAAATGGTGCATCAAAGTCCACATATATCTTTCGATTTGCACGAAATTTGGTACAGCCTAATCATTTAGGTCTAGAATGATGTCTGCCAAGTTTCATGAAAATCGGTCCAGATTTAGATATAGCTCCCATATATAGTTTCGTCCGATTTCATGTAAATGGTGCACCAAAGTCCACATATATCTTTCGATTTGCACGAAATTTGGTACAGCCTAATCATTTAGGTCTAGAATGATGTCTGCTAAGTTTCGTGAAAATCGGTTCAGATTTAGATATAGCTCCCATATATAGTTTCGTCCGATTTCATGTAAATGGTGCACCAAAGTCCCTATATATCTTTCGATTTGCACGAAATTTGGCATAACGTACTGAATTGAGTTTAGAGTGATGTCTGCCAAGTTTTAAGAAAATCGGTTCAGATTTAGATATACCTCCCATATATAGTTTCGTCCGATTTCATGTAAATGGTGCCCCAAAGTACCTATATATCTTTCGATTTGCACGAAATTTGGCATATCGTACTGAATTAAGCCTAGAGTGATGTCTGCCAAGTTTCGTGAAAATCGGTCCTGATTTAGATGTAGCTCCCATATATAGTTTCGTCCGTTTCATGTAAATGGTGCCCCAAAGTCCCTATATATCTTTCGATTTGCACGAAATTTGGCATAACGTACTGAATTGAGCCTATATATGGGAGCCAAGTTTCGAGAACATCTGTCTATATAGCTCCCATATATATTTCATGTTAATAGTCCTGTTTAATATACCCATAGTGGTGAAGGGTATCATATAGTCGGCCCCGTCCGACTTTACTACTTTCCTTACTGGTTTTTTGTTGTTATTTTGGGTGGTTGTTTTTGTTTTTTTCTGTTTTTTGTATGGACCAGAGTTCCTTGATTGTTGTTGTTCAGCATTATCATGTTTAGTTGTGTGTGTGTGTGTTAGCTTGTTTTTTTTGCCAACTTGGCAAGTGTACATTGTCCTGCGTTTGATGATGATGACGATGAGTGACAATAGCAAATGTTGTCCACCACCACCATCATCCTCATCACCATCCTGTATGCCATCAAGGATATTGTTGTTGTTTCTATACAATATTTAATTTATATTGTATTCCGTTTTTTGACAATTTTCTCTGTTTTGAACATTTTTCCAATGGCCTTCTGTGTGTGTGATGCCTTTCGGAAAAAAAATTGTCTTTTAATTGAATTTTTTTATTGAAAATGTTTCGCTGTTGTTGTTGTCCATCGAATGAGAAAAGGGTTACAAATTTTTAAAAACAAATTTATGTCGAACAATCAAACAACAACAAAACAATGCAATCTCAACTGAACATTAACAACAACACCAAGTTGAAGAGAATAGAAAAAAACAACAACAAAACACTAATTGAAATGTTAGGTACCATTGTTGTTATTGTTTTTTTTTTTCATACACCTACAACAATTTAAAAACACTTTTTAAAATCCTCTGTTAATTGAAGCCAAACAAGTCTATCCAATTTTAAAGCATACTTTTAGGCCACAACGCTTTGGGAATTAAAATCAGAGGAATTATTTTTTTATTAATTAATTTTTGAATACCCTGGCAAGGCATGGATTTTTAAAAATTATTTTTGGGGCCTACCTTAAGGCGTGGATTTTTTAAAAATTATTTTTATAGACTATCCGCAAGGCGTGGATTTTTTATACATTATTTTTATAGACTATCCGCAAGGCGTGGATTTTTAAACATTATTTTTATAAAATAGATTATCCGGCCTACCTTAGGGCGTGGATTTTATAAAAATTATTTTTATAGACTATCCGCAAGGCGGGGATTTTTAAAAATTATTTTTATAGACTATCCGCAGGGCGTGGATTTTTAAACATTATTTTTATAGACAATCCGCAAGTCGTGGATTTTTAAAAAAAAAAATATTTTTCAATACTCAGACAAGGCGTGGATTTTTTAAAAATTATTTTTCAATACTCAGACAAGGCGTGGATTTTTTAAAAATTATTTTTCAATACTCAGACATGGCATGGATTTTTTAAAAATTATTTTTCAATACTCAGGCAAGGCGTGGATTTTTTAAAAATTATTTTTAAAGACTATCCGACCACCTTAAGGCGTGGATTTTTAAACATTATTTTTATAGACTATCCGGCCTACCTTAAAGCGTGGATTTTTAAAAATTATTTTTATAGACTATCCGACCACCTTAAGGCGTGGATTTTTAAAAGGAATTTTTTTAACGAATATTCAGGCCACTTAAGGCGTGGATTTTTAAAAATTATTTTTATAGACTATCCGGCCCACCTTAAGGCGTGGATTCTTTAAACATTATTTTTATAGACTATCCGCAAGGCGTGGATTTTTTTAAAATTATTTTTATAGACTCTCCGTCCGTCTGTCTGGCCAATGAAGACCCCTATAGTTTTTTTCGGTTAATATTTAGGAGATGAAATGGACAAAATACTTTTTTTTGTCCGTTTTTCTGGCAGCTCCAGAGGTCGCAATTATGGCCCGAACGTCGCGATATTTTACATGGAGAAAGGGGTCGGATCGGCGTGGTTTTCTATACCTTACACAACTATGTTTAAGTATACCGATCGTCATATCTCGACTAGCTGAGTCGATCTAGACATGTGTGTCCGTCCGTTCATCCTACCGTCCGTCTGTCCATTATAATTTGTAAACACGATACAGGTCACAGTTATGGACCAATCTTCACCATTTTGCATGTTGGATGGGGTTTGGCCGATGAAGACCCCTGTTGTTTTTGTTGAAAATCGGTTAATATTAAGGGGGTGAAATGGACCAAATACATAATTTTTGTCCGTTTTTCTGGTCGCAATTGTGGCCCGAACATGGAGAAAGGGATCGGATCGGCTTGGATTTTTAAAAAGTTATTTTAAGGGCATACCTTAAGGCGTGGATTTTTTTAAAAGTTATTTTTAGGGCATATCTTAAGGTATGGATTTTTTTAAAGTTATTTTTAGGGCATATCTTAAGGCGTGGATTTTTTAAAAGTTATTTTTAGGGCATACCTTAAGGCGTGGATTCTTAACAAATTATTTTTGGGGCCTACCTTAAGGCGTGGATTTTTTAAAAGTTAGTTTTAGGGCTTACCTTAAGGCGTGGGTTCTTAAAAAAATGTTTTTAGGGCCTACCTTAAGGCGTGGATTCTTAAAAAAATATTTTTAAGGCATACCTTAAGGCGTGGATTTTTTAAAAGTTATTGTTAGGGCATACCTAAGGGCGTGGATTTTTTAAAAGTTATTTTTAGGGCATACCTTAGATTTTTACAAATTTTTTTTTTACAGCCTACCTTAAGGCGTGGATTTTTTAAAATTTATTTTTACAGCCTACCTTAAGGCGTGGATTTTTTAAAATTTATTTTTACAGCCTACCTTAAGGTGTGGATTTTTTTAAAATTTATTTTTACAGCCTACCTCAAGGCGTGGATTCTTTAAAAAGTTATTTTTAGGGCATACCTTAAGGCGTGGATTTTTTAAACATTATTTTTACAGCCTACCTTAAGGCGTGAATTTTTTAAAATTTATTTTACAGCCTACCTTAAGGCGTGGATTTTTTAAACATTATTTTTGGGGCCTACCTTAAGGTGTGTATTTTTTAAAAGTTATTTTTAGGGCATACCTTAAGGCGTGGATTTTTTAAAAGTTATTTTTACAGCCTATCTTCAGGCGTGGATTTTTTAAAAGTTATTTTTACAGCCTATCTTAAGGCGTGGATTTTTTAAAATTTATTTTTACAGCCTACCTTAAGGCGTGGATTTTTGAAAATTATTTTTACGGCCTACCTTAAGGCGTGGATTTTTTAAAATTTATTTTTACAGCCTACCTCAAGGCGTGGATTTTTTTAAATTTATTTTTACAGCCTACCTTAAGGCGTGGATTTTTTAAAATTTATTTTTACAGCCTACCTTAAGGCGTGGATTTTTTAAAATTTATTTTTACAGCCTACCTTAAGGCGTGGATTTTTTAAAATTTATTTTTACAGCCTACCTTAAGGCGTGGATTTTTTAAAATTTATTTTTACAGCCTACCTTAAGGCGTGGATTTTTTAAACATTATTTGTAGAGCCTACCTTAAGGTGTGTATTTTTTAAAAGTTATTTTTAGGGCATACATTAAGGCGTGGATTTTTCAAACATTATTTTTAGAGCCTACCTTAAGACGTGGATTTTTTAAAATTTATTTTTACAGCCTACCTTGAGGCGTGGATTTTTTTAAATTTATTTTTACAGCCTACCTTAAGGCGTGAATTTTTTAAAATTTATTTTTACAGCCTACCTTAAGGCGTGGATTTTTTAAAATTTATTTTTACAGCCTACCTTAAGGCGTGAATTTTTTAAAATTTATTTTTACAGCCTACCTTAAGGCGTGGATTTTTTAAAATTTAGTTTTACAGGCGTGGATTTTTTAAAAGTTTTTTTTTGTCCAATCTTAAATTAATAATTCTTAGTTTATCTTTTATCGCTTTTATTAGTGGCCCAAATTTTAATTTTGATTTAAATATTCCATTAAGTCTTCTATCAAATATTTTGAATAATGAAAACACGCACACCCATCATGGTATCCATTTACATATCTCTCCCGCCCTTCGCATCTTTAGTTAATCTATTTATTAAAATCCATTGCGGAACAGATAAATAGACAGAACGACCGAGCGACCGACCATTCCACCATCATTCCACATATGTAGAAAGGACTCCCCCTCTATCTCTCTATGTCATTCATTTTGCAATCAAACATCCGCCACAAGGATTAAATATGAAAATTGAACTCCCCGTGTGTGTGTGTGTGTCCAGGCAAATGAGATGGAGAATTTTAAAATTTGTACACGTTTGCTGTTTGGATCATTAGTGTGTGTCTAATATAAGCCAGGATTCCCCGCCCCCTCTACCCATACATGCAATGATTTTGGACTATATGTAATCCCCCCACCTTCCTTCCTCCCATCCCCTCCCCCCAATTTCTATTCGGCATCCTTGGAATATTGTGAAATTTAAATAAATTAATTTCTGCCAAGGCTTACATTTTGTTGCATATTCAGCCAGCTGTGTCCTTCTTCGCCGACATCGTTTGTTGGCTAACTAACAGCATGGACCATGGTGGACCCCCCACCCATACCCCTGCTCAGTAGCTTCTCCTTCCATCACACACACGCACATAATGGCCTTTAGAGTGTGTGTAGTTTTTGCCATACAAACCCCCTCCTCCTCCTCCTCCAATAACAACAACTACTACGGCATACCCAATCCTTGGATCCTTGTTTGCCATTACCTCCCCCCTCCCATTGCCCTGCCTCACACTGCCCTTCCATATCAAATGTTTATTTTGGAGTTACGTCCATCAGCATCATTTGCTAGGCCTTACTACGTCTTCGCATTCGTATTCTTCTTCTTTACATATTTTAAATACAAAAGGGCTTAAAAATTTGAATCTTTAATGTGTGTGCCAGTGTGTGTGTGTGTGTAGAGTGCGCATGTAATCGTAAACAACACAAACGCACATATATTATTCAGCAGCCAGGCACACATGGCCAAAATAAGACCTGATGTATTCCGAGAGCCATTCAGTCAGTCAGCCCGGCAGCATGCCTGGCTTTTTGGCCACCATCAGCCAAAACCAAATCCTCCTCCTCCCCCACCCCCTTTCTCTCTGGCCCAACCACTGGCTGAGCAGCATAACAAATGTCTGGCAAGGCTTTCCTTGGTCTTCAGCAAAAGAGACCGACCGAGCAATTCTTCTGTTCAATGAAATGAAATGCTTGACCATTCAATGCGATTTTTTAAGGTTATTGTGTATGTGTGCATGGGTGTGTGTGTAAGTTTACATCGTGTTTTTTGGGAAATTCTCTTCCGTTCTGGCCACGTTGCCAAATTTCTCTAAAATTTTCATAAAAATTCTAAAATTTGCAAAATCCACATGTACGTACGGGTGTCCAGTCTCGCACTCACACACACACACACGCACATACAAGCACTCACACACAGTGAAGCAGAATCTTAAATTTTAATATCCTTGCATATCCTTCAAGCAGCTCGTTAACGTCCAGCTTTCGCATGTGTGTGGTTTCCTTTTGTTCCACACGATTCTATTCGATTTTTTTTTTTGGGGAATTACTATGGCAGCATTTTCAATGGTGGTAGTTTCCGGCTCACGGACACACACACCAACTGATATGCATATGTAAGATTTTAAGCCCACACACACACACACACTCACGCAGAGAGACTCAACTATAGTAAGTCATCATGGATAGATGGCTGGCCATCCATCCAGCCACCTTGTTGTTCGTTGCCATGGTTGTCCTTGATGGCCTCTCCACCCCCCCTCCATCGATGTGCAGATGACTTTAAATTTCCATTTACCTCTAAAACCCCACACCAGAATAGAGAAGCTATAGAGGTAAACTATGGCCAAGCTAATGGTTGCCAGGACAACCCAAAAGATGATAATCAATCAAAATACCAGTGCCAAATGAACATGATCAGCTAAAACTTATTTAGAGATTTGAATAAATCAACCAAACGCCTGAAAGTATGCTTTAAAATAACAATAAAGCAGTAATTAAGGAGGAAATATTGAATTTTTAAAATAAAAAATATTTTCTTCAGAAAAATGCAAGGCGTGGATTTTTTAAAAATTATTTTTCAATTATCCCGCAAATCTAGGATTTTTTAAAAATTATTTTTCAATACCTAGGCAAGGCGTGGATTTTTTAAAAATTATTTTTCAATACCTAGGCAAGGCGTGGATTTTTTAAAAATCATTTTTCAATACCTAGGCAAGGCGTGCATTTTTTAAAAATTAGTTTTCAAGGCGTGGATTTTTTAAAAATCATTTTTCAATACCTAGGCAAGGCGTGGATTTTTTAAAAATTATTTTTCAATACCTAGGCAAGGCGTGGATTTTTTAAAAATTATTTTTCAATACCTAGGCAATGCGTGATTTTTTTAAAAATTATTTTTCAATACCTAGGCAAGGCGTGGATTTTTTGAAAATTATTTTTCAATACCTAGGCAAGGCGTGGATTTTTTAAAAATTATTTTTCTATACCTAGGCAAGGCGTGGATTTTTTAAAAAATATTTTTCAATACCTAGGCAAGGCGTGGATTTTTTTAAAAATTATTTTTCAATACCTAGGCAAGTCGTGGATTTTTTAAAAATTATTTTTCAATACCTAGACAAGGCGTGGATTTTTTAAAAATGATTTTTCAATACTTAGGCAAGGCGTGGATTTTTTAAAAATTATTTTTCAATACCTAGGCAAGGCGTGGATTTTTTAAAAATTATTTTTCAATACCTAGGCAAGGCGTGGATTTTTTAAAAATTATTTTTCAATACCTAGGCAAGGCGTGGATTTTTTAAAAATTATTTTTCAATACCTATGCAAGGCGTGGATTTTTTAAAAATTATTTTTCAATACCTAGGCAAGGCGTGGATTTTTTAAAAATTATTTTTCAATACCTAGGCAAGGCGTGGATTTTTTAAAGAATATTTTTTTTTGAAGACTAGGCAAGGCGTGGTTTTTTTAAAGAATATTTTTTTTGAAGACCAGGCAAGGCGTGGATTTTTTAAAAATTATTTTTTAAAAATCCACGCCTTGTGTAGAGCCTTTAAAAATTATTTTTTAAAAATCCACGCCTTGTGTAGAGCCTTTAAAAATTATTTTTTAAAAATTATTTTTCAATACCTAGGCAAGGCGTGGATTTTTTAAAAATTATTTTTTAAAAATTATTTTTCAATACCTAGGCAAGGCGTGGATTTTTTAAAAATTATTTTTCAATACCTAAGCAAGGCGTGGATTTTTTAAAAATTATTTTTCAATACCTAGGCAAGCCGTGGATTTTTTAAAAAATATTTTTCAATACCCAGACAAGATTTTTTAAAAATTATTTTTCAATACCCAGACAAGATTTTTTAAAAATTATTTTTCAATACCCAGACAAGATTTTTTAAAAATTATTTTTCAATACTCAGACAAGATTTTTTAAAAATTATTTTTCAATACCCAGACAAGATTTTTTAAAAATTATTATTCAATACCCAGACAAGATTTTTTAAAAATTATTTTTCAATACCTAGGCAAGGCGTAGATTTTTTAAAAAATATTTTTCAATACCCAGACAAGATTTTTTAAAAATTATTTTTCAATACCCAGACAAGATTTTTTAAAAATTATTTTTCAATACTCAGACAAAATTTTTTAAAAATTATTTTTCAATACTCAGACAAGATTTTTTAAAAATTATTTTTCAATACCCAGACAAGATTTTTTAAAAATTATTATTCAATACCCAGACAAGATTTTTTAAAAATTATTTTTCAATACCTAGGCAAGGCGTGGATTTTTTAAAAAATATTTTTCAATACCCAGACAAGATTTTTTAAAAATTATTTTTCAATACCCAGACAAGATTTTTTAAAAATTATTTTTCAATACCCAGACAAAATTTTTTAAAAATTATTTTTCAATACTCAGACAAGATTTTTTAAAAATTATTTTTCAATACCCAGACAAGATTTTTTAAAAATTATTATTCAATACCCAGACAAGATTTTTTAAAAATTATTTTTCAATACCCAGACAAGATTTCTTAAAAATTATTTTTCAATACCCAGACAAAATTTTTTGAAAATTATTTTTCAATACTCAGACAAGATTTTTTAAAAATTATTTTTCAATACCCAGACAAGATTTTTTAAAAATTATTATTCAATACCCAGACAAGATTTTTTAAAAATTATTTTTCAATACCCAGACAAGATTTTTTAAAAATTATTTTTCAATTATCCCGCAAGTCTAGGATTTTTAAAAAAATATTTTTCAATACCCAGACAAGATTTGTTAAAGATTATTTTTCAATACCTAGGCAAGGCGTGGAGTAACTAAAATTTATTTTTCAATTATCCCGTAAGGAATTTCCAAAACTTCCTATATACCCCAATCCCACACCCCCTCAGTGATCCTAAATCAGAATTTCAGGATTCCAACTCTATCGGCTCACCCACAATTTAAAGTGTACCAAATTTAGTACCCAGTAGTACGAATTTCCAAAATCTCCTACTTAACCCAAACCTTCATCACCACCACAGTTATCCTAAATCCATGTTTCAGGATTCCAAATCTATCGGTTCACCTACAGTTCAAAGTGTACCACATTTAGTACACAGTAGTACGAATTTCCAAAATCTCCTAGTTAACCTAAACCTTCATCACCCCCACATGGATCCTAAATCCAAGTTTCAGGATTCCAACTCTATCGGTTCACCTACAGTTCAAAGTGTACCACATTTAGTACACAGTAGTACGAGTTTCCAAAATCTCCTACTTAACCCAAACCGTCATCACTCACACAGTGATCCTAAATCCAAGTTTCAGGATTCCAACTCTATCGGTTCACCCACAATTCAAATTGTACCAAATTTGGTACACAGTAGTACCAATTTCCAAAATTTTCTACATACATAAATCCTACAACCCCACAGTGATCCTAAACCAGGATTTTAGGATTCCAACTCTATCGATCCACCCACATTTCAAAGTGTACCAAATTTAGTACACATTAGTAAAAAAAATTAAAACTTCCTACATATCTCGATTTTACACCCCAACAGTGATCCTGACTCCAAATTTCATGATTCTAGCTTAAACTGAATCCTGACCCCAATCCTACACCCCTACAGAGGCGTTGCAAGTGCTGCTTGGCGCCGCGCCGCGCCGCTTGATCTTGAAGTGAGATATAGGGCTATCATGTATAAGCTTAAGCGTGGCTTGCAGTTGGATGAGGATGAGGATTGGCTCAGGCCTTCTGATTTGGTGGATGGGCAGAGTAGGCGGTACAACACTATCCTTCGTCAGTGTGTTGTTGATAGGTGGAGGACAAGGTGGACGAACAGTGACAAAGGGAGGGTGACGTATGAATTTCTTCGTGACGCAACGTTCGTAGTGGACCGGCCAGACTTTTGCTTCGGCTTAAGTACTGGTTTCTTACTGACGGGACATGGTTATCTCAATGCGTTTCTGCATAAATGAGGCCTGCGGATTTATGTGGGTGCGGGATGACTGAGGAATGGAAGCATATACTGACAGAATGCCGTTACTATGATGACATTAGAGAGTGAGCAAGTATGGAGCGGGTTGGGATTTCAGTAGGGCTCTTGAAGACGATCGGACCTTTAGTTGTTTAAGTAGTTTTGCTCGTGAAGCATTTAGGAAAAGGACAGCACTTAGTGGAGGTGGTCCTCGCGCATAGTCCCCTTGCAGGTGGGTTTGGTCGGTTGGTGCACCGGGTGGTGGTGGGTTGGTGCACCGGGTGGCGTTGGGTGTTGTTGCGGATGTTGGCGGAGAGCTGCTGTTGGTGTTGCTGCTGCTGCTGCTGGCTGCTGTCGTTCCGCATCGTGGGAGGTTCGCGGTCTCTCTACTTCGAGAGGTTCACTTCTGCTCTTGTGGGTGTCGTGTAGGCTGCCCGTGAGGGTCGGTTTGTTGATTATTTGTGTTGTGATGTCCGTTACCGCGGTCCTTTGGGCCCTTTGTGCAGGACCGCATGTTAATTGTTTGTGTTGTGTGTATTTGTTCGACGTCGCCACTGCCGGGGGCAAGGTTTTTCCTTGCCGCTTGCGGTTTTTGAATGCTGTCGTATATTTTTTGTTTTGGTATACCAGCCCGGACTTGCGTCGAACTGGGAGAGGCTTCGGTCTCGAGCCAGAGCGGAGGTTTTCCGTACCGCGGGTGTCAGGTGCCCCTGAATCAGTTAGTTGCCCAACTGGGGAACTTCGCGGGTTTTATGGTTTCGCCCCAAAGGGACAGAGTGTGTCTTCTGCATGCTCTCCGATTGGTACAGCACTTCGGTGCTGGTGGTCGCATTTCCGCCTGTGGCTCAGCCACTGCGAGGTAGGCCAATAGGCAGGTACTCGCACAAAACACTTCAAAATACTGTCTGTCTATCCATGTTAAATTGTAAACCAAGTACAGGTCACATTTATGATCCGAATTGGATAAAATTTGGCATAGGTCACTTATTTGGCCCAAGGACGAACCCTATTGAAATTGGGAATAATCGGTTCAAATTTAGATATAGCTCCCATACATATTTTCGTCCGATTTAAGGTAAATGGGGCACCAAAGTCCCTAAATATCTTTCGATTTGCACGAAATTTGGCATAGCGTACTCAATTAAATCCAGAATGATGTGTGCTGAGTTTCGTGAAAATCGGCTCCGATTTAGATATAGCTCCCATATATAGTTTCGTCCGATTTTATATAAATGGTGTACCAAAGTCCAGAAATTTGGCTTAGCGTACTAAATTAAGTCTAGAATGATGTGTGCAGAGTTTCGTGAAAATCGATTCAGATTTAGATATACCTCCCATATATATTTTCGTCCGATTTTATGTAAATGGTGCACCAAAGACCCTATTTATCGTTCGATATGCACGAAATTTGGCATAGCGTACACAATAAGGTCTAGAATGATGTGTGCTGAGTTTCGTGAAAATCGGTTCAGATTTAGATATAGCTCCCATATATAGTATCGTCCGATTTTATGTAAATGTTGCACCATAGTCCCGAAATTGGGCATAGCGTACTCAATTAAGTCTAGAATGAGGTGTGCTGAGTTTCGTGAAAATCGGTTCAGATTTAGATATAGCTCCCATATATATTTTCGTCCGATTTTATGTAAATGTTGCACCAAAGTCCCTATATATATTTCGATTTGCACGAAATTTTGCACAGAGTACTGAATTAAGTCTAGAATGATGTGTGCTGAGTTTCGTGAAAATCGGTTCAGATTTAGATATAGCTCCCATATATAGTTTCGTCCGATTTAATGTAAATGGTGCATTAAAGCCCCTATATGTCTTTCGATTTGCACGAAATTCGCAATGGCGTACTCAATTAAGTCTAGAATTATGTGTGCTGAGTTTCGTGAAAATCGATTCAGATTTAGATATAGCTCCCATATATATTTTTGGCCGATTTTATGTAAATGGTGTACCATAGTCCCGAAATTGGGCATAGCGTACTCAATTAAGTCTAGAATGAGGTGTGCTGAGTTTCGTGAAAATCGGTTCAGATTTAGATATAGCTCCCATATATATTTTTGTCCGATTTTAGGTAAATAGTGCACCAAAGTCCCTATTTATCGTTCGATATGCACGAAATTTGGCATAGCGTACTCAATTAAGTCTAGAATGATGCGTGCTGAGTTTCATGAAAATCGGTTCAGATTTAGATATAGCTCCCATATATAGTTTCGTCCGATTTTATGTAAATGGTGCACCAAAGACCCTATTTATCGTTCGATATGCACGAAATTTGGCATAGCGTACACAATAAGGTCTAGAATGATGTGTGCTGAGTTTCGTGAAAATCGGTTCAGATTTAGATATAGCTCCCATATATAGTATCGTCCGATTTTATGTAAATGGTGTACCAAAGTCCCTATATATCTTTCGATTTGCACGAAATTTGGCAAAGCGTACTGAATTGAGTCTAGAATGATGTGTGCTGTGTTTCGTGAAAATCGGTTCAGATTTGGATATAGCTCCTATATAAATTTTTGTCCGATTTTATGTAAATGTTGCACCAAAATCCCGAAAATCGGCATAGCGTACTAAGTTAAGTCTAGAATGATATGTACTAAGTTTTGTGAAAATCGGTTCCGATTTAGATATAGCTCCCATATATATTTTCGTTCGATTTTCTGTAAATGGTGTACCAAAGTCCCTATATATCTTTCAATATGCACGAAATTTTTCAATAATCCCGCAAATCTCGGATTTTTTAAAAATTATTTTTCAATAATCCCGCAAATGTAGGATTTTTTAGAAATTATTTTTTTTAATTATTTTTTGAAATCTCCCTGGGGCAACTCTTTTTCTCGATTTGAAATCTCTAATCGGGCAATAGGGTGCAAATATCACGAAATATTGCCCAGGCTCAGAATAAACATTCGCAGATTGTTAGAGTTCCGTGGAAGTAGTGTAGGGTATCGTATTGTCGGTCCCGTCCGACTATACTGCTCCGCTTACTGGTTTAATAAATATATTTTTCAATTATCCCGCAAGTCTAGGATTCTTTCAAAACTATTTTTCAACTTTTTTTCGAGGCATACCTTAAAGCGTGTTTTTTTAAATTTTTTCCAAAGCTTAGACAAAGCGAAGATTTTTTTGAATATTATTTTTTTTTAATATTTTTTAATACTCAGAAAAGTATTTTTAAAAATTATTTTTCAATACTCAGATAAGTCTAGGATTTTTTTTTTAAATTATTTTTTGAAATCTCCCTGGGGCAACTCTTTTTCCGATTTGAAATATATTTTGCATAACTAATGTCAATACAAAACACATTTGTATTGCAAACACACACACACATACACCGTCCATACATACCTACCTACTAACACAATCAAGCTCCAGCTACCCACATATTTTAACTTCCAACTCGCACACGTATAAACCATAAAGTACAAACATAAACAACAACAACCAAAAAGTAACAACAACAAACTACAGTTAGTTAAAAGTTTCAGCAACAACACAATAACTAACACATCGATATATGGACACAAACACTTACACTCACACACGAATACCAATCCTTCCCTTTGTATCTTCGCCTTCCAAAATCTAAAGCTTAAAAGTACAAGTCCAGCCGAAACACCAACAACAACAACAACAACAAAGTTTTCTAATAAGAATCCCCAGGCTATATACATGTGTGTTTGTGTGTGTGTTTTTTTCACACACACACCCATACATATGCTGCTAAGTCATGACCATTAATGTCCTGTTTTGCTACATAGAGGCAGGCGAAACACCCAGCCATTCAATAAAAACTATGTGCGGAATGAGAGTGAGAATGATGTCCTTAACGAACGAACGAACGAAATTTGCATATGTGTATTGGTCGGCTAACAATGTTTATCACGCACACACATACACACACCTCCACCCACAGGCACACAGACACTTCCATACAACCCCATGGGCTAACAACCGACCTAGCAAACGAACGAACAGACGACTCCTTTGCAACAAATGAAACGACAGACATTTGGCAGGCAGCAGGACCCATTAATGTCCTTTTCTGTAAAATATATTTTGTACGAAATTTTGGATTTGGAGATACGAACGTATGAACATTAAGATAGTTGTATGTATGAGTATGTATGTGTGTGTTTCTGTTCGTGTGTTTTGAAAGGACCAAGGACATGGCAAACTTTTGGGGCTGTATAAAAGTAGATATGGCTGTAAAGTAAGCATGGACTTACAACACATCCTGATGATGTTGGCTGATCATCATCCCTCTTTGAAAGTGAAAGCCCGCCTGAAAGTATGCAAACAACGAGTAACATAATAATGATAAGTTTTCAGTTCAAACAACCCCCCCACCCCGCCACAACCCTTTCAAAATTTGTGTATGGACGACTAAAAAACGTGTCGGTACATAAGTTTTATATTTGGCTAAATAGAGACTGATTGTTGGACTCAAAGGATTCGTGGACTCGTTTTGCATGTGTGACAATTTGAGACACACACACACACTTATACCTATATACCACACATACACACAAAATAGTTCAATAGTTTAAATTTGAAGATAAGAAGCAGAAGAACAACAACAAATGCTGGCCAACAATTCGTTGCGGTAATTTAAAATTCAAATTAAACTTATTTTCCGAATTTAATTGCGGAAATGTGGTTGGGAAACTTTTGCCCAAAATTATGCTATAATTTTTGACAACAAACAACAAAAATAAAATTTACAATATTTTAAGGTATTTGAAAGAATTTAAAATACAACGCCTTAAGATATGCCCTAAAAATAACTTTTAAAAATCCACGACTTAAGGTATGCCCTAAAAATGATTTTTAAACAAATCCACGCCTTAAGGTATGCCCTAAAAATAAGTTTTAAAAAATCCACGCCTTAAGGTATGCCCTAAAAATAAGTTTTAAAAAATCCACGCCTTAAGGTAGGCCCTAAAAATACGTTTTAAAAAATCCACGCCTTAAGGTATGCCCTAAAAATACGTTTTAAAAAATCCACGCCTTAAGGTATGCCCTAAAAATATTTTTTTTTAAAAATCCAGGCAGGCCCTTAAAGTAATGTTTTAAAATCAACGCCTTAAGGTAGTAGGAAATCTTCACTTCGGACTGGCTGAATTATGATTTCCATAGGAAATCTTCAATTCAGCCTGGCTGAATTATGATTTCCATAGGAAATCTTCAATTCAGCCTAGCTGAATTATGATTTCCATAGGAAATCTTCAATTCAGCTTAGCTGAATTATGATTTCCATAGGAAATCTTCAATTCAGCCTGGCTGAATTATGATTTCCATAGGAAATCTTCAATTCAGCCTGGCTGAATTATGATTTCCATAGGAAATCTTCAATTCAGCCTGGCTGAATTATGATTTCCATAGGAAATCTTCAATTCAGCCTGGCTGAATTATGATTTCCATAGGAAATCTTCAATTCTACCTGGCTGAATTATGATTTCCATAGGAAATCTTCAATTCAGCCTGGCTGAATTATGATTTCCATAGGCAATCTTCAATTCAGCCTGGCTGAATTATGATTTCCATAGGCAATCTTCAATTCAGCCTGGCTGAATTATGATTTCCATAGGAAATCTTCAATTCAGCCTGGCTGAATTATGATTTCCATAGGAAATCTTCAATTCAGCCTGGCTGAATTATGATTTCCATAGGAAATCTTCAATTCAGCCTGGCTGAATTATGATTTCCATAGGAAATCTTCAATTCAGCCTGGCTGAATTATGATTTCCATAGGAAATCTTCAATTCAGCCTGGCTGAATTAAGGTTTCCATAGGAAATCTTCAATTCAGCCTGGCTGAATTAACGTTTCCATAGGAAATCTTCAATTCAGCCTGGCTGAATTAACGTTTCCATAGGAAATCTTCAATTCAGCCCGGGCTGAATTATGATTTCTATAGGAAATCTTCAATTCAGCCCGGGCTGAATTATGATTTCTATAGGAAATCTTCAATTCAGCCCGGGCTGAATTAAGGTTTCCATAGGAATTCTACAATTCAGCCCGGGCTGAATTAAGGTTTCCATAGGAAATCTTCAATTCAGCCCGGGCTGAATTAAGGTTTCCATAGGAAATCTACAATTCAGCCCGGGCTGAATTAACGTTTCCATAGGAAATCTACAATTCAGCCCGGGCTGAATTAAGGTTTCCATAGGAAATCTACAATTCAGCCGGGGCTGAATTAAGGTTTCCATAGGAAATCTTCAATTCAGCCTGGCTGAATTATGATTTCCATAGGAAATCTTCAATTCAGCCTGGCTGAATTATGATTTCCATAGGAAATCTTCAATTCAGCCTGGTTGAATTATGATTTCCATAGGAAATCTTCAATTCAGCCTGGTTGAATTATGATTTCCATAGGAAATCTTCAATTCAGCCTGGCTGAATTATGATTTCCATAGGAAATCTTCAATTCTGCCCGGGCTGAATTAAGGTTTCCCTAGGAAATCTTCAATTCTGCCTGGCTGAATTATGATTTCCATAGGAAATCTTCAATTCAGCCTGGCTGAATTATGATTTCCATAGGAAATCTTCAATTCAGCCTGGCTGAATTATGATTTCCATAGGAAATCTTCAATTCAGCCTGGCTGAATTATGATTTCCATAGGAAATCTTCAATTCAGCCTGGCTGAATTAGGATTTCCATAGGAAATCTTCAATTCAGCCTGGCTGAATTAGGATTTCCATAGGAAATCTTCAATTCAGCCTGGCTGAATTAAGGTTTCCATAGGAAATCTTCAATTCAGCCTGGCTGAATTAAGGTTTCCATAGGAAATCTTCAATTCAGCCTGGCTGAATTATGATTTCCATAGGAAATCTTCAATTCAGCCTGGCTGAATTATGATTTCCATAGGAAATCTTCAATTCAGCCTGGCTGAATTATGATTTCCATAGGAAATCTTCAATTCAGCCTGGCTGAATTATGATTTCCATAGGAAATCTTCAATTCAGCCTGGCTGAATTATGATTTCCATAGGAAATCTTCAATTCAGCCTGGCTGAATTATGATTTCCATAGGAAATCTTCAATTCAGCCCAAACATTTTGTTACAAACTGTACTTAATTTTCAAAATGTTTAATATAAAATACCTATTCAAATTGTAAATAGACTTACACGAAGTGTAAGTGTATTTGTGTGTATGGGGCTTCATCTTTCACTTGTCTATTAATCAACAATTCTAGCAATTATATATGTGGATGAGCACACACATACAGACACATGGACCTTGATGTCAGCAACAATTCGACCGCCATATCAGCCAACAACCGCCACCACGCGTCATCATTATCGCTACCACATAAAACTTTCTTCCACCATCCGCCAGTCCTGGCCATGGAGCATCATGGCCATCGCCACACAATATTATTAGTATTAATATTTGAATAACATTTCACGTTTTCCAGCGAACTAAACCATGCATGAATATGCCTCAAATCATTAGATGAATAGCAGCAATCCCCATTAACATCCCCCCACCCCTCCAGCTTCTTCGCTTAGCTCCCCCTCCAATTATCCCTTTTTTAGAGACTTTAATTCAGCCTTTGGTCAGGGCTCCAATGGCATTTGATTCGAATGGCGAGATAGGTGGGTGGGGGGTTCTGTTTGCTTATTTCTATAGTATGTAAATTATCACACACACTGACACACATCAATACATGTGTGTGTAGCCACGTAATCAAGAGTAACCATTTTCAAATTTCAAGTTACAAAATTACAGAGGCCCCCACTAATGCCAGTCAACCAGCCAGCCGGCCGGCCCACGTTCATTAGATATGTATGTAAATGGTTAAGTCTGTGTGTGTGGGCATGTGTGTGTTTGGACATCCTTGTTGCCAATACATGTACATACATTGATATAGTACAAGTTTTTCGAAAAATATTCTCGCATTTATTGCTGAAACGTCAAAAAATTTTAATTTAATATGAAAATGTTACGTGAAGGAGCAAAATGCGCCATACAATAACAACCACAACAATAATAAGTGTGGGGAGGAGAAGTAGGAGAAGGATGATGAGGGGAGGGGTAACCAATTCCAACAACAAAAAACCTCTACATCGAAGCAATCAATGTGAACAAGATAAGTTGCATGGACTTTAAGGGCAACACATATCACGGCTTCTTCTGCAGGAGAGATGTAATAGGGGGAGGGGGAGAGGTGTAAAACAAGATTTTCAAAATATGCTATACTTTTTGGGAATAGGTACTCTGAAGGTAATTGATCAAAATTGTTGAAGGCATTTTTAAAAATATTAAATTCGGATTTTGAAAAAAAAATCCCTGAAATTTTGATATATAACCAGACTTGCGAATGGAAATTTTCGGTTATATACTATAGCTAGAGATTTTGTGTATTCGGGAACCCATAGTGAAATTTTGTGGAGAATATTTTCGCCATTGACATCAAAGGCCCAATATGAAAAACGGTGACACAGTGGGGGACCTTTTGTCAGTTATACGAAAAAGTAAAAAATTAAATATTTTTTTTATTTATATCAAAACTTCGAAGGAGATTTCTCAGATATATACTACAGCTACCAACTTCGTTTCTTCGGAGACCCATAGTGAAAAATTGTGTAGAATATTTTTTCCATTGACATCGAGGCCCAAATATGGCACTGTGGGGCAGGTTTTGTCAATTATACGAAAAAGTAGGAATTTACAAATTTTTTAAATATATTTCAAGGTTCCGAACGGATATTTTCAAGGTATATACTATACCTACAGATATCGTTTCTTCAGAGACCCATAGTGAAATTTAGTGCAGAATATTTTTTCATTGACACCTAGCCCTAAAACTGGCACAGTGGGGGAGTTTTTGTCAATTATACGAAAAAGTAAAAAAATAACAATTGTTTCATATATATCAATATTCCGAACGAAATTTTCTAGGTATATATTATACCTATAGATTTCGTTCCTTCAGAGACCCATAGTAAAATTTGATGGAGAATATTTTCTCTATTGACATCAAGTCCCAAATATGGCACAGTGGGGGAGTTTTTGTCAATTATACGAAAAAGTACGAAATTTAAATTTTTTTCTCTATTTTCCGAAATTTCGAACGTAATTATCTTGGTATATAACTATGGCAACAGATTCCGTTCCTTCGTAGACCCATAGTGAAATTTAATGGAGAACATTTTCTCCATTAACACCAAAGCCAAAATATGGCACAGTGGGACAGTTTTTGTCAATTATATGAAAAAGTACGAAATTACCCAAGGATTGGAAAATGTTGCATTGAAACAACAATTACGAGTGGAATTTGTTAGATATCTGCTATATCTACGGATTTCCTATCTTCAGAGACCCCTAATGAAATTTTATGGATAATATTTTCTCCATTTACATCAAGTTCCAAAACTGGCACAGTGGGACAGTTTTTGTCAGTTATACGAAAAAGAACAAATTGCCCAAGAATTGGAAAATGCTACATATAAAAAATAATTTGGAGTGGAATTTTCAGAATGTCTACTATACCTGCAGATTTCATTTCTTCAGTGATCCATAGTGAAATTAGATGCAGAATATTTTCTTCTTTGACACCAAGCCCCAAATATAGGACACAGCGGGACTTTTTGCCAGTTATAAGAAAAAATACGAAATTAACATTTTGTTCATATTAATCAAAATGTCGAACGGAATTTCCTTGGTAAATACTTTACCTACAGATTTTGCAGATTTGGAGACCCCTAGTGAAATTTGATGTAGAATATTTTTTTCTTTTGTATCAAATGCCAAATATCGCACAGTGGGCGACTTTTGGCCAAATATTCCAAATAGTACAAAATTATAACAAACAAAAATAAATGTAATATATACCCTAATTGCTAATGGAATTTTCTTGCATATATACCATATCTACAGATTTCGTTTCTTCGGAGACCCATAGTGAAATTTGATGGAGAATATTTTCTCCATTAACAACAAGCCGCCAAATTAACATTTTAAAGGACATTTTCCCAAAAATCCAAAAATGCTCAGAATTAACTAAACAAAAAACCAGTGAGCGGAGCAGTGTAGTCGGACGGGGCCGACCATATAATACCCTACACAACTTCCACGAAAATCTAAAAAATCTATTTACACACTCCTGAAACCCGAATAAAGGTCAACAAATATTACTAATATTCAGTAGACGAGGGCTGTACTTGTCCAGATTCTCTTTACAATGGGTTATGTTGTGATGTTGGGCTTTCAATTGTGGCCTATAGATCGACCACATCCAACCACTCCTCTTGAACGTACTATCGACTTCTCGGGTCTAAGTCCTTCAGGGGCAAATATATACGCTATAGAATTCAAATGTTGTCATTTTTCTCACAAAAGTCAGGGTCTATTTGACCCGTTAAATATTGACCGATCTTTATCAAAACAGGCATGCATATTCTTTGGCCCGATCCCCTTCTCCATGCATGCGGCGTTTGGGCCATAATTGCGGCCTCTGGAGCGACCAGAAAAACGGACAAAAATTTAGTATTTGGTCCATTTCATCCCCTAAATATTAACCGATCTTTCCAAAAAACAATAGGGGTCTTCATTGGCCAGAACCCATCCTACATGCAAAATTTCGTGAAGATTGGTCCATAACTGTGGCCTGTATCGTGTTTACAAATTATAATGGACAGACGGACGGACGGACACACATGTCTAGACCGACTCAGCTAGTCGAGATATGACGATCGGTATACTTAAAGGTGGGTCTAGGACCAGTATTAGTTGTGTAGGGTATAATTATATTCGTTAATATTCAATTTGTTGACAAGTTTTTCATTATAAATACTATACCTTCAGATTTTTATTATTCGGAGACCTTTAGTGAAATTTGGTGTAGAATATATCCTCAATTGGCAACCAACCTCTACAATGAAATATAAGAGGTACTTAGGTACCCATTTGAGATGACTGCATTTAAAATCAAAGGCAACTCCATTAAATAGATATCATTTTGAAATCCAATTTTTAACCGATAATTTCCATGATATATATTATAGCTACACATTTTTGATATTTGTAGACCCATAGTGAAATTTGGTGCAGAATATTTTTTTCATTAACAAAAACTACCTAATGTGAGAAACAGTGGGACAAATTGGCACAATTCGGAAACCTTACAAAAATACTAAAAAAAAAAAAATAATTAAGAATATTGTTCATATCCAATTTCGAAACGATATTTTCGAGATATGTCTTGGATGTAGAGATTTAAATTCTTCGGTGACCCATAGTGAAATTTGGTGTAGAATTTTTCTTTCGTTAACAATAACTCCCTAAAATTAAGAACAGTGGTGCAAATTGACAATTTTTGAAAGCAAAGTATAACATTATTCAAAAAACGATAATTATCAATATTTTTATATATCGAAATTCGAAGCGATATTATCCCGATATATATTGTATATAATGATTTGGATTCATCGGTGACCTATAGTGACATTTGATGTAGAATATTTCTTGCATTAACAACAACTCTCTAAAGTGAGAAACAGTGGGACAAATTGACACTTTTTGGAAACCTTACGAAATTTTTCTAAGAAATAAAAATATTTTATCATTTTCAATTTTATTGTAAAATTTTGGAGGTTTTTATTATATATATATATATATATATATATATGATGTCTTCGGCGACCCATAGTGGAATTCGATATAGAATATTTCTTTCATTAACATCCACCCACTAAAAATAGAAACTCTGACTCAAAATCGAAAATATTCGAAAGCAAAACATAATTATTGTACTAAACATAAATTGAATGTTATAGAGCCAATTTCAGACCGATATATTCCGAATAAAAACTTCATATACAGATGTCGTCTCTTCGGGGACCCATAGTGAAATTTGGTGTAGAATATTTTTTTCATTAACAAGAACTCTCTAAAGTGCGAAACAGTGGGACAAATTGACACCTTTTGGAAACCTTACAAAATTTTTCTAACAAATAAAAATATTTTATCATTTTAAATTTTGATGCAACATTTTGGAGGTTTTTATTGTATATATAGATTCGATGTCTTCAGTGACCCATAGTGGAATTCGATATAGAATATTTCTTTCATTACCACCAACCCACTAAAACTAGAAACTCTGGCTCAAAATCGCAAATATTTGAAAGCCGACCATAATTATTGTACTAAACATGAATTAAATGTTATAGAGCCAATTTCAGACCGATATATTCCAAATAAAAACTTCATATACAGATGTCGTTTCTTCGGGGACCCTTAGTGAAATTTTCCGAAGAATATTTTATCCATTGACAATAACCTTCAAAAATGACATATAGGGGGCATTTTGCCAAAAATCGGAAAAACATGTAAAAATTCTTCAATTGAGAAATAAAAATTATATATCTCCATATTCAACCGATTTTTCTGAGATATTTATTATAGTTACAGATTTCCGTTGTTTGGGGACCTATAGTGAAATTTTGTGGAGAATATTTCTTTCATCGGCATCAACCCACTAAAAGGAGAAATTCTGGCTCAAAATGGCAACATTTTAAATCAGGTCGTAATATTTTCCGTAATAGTTAATTTAATGTTATATAGCATATTGATACCGATATTTTCCTAATATGGGCTATATATTCAGATTTCATTTCTTCGGGGACCTAGAATGAAATTTTCCGTAGAATATTTTTTCTAAAATGACATACAGTGGGCATTTTGGCACAAATTTGGAAAACATACAAAAATAACTCAAGAAATTATATATATTTAATTTCAACCGATATTTCCCCGATATATATTATAGCTACCGATTTCCCTTTTTTGGAGACCCATAGTGAAATTTTCCATAGAATATTTTCTCCATTAACATCAATCTTCTAAAACTATCGGTACGAGATATTTGGGCTCACTATGGCCTCCCTTCACATACATACAAGTGTTTGTTGTAACCATGATATTTGGTATTTAAATTAAATTTAATTGGAAACTAAGCAACAAAAACAACAACAACAATATTTTTAAAAACAACACATATGAACACAAATATGTGTACATATATATATATATATATATTTATGTATATATACCCAAAGGACCTTTGCTGAAAAAGTATCAACATCATGCTAGCAAATGAATGAACCAATTGAATAGAATAATGAACGTGAGGATTTATAAGTGGAAGGAGGGTAGACTGGTTTTGGTCCCTGGACATGATAGCTGAAGTCTCACTCAATACTGCGAGTAATTTTAAAACTAACCATTACATTGAAATATTCTGGGCAAAACATATACTACGTGACTACATGGCCGCCACTCATTCCAATCATCACCTGGCTGGCATCCCGGCCAGCATTCGTGTTGGCATGTCGGAATAATGTCTTACTCCTTTTGCATCCTTTACCTTGTGTAGTTTTTCGTAAAATATATCGCAAATCTATTTGCCACGTTTTTGATGCGTGGGTGGGTGGGTGTGTGTGTGTGTGCGGTTGGTTCATTTGAAATGTTCAACCATTTCAAATTTGCCAGTTTTGTGCGGCAAGTGTACGTGCCTTGTTTTAGGAGTATGTGTTATGGCCTTGAGGTTGGATTTGGTGGGAATAGTTTTAATATTCATTTGTTCAAGCTATACTTGAGTCATGGAAAGGCAAAGAACCGAATTTTTTTAACATTATTTTTCATTACTCAGAAAAGGCCCAGTCAAGTCGTGGATATTTTAAAAATTAATTTTTAGAGCATATCTTAGGGCGTGGATTTATTAAAAATTAGTTTTAGGGCATACCGTAAGGCGTGGATTTTTTAAATATTATTTTTAGGGCATACCATAAGGCGTAGATTTTTAAAATATTTTTTTCAATACTCAGACAAGGCGTGGATTTTTAAAAATTGTTTTTAGGGCATACCATAAGGTGTAGATTTTTTAAATATTATTTTTCAATACTCAGACAAGGCGTGGATTTTTAAAAATTATTTTTTCAATACTCCAACAAGGCGTGGATTTTTAAAAATAATTTTTTCAATACTCCAACAAGGCGTGGATTTTTAAAAATAATTTTTTCAATACTTCATCAAGGCGTGGATTTTTTAAATATTATTTTCAATACTCAGACAAGGCGTGGATTTTTTTAAATATAATTTTTCAATACTCCAACAAGGCGTGGATTTTTTAAAAATAATTTTTTCAATACTCCAACAAGGCGTGGATTTTTAAAAATTATTTTTTGCGAATCCTGAAAATCTAGGATTTTTTAAAAATTATTTTTTGCGAATCCTGAAAATCTAGGATTTTTTAAAAAATATTTTTTGAGAATCCTGAAAATCTAGGATTTTTTAAAAATTATTTTTTGAGAATTCTGAAAATCTAAGATTTTTAAAAATTATTTTTTAAGAATCCTGAAAATCTAGGATTTTTTAAAAATTATTTTTTGAGAATCCTGAAAATCTAGGATTTTTTAAAAATTATTTTTTGGAGAATCCATGAAAATCGTGGATTTTTTAAAAATTATTTTTTGAGAATCCTGAAAATCTAGGATTTTTTAAAAATTATTTTTTGAGAATCCTGAAAATCTAGGATTTTTTAAAAATTATTTTTTGAGAATCCTGAAAATCTAGGATTTTTTAAAAATTATTTTTTGAGAATCCTGAAAATCTAGGATTTTTTAAAAATTATTTTTTGAGAATCCTGAAAATCTAGGATTTTTTAAAAATTATTTTTTGAGAATCCTGAAAATCTAGGATTTTTTAAAAATTATTTTTCGAGAATCCTGAAAATCTAGGATTTTTTAAAAATTATTTTTTGAGAATCCTGAAAATCTAGGATTTTTTAAAAATTATTTTCTGATAATCCCGAAATTTTTTAAAAATTATTTTTTGATAATCCCGAAATTTTTTAAAAATTATTTTTTGATAATCCCGAAATTTTTTAAAAATTATTTTCTGATAATCCCGAAATTTTTTAAAAATTATTTTTTGATAATCCCGAAATTTTTTAAAAATTATTTTTTGATAATCCCGAAATTTTTTAAAAATTATTTTCTGATAATCCCGAAATTTTTTAAAAATTATTTTTTGATAATCCCGAAATTTTTTAAAAATTATTTTTTATCGAGGCGTGGATTTTTTAAAAATTATTTTTTATCGAGGCGTGGATTTTTTAAAAATTATTTTTTATGGAGGCGTGGATTTTTTAAAAATTATTTTTTGAGAATCTTGCAAGTCTAGGATTTTTTAAAATAATTTTTTTAACCCACCAATAAAAGGCTTATCCCTTTATGTTGTAAATATCCTGCTGTTATCCTTTTTGTAATTACAAAACAAAAATGCAATGTGTGGTCCTGCTAAAAGTTATTTTCATAATTTCCAAAATTTTTGGGATGTGTTTTCAAAAATCTCTGTTTATTCACAAAACATCACGCAAAGTCTAAAGGATTTACATCAAATCCTGGCACATTCATCCTTGCCATCAATGAGAACTTTTTTGTCTAAGAAAGAAAAACCAAGATGTCCTGTTATAATCCCCCTGCTACAAAACGAAAACAATGACTAGTTTTTTTTTTTTTTTGTATGAAAAACCAAAAAAAAAATATTTTCAAGATTACAACAACAACGTCCAAAAATTATTGAAATTTTTAAAAGAAAAAACAATAGAGAATTTTCTTTTATTTTTCTTGGCTCTCAAAAAAAAAAGAAAATAGCAGATGTGGCAGCTTTGTTTGTCTAAACTAACTGCCATTGCAGAGAGAAATTCCTGTGGATGCTGCGGCGAATGCCACTGCAGCTACGGCTGCCACATTGAAGTACTTAACCGAACAGCCAGCCATTAATTTCAACACCCTTAAATTATGCCAGGCGTAGCAGCAACAACAACAACAAGAATAACAACACATTTCATTTTCGAAACAATAATGACTGACTGTTCGTCTGTGTGTGTGTCTGTCTGTCTGTCACTCTGTCTAGCTGACAATGCAAGGATATTACACGCAACAGCAGTGGCAGCATGCAATCCTGGTCAGCCGTAGGCTGTCCATGCATATGGCAGCCGGAGGGCTGCAACATGACACACATGCAACACGATCAGCTGAGGAAAATTATACACTTAAATTATGTGTGAATGTGTGTGTGTGTGTGAGGGTTTTAAATTGGAGTGCTAAGAACAACAACAACAACAATAGCAAACAATGTCAAATTACAAATTCCAAGGATATTAAATGTGAAAAATTTTGGAATTATCCTTTGAAGCAACAATTTTTTACAGAGCATCGATAATTGGTCACACCTGTAATAATCTACAAAATTTTATTATTATCCTTGAAAAAAAAAAATATTTTTAAAAAATCCACGACTTATCTGGGTATTGAAAAATAAATTTTAAAAAGTCCTAGACTTGTCGGATTATTAAAAAATAATCTTTAAACCAGTAAGAAAAGTAGTAAAGTCGGACGGGGCCGACTATATGATACCCTTCACCACTTTGGTGGTATATTCAATAGATCAATCCTAACAGACGTCGAATTTTTGAAGGACCATTAACATCAGTCTACACCTAATTCAGTACTCTGTGCAGAATTTTGTCCCAATTGGACAACTAGTGGGAGTTTGGTGTATCATTCACAAAAAAATCGGATGAAACTATATATGGGAGCTATATATAAATCTGAACCGATTTTCACGAAACTTAGCACACATCTTTCTCGACTTAATTCAGAACGCTATGACAAATTTCGTGCCAATCGGAAGATATATATAGGGACCTTGGTGTCCCATTTACATAAAATCGGTCGATAATATATGTGGGAGGTATATCTAAATCTGAAACGATTTTCACGAAACTTAGCACACATCTTTCTAGACTTAATTCAGTACGTTATGGCAAATTTCATACAAATCGGAGCACCTTTTACATAAAATCGGACGAAAATATATATGGGAGGTATATCTAAATCTGAAACGATTTTCAAGAAAATTTACACACATTATTCTACACTCAATTCAGTACGCTATGCCAAATTTCGTGCAAATCGGAAGATATATGGGGACTTTGGTGCACCATTTACATAAAATCGGGCGAAACTATATATGGGAGCTATATCTAAATCTTAATCGATTTTCAAGAAATTTTACACACATCATTCTGGTCTCAATTCAGTACGCTATGCCAAATTTCGTGCAAATCTAAAGATATATAGGGACTTTGGTACACCATTTACCTAAAATCGGATGAAAATATATATGGGAGCTATATCTAAATCGGAACCGATTTTCAAGAAATTTTACACACATAATTCTGCACTCAATTCAGTACGCTATACCAAATTTCGTGCAAATCGAAAGATATATAGGGACTTTGGTATACCATTTACATAAAATCGGATGAAAATATATATGGGAGGTATATCTAAATCCAAACCGATTTTCAAGAAATTTAGCACTCGTCATTCTAGTCTCAATTCAGTACCCTATGCCAAGTTTCGTGAAAATCGGAAGATATATAGGGACTTTGGTGCACCATTTACATTTAATCGGACGCAAATATATATGGGAGCTATATCTAAATCTGAACCGATTTTTATGAAATTTGACACACATCATTCTGGACTCAATTCAGTACAATATGCCAAAATTCGTGAAAATCGGAATATATATACACCATTTACATAAAATCGGATGAAACTATATATGGGAGCTATATCTAAATCTGAACCGATTTTCAGGAAATTTAACACACATCATTCTAGACTCAATTCAGTACGCTGTGCCAAATTTCGTGCAAATCGAAAGATATATGGGGACTTTGGTACACCATTTACCTAAAATCGGGCGAAACTATATATGGGAGCTATATCTAAATCTGAACCGATTTTCACGAAACTTAGCACGACACATTTTAGTCTGAATTCAGTACGCTATGCCAAATTTCGTGCAAATCGGAAGATATATAGGTACATTGATACACCATTTACCTAAAATCGGACGAAGCTATATATGGGAGCTATATCTAAATCTGAAACGATTTTTCCCAATTTGAGTAGGGTTCGTCCTTGGGCCACATAAATGAGATGTGCCAAATTTCATCCAATTCGAATCAAAAATGGGACCTGTACTTTATTCTCGAAAATACTCGGACGGACGATCGGCCGGACGGACATGCCTAAATCGACTCAGAAAGTGATTCTATGCATATTCTCAAAAGGAATCATGTGCCTATCTCGTTTCCTTTTGCCTGTTACAAACATATGCACAAAGACAAAATACCCTGTACCGCGGTGTGGTGAAGGGTATAAAAAGGGGGTTATATGGGGACTACCCCTAAAATGGGGTGAATATTAATAATTTTTGTTAGGGAGATTTTTTACCATATGCGACTATAAAATACCAAATTCCAGCGAATTGGGATGAATAACGCGCTCAAGCACCCCAAAATATCAAAATTTTGGGGCGGTACCCTTATATGGGAGCTACCAGAAAAAATGGACTTATATTTATAATTTTTTATGGAGAGATTTGGTACCCAATAAGAACCCAATTTACCAAATTTCTGTGAATTCGGTTGAAAAACGCGCTCAAGAACCTCAAAATATCGAAATTTGGGGGGTACCCTTATATGGGAGCTACCAGAAAAAATGGACTTATATTTATAATATTTAGTGGATATATTTGATACCCAATAAGAACCCAATGTACCAAATTTCAGCGAATTCGGTTGAAAAACGCGCTCAAGAACCCTATAATACCGAAATTTGGGGGTACCCTTATATGGGAGCTATGTCTAAAAGTGGACCGATATATCCCATCTTCCAACTTGACCTGCCTGCACACAAAAGACGACTCTATGCAAAATTTTGGCGATCTATCTCAATTCGTTTAGAGGCTAGAGTGATTACAACAGACAGACGGACATGGCTATATCGTCATAGGAGGGTATAAAAAAATCCACGCCCTGTCTAGGTATTGAAAATAATTTTTAAAAAATCCTCTTCCAAGAGGATCTCTAAAAAATATCCTTAAAAAATCAATCATTCATTGTCGGGTATTAGATCATCCTCTCTAAAATCAAATGACATCCCACAGTGTTCTTATCAGCTGCAGGACATCTCTTACGAAGTCCTGTCCTGTAATTACCCTGAATTCTTCTTCTATTTTTTTAGATTATCAGTAGCAAAAAGTGATATAGATGGATGGTCGGATGAATCAATTATGACAACAACTGTCAGTCTCTTCCACAAAAAATTCACAAAATTTCTATCCCAAAATGGAAAAAACGAACAGCAGATCCTTACCCTCCGCAGTGCAAAAAACAACCCCCTGTTGAGTTTGCGTCTCCAGCCGCATTAGAGACGCGGCCGAGACACATTGCCATGGCATGCAATTTCCCATTTTGGTCTGTGGTGGAATGTAAATATCAGTGTGCGTGTGTGAGAGAGTATGTATGTGTGTGTGTGCGTCCTGTCTGAGTACATAATGAATGTCCTTCAGTGGTGGTAAATGCAACCGGCTATGTATTCGAAATTTTGTTATGGCCTCTATTTCCAAAAATGCAGATGCATTTGGGCGGCAAATGTGAAGAGAGAGGGAGGGAGAGAATATGTTTTCACTCAATTTTATAGAGAGAGAGAATTATGTTATGAGTGTCCCTTTTGTGTCCTTAATAATATATCTATTTCGGCACTCTCCCATTCCTTCCCTTTCTCTCATCCTCCACACACACTCCAAAAAAGGACATGTGCAATTTATTGCAACAAACATCCATGCAACATGTTGTTGTCCTAGTTATCCTTCCATTCCTTTCCTGGATGTCCTTTCGTTCATAAAATCTATCGAAATTTCCCCCGAAAAAATTTTTGCGCCTTTTTTTCTAGGTTAAGTTTCTAACAAACCAAAAAAGATGACATCCTTTTTTTCACATTGACCTTTTTTCTTCCTTGCTGATGTTAGTCAAACAAAATGTTAATATCCTTTTCTTGTTTGACTTGTGGTTTGTCTTATAGTTTATGGGCAAATTTTTTCTCCCTTTTTTCCGAACATAAGTTTTTTTCGGCCGGACCTTTTGTTTACCTTTTTCATATTTCTTTCCCATTTTTGGTGAAAGGACATCTATTCCTTATGTGTTTACCATTGATATTGACTTTTGTTTTCTTTCAAGGATATTTTTGTGGTTGGTAGGATGTTTTATTCCAATTATGGTTTACTTTCACTTTAATTAACTTAGGACTCCAAAAGGTTTTTAAAAATTATTTTTCAATACTGAGACAAGGTGGGGATTTTTTAAAGATTATTTTTCAATACTCAGTCTATTCAAAAAAAATAAGTCTAAATTATTTTCCAATAATTCAATAAGTCTAAATTACTTTTCAATACTACCTTAAGGTGTGGATTTTTTTTTATTTTTTTTTTTAATTTTTTTTAAATTATTTTTCAATACTACCTTAAGTCTAAATTTGTTTAAACATTTTTTTTCAATACTGCCTTAAGTCTAATTTTTTTAATTTTTTTTCAATACTACCTTAAGCCTAACATGTTCTAAAATTTTTTTCAATACTACCTTAAGTCTAAGTTTTTAATTTTTTTTTCAATACTACCATTAGTCTATTTTTTTTTTAAATTGTTTTTCAATACTACCTTAAGTCTATTTGCTTTAAATTATTTTTCAATACTACCTTAAGTCTAAATTTTTTTAAAAAATATTTTTCAATACTACCTTATGCCTATTTTTATTTTTCAATACTACCATTAATCTACATATTTTTAAAAATTATTTTTCAATACTACCTTAAGTCTACTTTTTTTAATTATTTTTCAATACTACCTTAAGTCTAATTTTAATTATTTTTCAATACTACCTTAAATCTATATTTTTAAAAATTATTTTTCAATACAACCATTAATCTACATATTATTACAAATTATTTTTCAATACTACCTTAAGTCTATTTGTTTTAAATTATTTTTCAATACTACCTTAACTATAATTTTTTTAATTATATTTCAATACTACCTTAAATCTAAATTTTTTAATTTTTTTTCAATACTACCTTAAGTCTAACGTTTTTAATTATTTTTCAAAACTTCCTTAAGTCTAAATTTTTTAATTATTTTTCAATACTACCATAAGTCTAATTTTTCTTAATTATTTTTCAATACTACCTATAATCGATTTTTTAAATAATTTTCAATACTACCTTAAGTCTATTTATTTCAAAATTATTTTTAATACTATCTTAAATCTATTTTTTTAATTATTTCTCAATACTACCTTAAGTCTATTTTTTCAAAATTATTTTTCAATGTTTTTATTATTTATTTTCAATACTACCTTAATTCTAATTTTTTTACATCATATTTCAATACTACCTTAAGTCTAAATGTATTTAAAAATTATTTTTCAATACTACCTTAAGTCTAAATTATTTTCCAATACTACCTTAAGTCTAAATTACTTTTCAATACTACCTTTAGGCGTGGATTTTTTTAAATTATTTTTCAACACTACCTAAGTCTAAAATATTCTAGAAATTCTTTTTCAATACTACCTTAAGTCTAAATTTGTTAAAAAATTATTTTTCAATACTACCTTAAATCTATTTTTTTAAATTATTTTTCAATACTACCTTAAGTCTATTTTTTTTAAATTATATTTCAATATTACCTTAGTCAATTTTTTTTTAAAAATTATTTTTCAATACTACCTTAAGTCCAAATTTATTTAACAATTTTTTTCAATACCACCTTAAGTCTAAATTTGTTTAAAAATTGTTTTTCAATACTACCTTAAGTCTAAATTTTTTAAACTATTTTTCAATACTACCTTAAGCCTATTTTTTAAAATTGTTTTTCAATACTGCCTTAAGTCTATTTTTTAAATTATTTTTCAATACTATCTTAAATCTATTTTTTTTTAAATTAAGCCTAAATTTTCTTAAAAATTATTTTTCAATACTACATTAAATCTATTTTTTTTTTTTTGAAAATTATTTTTCAATACCACCTTAAGTCTAAATTTTTTCAATACTACCTTAAATCTAAATTTTTTCAATACTACCTTATGTCTAAATTTGTTAAAAAATTATTTTTCAATACTACCTTACATCTATTTTTTTTAAATTATTTTTCAATACTACCTTACATCTATTTTTTTTAAATTATTTTTCAATACTACCTTAGTCTAATTTTTTTAAAAAATATTTTTCAATACTACCTTAAGTTTAAGTATTTTTCAATACTACCTTAAGTCTAATATTTTTATTTATTTTTTTCAATACTACCTTAAGTCTAAAATGATCTAAATTTTTTTTTCAATACTACCTTAAGTCTAATTTTGTTTTTCAATACTGCCTTAAGTCCAATTTTTTTTTTGAAAAATATTTTTTTACCTTAAGTCTAAATAAAATTATTAAAATAAAAATTATTGTTCAATACTACCTTAAGTC